>NW_007577732.1:150498-151653 GCF_000690725.1 Stegastes partitus | reverse complement strand
CCCCCCCCCATTAGCGAAGACTCCTCGTTCGTTTCTCCAATGGGGGTTCCAGTGGATTTGGGATTGGGTTGGTTGGTTTTCAGAGTCCATCCTGAACTGAACCTCTCGCACAGGGCCAGGCCTGAACTGAACCCGTAGTCCCTCGTTAGAGTTAGGTAGGGTCAGGGCTGAGGCCACTAGGGCACATGGGATGGCGGGTAGGTAGGGCCGAATTAGGGTTAGATTTGGAGCCAAGGTCCGAATTAGGGCTAGGCGTATTCGGGTTAGGTTTTTGGAAATTTGTCTCGATAACTTCCCCTGCCGTGTCCGACGACAAAGCTTTTTGGGGTGGGAAGTTAAAGGAAATGCACTGGCCATTGTCAATGCTATCTGTTCACCTTGTTGTAGGTTAGTGTCGTCTTGTTAACCTCTTGGGTGTTAGGTTTCTAATGTTTTTAGTTTAAGAAGAGAAGGTCAGTTAATTTGGGTTTGTGTTTTTGAGATCATTGTTTATCTCGTTTTTGGTTTCTTTTTTGATTTCTTTGCTAGTAATGGAGTTGCGTTGTAGTTTGTGTAGGCGAAGGTGATGAAGTAGGTGAAGGTGGGGAGGTTTTCCTTGGGTGCGTGGGTTGGTGTTTCTGTTTTCCTGGTTTCCGTTGGATCCTATCCGGGTGGTGTTCACAGGTTGAGAGGAGGCGGGTGATAGGATGTAGGATGTGGACGAGGTGGAGGAGAGGGATAGAGAGGAGGTTAGGCGTTAGGAGAAGAGGTGGGGAGGGGGTTTTTAGGGGAGTAGGTGAGGGTGGGGGAGGGGTTGTTTATATTGAGAATATTTCGAGGATTTGTTAAGGTAAAGGGGTTAGGTCAGGTTGAGGTTAGGTTTTTGAAATTTGTCTTGGTAACTTCCCCTGTCGTGTCCGACGACAAAGCAGCTTGGGGTAAGAAGAACAGGGAAATGCACTGGCCACTAGGGTTAGGATTAGGGTCAGAATAAGAGAGGGTTTAGGGTTAGGGCCGAATTGTAGGCTAGGGTTAGGGCTAAGTCAGCTTGGATAAGGACTGGGCTCCAGCCCCCCCCGCGCGACCCGAGTATGGATTAAGTGGTGTATAGATAATGGATGAATGGATGGATGTTCAGATGTACCAAGGGTGAAATGATTGTGGAAATGTCCAGTC
>NW_007577732.1:148691-150025 GCF_000690725.1 Stegastes partitus | reverse complement strand
AATAATTGTTTTTTTTTAGTGTTATTAAACAATTTTTCTTAAAATCCGTGGGGTTAGAGTTTTATTTTTGTTTTTGTTAGTCTGTAGGGGTTGTCTGATATATGTTTTTCTATTTTGGAGGGGTTTTGGGGTTGGTTTACTATAGTTGGGTTTGCTTAGATTTTTAAGTTTTATTAGTAGATAAATCTGGGGATTATGGGTTGAATTGTTAATATTGTTTTTATTATTATTTTTATTTTTTATCTTTAGGTAGTTTGTGGATTAAGAGAAAAAGTTGGTTTTGACTTTTATTAATTGGTCTATTGTGGGGTCCGTCAGTATTATTCTTTAACAATTTGGCTTTCCCTGGGGTTAGCCTGATATAAGTGATATGTTTGTCCCAGGAGGATTTCCTCTGACGATTTTTGTGGGTTCCCATGGGTTGAGGTCTATATTGGGGGTGTTAGTCTTTGTTGCGGTTTTAAGTTGGAGAAAGTTTTCGATGTCCGGATCTATTGTTTGTTGGGGGTACGTAGAGGTTCTAGTGTTCTTGAAGAGTAATAAGTTTGTTTTGTATTGGTTAGGGTTAGGTTTTTGAAATCTGTCTCGATAGGGTTTAGGGTTAGGTTTAGGGTTAGGGTTAGTGTTATTTGGTCCCCCACAAGTGGGGGACACAGCCTTGACTCCCAGATGGGAGCCAAGAGTGCACAGTCATCCAGCACCCAAGGACCACTGCCAGGGTCCCCACCCCCACCCCACAGCTCTCTATAATAATAAGGGTGCTTCGCGACGCGTTTCGTACCCCGCATGGGACTCATCAGGCATGGCACATAAATTCAGTTTAGATGTTTCCCCTCTGATAGTCCAAGGCCGAATGAACTGCAAGGCGGCCAAATGTCTTTTATAGCGCTTGCAGTTATTTAAAGTTATAATTAACTTTTTTCTTTTACAGGTTTCCAGGTAAGTAATATTAACTCTCTCTTTTTCCCTTACAGGACCCCAGGATCCAGGTGAGTGGCGTCCAGATTTCCAGGTAAGTATTAATTTTTTTGGTGTCCAAATTTTCCAAATATGCCAAATTTTTTATTTTCCAAATTACAATCCCATGTGCACCAGTCACATCAGTCCAAACAGTTCCATCTCCCAACAGATCCCACAGACAATCCCCCCCCAGAATAAGAGAGGGTTTAGGGTTAGGGCCGAATTGTAGGCTAGGGTTAGGGCTAAGTCAGCTTGGATAGGCTCCAGCCCCCCCCCGCACGACCCGAGTATGGATTAAGTGGTGTATAGATAATGGATGAATGGATGGATGTTCAGATGTACCAAGGGTGAAATGATTGTGGAAATGTCCAGTC
>NW_007577732.1:146341-148006 GCF_000690725.1 Stegastes partitus | reverse complement strand
TGGAGGATGTTGCCAATGGAGCAGTGTGAAGAGAACAGGTTTTCAGAGACTGAGAGTATTTAGGTTCCTGAGGGCAATCCTCTTTGGACTGTGCGCGGACCTGCTGCCATTTTTGGAGGGCAACACGCCCAGGAGCCATGTCCTACCTGTGCTCATACAGGTGCGGGCCACACTGGGCTTCCTAGGCACAGGGTCATTTCAGAGGGAGCTGGCCAACCGATTGGGACTGTGTCAGTGGAAGCTGAGGCGAGCCATGCTAGCTGTGTGGGGTGGAACTACCCGAATGTCAGCTAGATCAGCGGTCCACAATCTTTTTTGCACTGCGGACTAGTTTTATGCAAGAATTTTTTCTGCGGCCCGATCACTGCACACATAACAAAAAATATTGTTTTTTTCTATTAAAAAGTTTCACAAACGAAAAAAATTACTTGTTAAATATGTGTTTACTTTTTCTTCTGTCTCAGCATTGAGTCTCTCCCACTTTCCAAACAAGCTCTGCGGAGACTTTTTTTTTTTTTAATACATTTTGGCAGCGGTTAGACTGACGGCTTCGTTTAACAGCCGGGCGTGAAAACTGACAGTCAAGTACGGAAAACAAGCACAGACGGAAGTCACGGGAAGACGAGCTTGTCATTTTTCAAAATAAAACACCCTGTAGACTGCGCTGAAAACAAAAATAAAACAATAACATTTTTTTGTTCTTTCTGTGCGGCCCGTTACCAAATGACCCATGGCCCGGTACCGGTCCGCGGCCTGGTGGTTGGGAACCGCTGAGCTAGATATATCAAATTCCCATACAGTGCAGTTGAACAGGATGACATAAAAGTGCAATTTGCAGTGAAGTCCGGTTTTCCTAATGTAATCGGAGCTATCGACGGCAGACACATTGCTTTAAAGGCACCATCACAAGATGAATTTGTTTATGTAAACAGGAAGCACTTTCATTCAATCAATGTACAATCTATGTGTAATGCTGCTGACAACACCGTGAATTTCTCCACTGTGAGATAAATAAAGGCATATCTTATCTTATCTTCTCTTCTCTTATCTTATCTTACAGATCATCTGTGATGCGCATATGCATGTAACATTGTTGCATGGTGGCCTGGATCAACACACAACTTGTCATTCATTCTGACCAACAGCATGGTTGGGAACAGGCTACAAGCTGGCACGCTGCGGGATGGGCTTCTTGGTGAGTAAATCTTTTACTGTCCTAATATTAGTCCCCCTGACACGCATTGAGCATGTGTGCCTGTTTTCACAGCATCAATGGTTAAAGTTAGTTAATCGGTCCAGGTGCTCACTGATGCCGCTGATTGCCCTCACGATGTCCTCTTGTGACTCCAGCACAGCACGGGTGAGGACACGGCCAGTGTTTATCGACTGACGCCAATAGAGACCGGAGGAATCCCCCGGGTCTGTGATACGAGGCTGGGACTGCGTCTCATAGTCTTCTCCTGTCTCATTGTCTGTTGGAAAAGAATAAATTGAGTAATTAAACATGAGATATAGTCTTTGATTGCCTCTTTGATTTCCTGGCATGATTGCGCATGAACCTTTATCTTGTTTGGCTGTGAACAGATTATTGTATGACCTGTATAATGAATAAATTTTTGAGTTACACAAAATATATTTACCTTGGGGGTGATCCAAGTCACCCAC
>NW_007577732.1:56401-144112 GCF_000690725.1 Stegastes partitus | reverse complement strand
CTGGCAGAGGCCCCTGTCCGTGGGATTTTCAATTCCCACCTCCGGAAGAGTTTTTCCTGCATCCCGGGGGAGGTTGGGGACATGGAGTCAGAGTGGTTCATGTTCAAAGCCTCCATTGCAGAAGCAGCCGTCAGGAGCTGTGGCCAGAAGGTCACTGGTGCCTGTCGCGGCGGCAACCCCAAAACCCGCTGGTGGACACCGGCGGTGTGGGAAGCCGTCTGGCTGTAGAAGGAGACCTTTCGGGCCTGGTTGGCTCGGGGGTCTCCTGAGGCAGCAGGCAAGTACTGGCTGGCCAAAAGGGCTGCAGCTGCGGCGGTTGTGGAAGCTAAAACTTGGGTGTGGGAGGAGTTCGGGGAGGCTATGGAGAAGGACTTTCGGTTGGCCCCGAAGAAGTTCTGGCAAACCGTCTGACGTCTCAGAAAGGGGAAGCTGGGATTCTCCCAGGCTGTGTACAGTTGGGGAGGAGAACTGCTGACCCAGACTGGGGACCTCGTCGAGCGGTGGAAGGAGCACTTCGAGGAACTCCTGAACCCGGTGAACACATCCTCTGATGAAGGGGCAGAGCCTGAAGATTCGGGGGCTTCTGCGTCCATATCCGTGGTAGAGGTCACCGAAGTAGTTAAGAAGCTCCCCGGTGGCAAAGCACCAGGTGTGGACGAGATTCGCCCTGAGATGCTGAAGGCTCTGGACATTGTCGGACTGTCATGGCTGACACGTGTCTTCAATGTCGCGTGGGCATCGGGTACAGTGCCTGTGGAGTGGCAGACCGGGGTGGTAGTTCCCATTTTTAAAAAGGGGGACCGGAGAGTGTGTGCCAATTATCGAGGTATCACACTTCTCAGCCTCCCCAGGAAAGTTTACTCTAGGGTGCTAGAAAGGAGGCTTCGGCCGATTGTCGAACCTCGGATTCAGGAGGGGCAATGCGGATTCCGTCCTGGTCGTGGAACAGTGGACCAGCTCTTTACCCTCGCAGAGCTGCTGAGGGGGGCATGGGAGTTCGACCTGCCAGTCCACATGTGCTTTGTGGATCTGGAGAAGGCCTATGACCGTGTCCCCCAAGGAACTCTGTGGGGGATACTGAGGGAGTATGGGGTACCGGGCTCGCTGCTACGAGCCATACGGTCCCTGTACAACCAAAGTGCGAGCTGTGTCCGCATTCTCGGCAATAAGTCGGACACGTTCCCAGTGGGTGTTGGACTCTGCCAGGGCTGCCCCTTGTCACCGATCCTGTTTGTGGTTTTCATGGACAGGATCTCGAGGCGCAGTCAGGGAGAGGAGGGTGTCCGGTTTGGGGACCCTTAGAATCTCGTCTCTGCTTTTTGCAGACGACGTGGTACTGTTGGCTCCATCAGACCGTGACCTTCAGCACTCATTGGAGCAATTTGCAGCCAAGTGCGAAGCGGCAGGGATGCGGATCAGTACCTCCAAGTCCGAGGCCATGGTTCTCTGCCGGAAACCGGTTTACTGTCACCTCCGAGGGGGGGGTTATGTATCTCGGGATCTTGTTCACGAGTGATGGGAAAATGGAGCATGAGATGGACAGGTGGCTCGGTGCGGCGTCAGCAGTAATGCGGGCGCTGTACCGGACTGTCGTGGTAAAACCAGAGCTGAGCAGCTAGGCGAAGCTCTCGATTTACCTTGCGGCTCAGCTCTTGATTTACCAGTCCATCTACGTCCCAACCTTCACCTATGGTCACGAGCTTTGGGTCGTGACCGAAAGAACGAGATCGCGGATACAAGCGGCCAAAATGAGATTCCTCCGCAGGGTGGCTGGGCTCAGCCTTAGAGATAGGGTGAGGAGCTCAGACATCCGGAGGGAGCTCGGAGTAGAGCCGCTGCTGCTTTGCGTCGAAAGGAGCCAGTTGAGGTGGTATGGATATCTGGTTCGGATGCCTCCGGGGAGGCTTCCTCTGGAGGTTTTCCGAACTCGTCCACCTGGGAGGAGACCCCGGGCCAGACCCAGGACCCGTTGGAGAGATTATATCTCTCGGCTGGCCTGGGAACGCCTCGGGATCCCCCAGGCAGAGCTGGAAAGCGTCGCTGGAGGGAGGGAGGTCTGGGACGACCTGCTCCGCTTACTGCCCCCGTGACCCGACCCCGGATAAGCGGAAGACAATGGATGGATGGATGGATGGATGGATAGTAGCCAATCACCTTGCACTACACTGAAAAAAATGTTTATGCTTACATGAAGCTTCATCCATTGCTGGGGAAGTTGGTTACAGATGACAACTTGCTGGCTGTGATTTTCTGAATCAGTAATGGATCCTTGATCAAGTAAAATATTATATTACAGAGTAAATAACATGAAATGAGAGAAGTAGTTTGTCTTCTATCTCAAAAGAACAAACACACCTCAACAGTATGTACAGCAAAATGCCAGTAAACTTGATTTAATGTGATTTGATTTCTTAGCTCCGAAATAATCTGTGAATTTGATGTGTTTGTACTACGCTGTTGCAGCACAAATCACGGCTAGTGAGCAACATGTTAATAGCTCGAGTAGTGTATAGTGAGTGTAGTGAGTAGGGAGTAAGGAGTGAGGGAATGATTTCAGACACAGCTAATAACATTACAGACTCTGTAGGATGGATCTCTTTTTTGTGCGTACGCAGTTTTCTGGACTGAAGTGTACGCCAGGTTTCAGTATGAAATCTACACAAGTCTTTGTACACGAGGCCCCTGGTGAACGTCCTGTTACTGACATCTTTACGTGGACTTTGTGGCTCCTTCAAACTGAAAGCCTTTTCCACAGCCTTACCTTTCTGAGTGAAAACGTGTTCCTTTCAAAATATTAATGAGAATGCTTTTTAGTTGTATAGAAAGGTTTTTTTTGGGAGACACGGTTGATGTGATGTGTCAATGAACACAGAAGCAATTAAGGATTATCATTAATAGGCATTTGGGAAGCCTCAAAGTTTTCCTGTGCAGACATTCTCTTCCCTAAATGCAGACATGAGTGGGATGGAGCTTAGTTAATCTATGCATAATACTGCTCATTAAGCCTTTTCTGAATCATTATCTACAGGCTCGAACCATTCAAACATTAGAGAGAATGGGTCAATAAACTGCTAAGCGTTCTGCAAAGACGGCAATGAGGAACTGAATGATGAAAATGAATTCGCATAAATTGACCAAGGCACTAAGAACAACAGAGATGTAATGATGATGCAGTGCAACACTGAAATTGACCTAAAACCAATATTTGTCATTTTCCAGGGACTATGAAAGGAATGCTTAATGTAGTGGGAACACAGTGTGACATAAAGCGGACCTTGAGAGAGCCGTAAGTGGTGCTTTCGCTCCCCAGGCCACACTTGATGCCTCATCAACACCAACCACATATGCTGATGGGGCTGTCAGGATAGTCGGGCGTGCGGAGCTCCAATAAAACAGTAAGACTATATTCAACATGCAGGACAGACGAAGCTTCACAGCCTATTAGTTACACCAAGGAAGAGCAATGTGCGGATGGTATAAAGACCATTAGAGCGCTTCTGAAAGTACTTCACCTGCTTAATGTGATGATGAAGCCTGTAAATCTCCAACAGCATGGTAAGGCTTAGATGTCTTCAAGTCATGCAAATCATTTAAATTAATCACTACTGTAGCAGATTTTTCTAACTTTGAATTCTTGACTTTTTAATCTAGGATGTACAGCTATCATGCATTCATCTACAGGCTTGGGGACACTTACATTTATGATTGATAAACCCTGACTAATATGAGTTTATCTGACCTGCTGACAATGTTATTGGGCTTTGTGGTCTGAACTGTAATAAAGTGACATTTTATAGTTTGTTTATCGCAAGCCCTCATTAGACATTTGGCTACATTTCTGGCAGTCTGTCATTTAAACAGAGGTCACGTTTACATTCATTTTCCTCACAGCTTCATTCAGACATACCCACCGTCGTGACATAAATCGACGGTACGTGCACCATATTTATCACATTTGAGAGATTGCACAGTAAGTGATGTATAATACATAATAATGCACTAATACACAAAATGATAATCTAACTTCTACTTTATCAATAGTAAAATACAATTAAAAATACAAAGATAGAGCTGCTGGAATAAATGACTTGCCTTGAAGATGACTGCTCTTTAAGAAATGCTTTAAATGCAGCTTATAAACTGTGTTTGACTGCTCACTTCTCTGGTGAAGAACAGTGCACAGAGTGTTTGTCAGAGATAATTAATTATTATAAATAACCGATGAAGTTATGGTTGTTGGTCTTCGTGCATAAATGCCTGCAACTCTCTTTCTCTCTTTGGAGACATCCGTGTGGATCCTGCTGCCGTCTGATGCTGCAGGTATCTAATAAACTCGGAGAAAAGGCTCTCACAAACTGCTGGAACTCCAGCTCCTGTTAAAGAGGCCATATTAAGAATCCAGTTTTTTGTTGTTTTTGAACATGATTATGTTTCCCCCATTGTGCCTGGAGACTCACAAAATATGAGAAAATACCACTGAGTCATTTCTTTGCTTTTCTCTATAGATGTCCCCAGCTCAGTCCTTCTCATCATCATCTGGGCTGCTCTCTGCCACTCTCTATACAGAGTAGATATAGAGAGAGGTGTCCAGATCTCTTCCTGAAAGGGTTGTGAAAAGTGAGTGATATAGGTGTTTTAATTTTGGCAGCAAACTGTGTGTTTTGCACCTTCTGTGTTGTTTTGGAACCAATATTGGTGTTGAAATGTGTAAAACGCTTTCCCTGAATAGTTCCACATAACTGGAAGCGTGATGCTTGCGCGTGTCTGTCCATTAATGCGATGACCTGAGGTCCTGACTCTTGCCATGTTGCCAAAGTGATACAGAAATGTTGTTAGATCTGACATTCACAGACATTCCCTCCTTTCCGTAATCTCAGTGTGTCTGCTTCATGTTTAAATGAGCACACTGGTCCCAATGGTAATCGCACTCGGTTGCCACACACAGAGTTACAGTTTATAAGCTGCAGGTTTACAAGTGTCATTTGACGCATCATCCAGTCTTGCCTGTATGACAGTTACCACACATCCGAATGAAGCCATGAGGAACATTAACGTTTATAGTAATCTACGAGGTGTGTCAGAAAAGTTTCAGGACTGGTGTCACAAAAGATATATTTCAAATCCAAACTACAAACTTCAAAGTAATCCCCCTGGAGTCTAACCACTTTCCCAGCCTTCTCTGCCACACCGCCATGCACTCCTGGAAGAATTCTTCCAAGATTCTCTGCAGCTCCGTCGTCACAGCCATCTTGATGTCATTCATGTCTTCCAAATGGGTCCCCTTGATGACTCCCTTGAGCTTGGGGAAGAGGAAGCAACCCCATGGAGCCAGGTAGGGTGAGTAGGGAGGTTGCTTCAGCATGGCGATGTTCTTCTCAGCCAGGAACTGTCGGATTCTCAGGGCATTGTGAGCAGGCGCGTTGCCATGGTGAAGCAGCCATGACTTGTCCTGCCACAACTCTCGCCTCTTCTCGCGCACTGAATGAGCAAACGCTGCAGGATTTCATTGTAGACGTGCTGGTTGATCGTCTGAAGGGAACACTCGTAGTTTGTAGTTTGGGTTTGAAGTATATCTTTTGTGACACCAGTCCTGGACGTCTGAATGATTAATCTATGAAGCCAGCAATATTACCCATGTCTGACAAGCGCTTAAGATTGCTGTCTCTACCTTTAGAAGTGTCCAGGATGCTCATTCAGACATGAAGTCAACACGTTCAGATGCCATCAGATTAATAGAAAGGACTACACCTCTCAAAGGGGCTTTATACACCTAGGGGAAAGTGAATAAGTTCATCCCTGGTAACCATATAGCTGTTGGCAACAATAAAGAGCCTGTTATCAGGGATGCGCTTGTATCACAGCCTGACATAGTAGCACAGAACAGAGATAGTGAAGAGAAAGAGAGGAACACAGAGAGCATGAGGGAGAGAAAAATGACTTTCTTTGTCTTATTAACACCTTTCTGCATTCAGGTGTTTTGGCAGTATTGACCATGTAGGCTTTATGATAATAAAGACTATCGATTAGGCATAAAATTGAATTGAGACTGAGTATAATAGAGGGAGTAAAAGTGAGACTGAAGCAAGTGAGGAAAGGAGAAGCAGGCAGAGACTGAAGGAAGCTAAAGGTTGAAGACTTAAAAGGATAGAAATCCACAGTGAGCTCAGGAGCTCATTATCAGTTTAGCTACACAGACAGACAGTGCTGCACTCTCTCTATCTACACTCCAGTCCTCCTCTTCCAGTGTAAATGTACCTTAAAGATTTACAGGTGAAATGACCTCCTAATGACAGGAATATTTGTGTTCATGTATGTGTGCACAAATTATGTGCACTTGTGTGTTCACCGGTGCATTTTGGCCTTGAATTAGTGGCACTCCATCTTAGCCCAGGGATGAGTTATGTAGTAATTATCCCAGTTTCATTAAGCCAGATTACTCTGAAAGCAAGGATGCATGACAGCTCAGCTAACTGACCGCTGCTTTGGCAAGAAAGCGATGTTGTGTGAGAGCATGTGTCCGTGTTTGTGAATAATAGAGAAGGAAGAAAAATATGTGAGGAAAAGAAATAAAAACAGATGGGAACAGAAATGAAAGGTTAAGGAAACACAGAGTAAGCTTGTTTACAGCCTCTAAAGTAAAAGTAAATCTTCACTTCAGGCTGTTTATTTGACTCCTCTGTCATATGCACTTCCCTTGTAGGAGCAGGAGTCTTTCCAGGTCAAAGTCAGATGAGGAGAGCTCGAGGCCAATTGAATGCATTAAAATGTGGACAAATAGAAAATGGAAGATGTTGTGGACTATTGTACATCTGATCCTTGACCAGATGAGTTCTTAATACTGCAGCTACCTGCCAATCCCTGTATGCTGATGTCGTAGGAATTTAATTCTCCTGATCCGAATGCTGATGTTGTTGATATTACACCTCTGCTTAACCTCTGCATGACTTGTAGCAAATAAACAATGTGCACATCCCTGTAAATAACTAAAAAACAAAACAAAACAAAGTATATGTGCAAGCACTGAAAAATCTTTATTGTGGTGGATACTTCTTTGCTACAGCTGAAATTGCATTGGAACTTGAACATTAACTGTCTATCAAGCCAAAACTTACACATTTACAGAATTTCAGCTAAAAATTGCACAAGTCATTTGATTTAGCCTACAAAATGTCAAATGCTTTATAATCTGATGTTTCTATTGGTAGGGCAACATCATTTGGCTCTTCACAACAGTTAGAAATCACACAAAAAAAAATATTTCTGATGTGTCAGTGCTGTGAATAGGATTTGCTCATGTCTACCCAGAGCAACAACTTGACACACACACACACACACACACACACACATATAAATTGTAATCACAGTGTTTCCTTTACCTTTACAGAGTTTTAGTAGCTCAACAATCACCATACCTATATTGTAGCTTATTTGCCATACCTATGATTTTTCCTAAACAAATACTGCACACTGCGAGTAGTATGTTCCTACATGGTTGAAAGTGAGAAAAATATTGACCCTTGACACCAAGAAAAAACATTGGGATCAAACATAATCTGGGGATTTGCAAAATCATCAGTCACACTCTCTTTAGTCTCCATTTTAGCCTCTTACTACCCTTTAAATCTCTGAATGAATAGTAAAGCTTTGCAATATACGATCCAATATTAATGTCAAATCTCCTTCCTCTGCCTACATTGTGGTACACTATGGCAGCATAAGGCCTTGATCCTGCACCAGTATTTCACTCATCAGCTACATTCAGCTCCAAAATAGCCTCTTCCCTGACTCGCACACACATATACAAAAAAAGGATCTGTCCCTCCAGCACAAACATTTTTAATGAGACCCGTTTCATACCAGCGCTGAATTCTCCCTTCCATGTCTGTCGAGCGCATAAACAATTTCTGCTCCAAGGACATACTGTAGTCGCTGACTGAAGTCATTCATCTTACACCACCTGTCACACAGATGTCCATCTTCTTCTTCTACTCCTTTAGTGCTTCGATTATTGTCTTTGTTGTTTTCATTATTGTTTTCTCTTGTTGTCGTGCAGATCAATGAAATCTGCTGAAAAATTTTATTTAGTCTTTGTTACGAAATTCCTTCAAGTTACCATCATGCAGTAGGTGTCATGAAAAGAAAACGTTCAATTAAAGAGAGAGAGAGAGTCTTTTCTTTTTATAGTACAGAGATGAAATTTTACCAGTATAAGAGAATACGATGCAGTTAAGGTTGGATAAAACCATCAATAGAACCAGATACAATGAGTAAAAGAACCACTGAATTATGATATCAATAAAGGGCATCTGACTCTGCCTTTTTGAGGGGTCCTGTGTCATATATTACTCAACATAGTGCCATTTTATCATCACAATAGGGGTTCAACTGTCAATTTTGGCTCATTGATCCTCTAACAGGATGATCCAGCCATGAATGCTGTCATGACTAAAAGATGACTTAACTGCCTGTTATAGTGGATCAGAACTGGCTTTGATCCTTCTAACTGCACTTGGAAGGTCATTCAACTCTTTGGGGAGCCAAGAGTTGAAATTAGTTTGAGTAACAACCGAGATTAGAGGATTTTTTTTATAAATCTGTGATGAAATCAAAGTTTGCCATGCCCTTGTTTTTTGGCTGTGGTGACCCGCTGTGACCAATGCTTGAAAACGAGCAGCAGCAGCGTGGCAGTGACGGTAAGTGTGGATGAGTCTGGGTGCTGATGGGCAATCAGTCATCCTCACTGCTGAGATGAGAGCAGGTTCCACTGCAATGATCCCGAGGCAGCAATGTGGAGGGAGGAGAAGGGGAGAGACACCAGGGCGGCAGGAGAGTGGAGGTTAGTGAGATAAAGTGCAACAGAGTGGAAAAGACAAAGGCAAAGTTTGATCACGTCCCTACCAGGCACAGAACTGAGACCTGACCCACACAGACAGGGAACGATGAGGGCACGAGGAGCTTTGTAGTGAAGCAGATCTTGGTTTAAACTTTAACTTGTAACTTTAAACCTCAACAGGGTTTCAAAAAATAAACAAAAAAATAGTAGGTGCTGGTACAAAACAGGTATTGAAACAACAGGCACTTTTGAAGGACTGTGTTACATCCTTTTGCTTAACAAAGTTGCATTTTCAGTAGATGTGAAGGAAATTGGTTTGTGCCTCTGAACAGGTGATGGTTTTTATTTGCTCAGCAAACAGTCTGATTACAGCTTATGACAATCACAGTCATTCGGGAAGCAATTTGTGCCTTGCAGTTATTCATCAAATGTCAGACGTTAGGGGCTTGATGACTTTACGATTAGGTGGGCGGCTTGTAATTGTATAATTTATGTGAGAATTATCCATGTGCAGTAAATCTTTGGATTGTACTGTACATGCAGTCTATTAATAGACTTGTGTTTAAGCAGCTCAGTAGTGTCAGATTCATAACACATGCTGTGAAAGACTTTGAAGCAAATTGTTGTTTTGTTTACATAAAGAATGGATTGCCAATTTTTCCTGAGAGGAGAAAAATGGACAACAAAGAAGTACAGTTTGAGTACCTTCCACTTGAACTCTGTGCTGTCAAAAAGAGGAAGGTTTCTGCTGACTCTTCCCCCTCCCTTCCCTGTCTCTCCCACCAAAATGTTTTTATTCCAAGGTCTTTTCTTTTCTGAAGTTTTGAATAAAACATGACACTCAACTCAGCTGTGTCCCTGCTAATGTACTTTCCATACAGTTCGTTGTACATTGTTGCTGAAGCACATTTAAATTTGCTCTTGTGTGCAACTTGAGAGGTCACCACTGTCTGATGTGTCGGAAATCGACTATGGAGAAAATAGCCCATTTATCCATTCATCCATTAACTTCTGCTTATCCGGGTCAGGTTGCGGGGGCAGTAGACGGAGCAGGTCGTCCCAGACTTCCCTCCCCCCGGTGACACTTTCCAGCTCTGCCTGGGGTGTCCCGAGGCGTTCCCAGGCCAGCTGAGAGATATAGTCCCTTCAGCGTGTTCTGGGTCTGCTCCGGGGTCTCCTCCCAGGTGGACCTCCAGAGCAAGCCTCCCCGGAGGCATCCGAATCAGGTGTCCATACCACCTCAACTGGCTCCTTTCGACGTGAAGGAGCAGCAGCTCTACTCCGAGCTCCCTCCAGATGTCCGAGCTCCTCACCCTATCTCTAAAGCTGAGCCCAGCCACCCTGCGAAGGAAGCTCATTTCGGCCGCGATCTTGTTCTTTCAGTCATGACCCAAAGCTCATGATCATAGTGAGGGTAAGAAAGTAGATGAACTGGTAAATCAAGAGCTTCGCCTTGTGGCTCACCTCTCTCTTTATCACGACAGTCCAGCACAGTGCCCGCATTACTGCTGACCCCGCAGCGAGCCACCTGTCCATCTCGCGCTCCATTTTCCCATCACTCGTGAACAAGACCCCGAGATACTTAAACTCCCTCGCTTGAGGAAGCAACTTCCCCCCACCCAGAGGTGGCAGTCCACCGGTTTCTGGCAGAGAACCATGGCCTCGGACTTGGAGGTACTGATCCACATCCCCGCTGCTTCACACTCGGCTGCAAACCGCTCCAGTGCGTGGTGAAGGTCACGGTCTGATGGAGCCAACAGTACCACGCCATCTGCAAAAAGCAGATACGTGATCCTGAGGTTGCAAAGCTCTTTAACTGATTTAGTAGGTAGCCTCCGCACTAGCTGCATTTTTTCAAGCATTTCAAGCATTTGCATTGATGTCACAAACACAACGGAGCTTTCCATGTGGTCTGAAATAAAACTAATGGTGGCCTATATGTCCACAACAGCATTTATGGATGATAGAGGTCGCTACTTTCCATCACTGAGAAGTACTGTAGTTACTTTAGAAGCTACAGGGGCAGAAACGAGTTGGTTTTCAAACATGCTGTGACACCACAACCATTGTTTATGACAAGCTGTTTCATGGGAGCCTGAGGTCAAAGTTCTTGTAAATTTCAACTACAGGCCTCTCTTTCTTCAAAAACTGTCAAAATCTTTTTATTCACTGCACTCTCTAGCATTGTTATCCACCATTCTTTGCTGGATCAATTCTTTGCATCATGGACAGCAATTTATTCATTGTCATAATGATGTTTGAGATATCATATGAAAGCAAATCAATTGGACCTTACATATAGATTTGAATTTCTAACTTTACTGCTTTTTTTTTTTTTGCATTGAAATTATGTATCCAATTTTTTGTTTATCTCTAAATTTAGCTCATCAACATTTCAATAACTTATTTTAAATTTGATTTTCATCTCTCAAAAATTCTAATCAAAATGCTTGAGTTCCTTGAAGACGTTTCACCTCTCATCCAAGAAGCTTCATCACTTCTGATTGACTATTTGGGAGTTCCAGTTACTTATATCCTAAAGGAGCCATTAACACCTGAGTTTCAATTGGGGGTTGTTACCCCTCCCCCTCATTATGTGAGTTGTTAGTGCTCCCCCTGCCACAAAGGGGTTCATTAGGGTTTTTTGTGGCTAGGTGTGAATGCGGTTTCATCTTCCCCGGGAGAGACCTTAGGACTGAATTGTAAACAGGTGAGAGATGATGACCTCCACCTCTGTTGAGAGAGTGTCTTGGATTTAAAGTGTACTTGTAAAATGTAAAGTTAGATATTCAAACCCACCAACACCCTGAGACAGAAACTGGTTCACCTTAAGGACAAGACACTGAGCCACACACAAAGCAATGTGGTGTATGCAGTCCAGCGCAGCGACGAATGCCATGACCTGTACATCGGGGAGACAAAACAACTGCTCCACAAGCGCATGGCTCAACACAGAACAGCCAGCTCCTCAGGACAGGACTCAGCAGTCCACCTGCATCTTAAGGACAAAGGACACTCATTCAAAGACTGTACAAGCTGCTTCACAACGACACTAAGTGGCAGTGGTGAGAGGAGCAGGAGGGAGCTTGTAGGGAAATGAAAGAACTCCTCCACTCAGCGACGCTCCTAGTTCCCTTTGACCCAGATAAGGAAATAACCCTTTCATTCGACGCTTCGCCATATGGTGTTTGGGCAGATCTTTCACACATTATGGACGATGGGTCCGAAAAGCCGGTTGGTTTTGTTTTACGTACGCTGACAGCAGCGGAGAAGGGATACTCTCAGCTGGACAAAGAGGGCCTAGCCATTGTCTTTGCTGTCAAGTGCTTTCATCAGTATCTCTATGGCCGTGCATTCAAAATCTATACGGACCATAAGCCACCGATGAGACTGTTTAGCAAGACCAAATGTATCCCGCCACTAGCCTCAGCCAGGATACAGCGCTGGGTGCTCACACTGTCAGCCTACCCGTACACCATAGTGTACAGAGCGGGTAAGGACAATGCAAACGCAGACGCGCTGAGTCGGCTGCCATTACTGGAAACACCCGCTGTGACACATGTACCTCCAGAGACTGTTTTCATATTGGAGAGGCTGGCAGACACACCTGTAAAAGCCTCCTGCATAAAGCAGTGGACAGAGAGGGACCCAGTCCTGTTCCAAGTCAAAACTTTCCTTTTGCAGGATTGGCCCAGTGTGGTGGAAGGAGAGGAGTTGAGGCCTTATGCTAAATGCAAAACAGAGCTGAGTCTGCGGGATGGCTGCATCTTTTGGGGTGCGAGGGTCATCGTGCCTCCCCCAGGTTGTGCACGGATCATGGACGAATTACATGAGTCTCATCCAGGGGTATCGCAGATAAAAAGCCTTGCAAGATCCTATGTCTGGTGGCTGAGACTGGATCAGGATCTGGAGAACAAGGTGAGAACATGCACTCATTGTCAGTCCAATCAGAACATGCCTCAACCAGCCCCCTTGCACCCATGGGAGTGGCCAGACAGGTTTCATTTGGACTTTGTTGGTCCGTTCAAGGGGCAGATGTTTCTTATAATGGTAGATGCACACTCTGAGTGGATAGAGGCCCACATCATGAGCAACATTACAGCCCCCACAACCATTGAAAAACTCAGGCAAGTGTTTGCAGTACATGGTTTGCCTGACAGAGTAGTCACTGATAATGGCCCAACATTCACCAGCGAGCTGTTCAGTGAGTTCATGCAACAGAATGGCATTCATCACATACGGACAGCTCCTTTTCACCCCGCCTCAAATGGATTGGCCGAGCGGGCTGTCCAAACAGTGAAGGAGGGCCTGAAGCGGATGACAGGAGATTCGCTCAGCACTCAGCTTTCTCGTTTCCTGTTTAAATGCTGCCTCACACCACAAACTACAACGGGACGTGCGCCAGCGGAGATGCTGATGGGGCGTAGGCCCAAGTCGAGGTTGGACCTGCTGTGTCCAGACATGAAGGCAAAAATGGAGGGAAAGCAGGAAAAGCAGAAAGACCGACATGATCAACATGCACGGGACAGACAGCTGAAAACAGATGACTGTGTCTACGTGAGGAACTTCAGCAGCAATAACAACCACCAGTGGCTACCTGGAGTTGTTCTCAAGCGTAGTGGGCCAGTCTCCTATGTTTTTAAGTTGACGGATGGACGGATTTTCTGCAGACATCAGGATCATGTACGCTTGTGGCATGATACAGTTGTGGAGAAAGACAGTGTTGCAGAGTTTCCAGTGGTGAGACCAACAACTGTGGAGGTGGGTCAACCAGGGAGAGAGACACAGACAGAGGTTTCTAAGTCATCCAGAGAGGAAGAACCCTCTCACACTGACACCCAGACCCCTCTCAGTGTCACAACACCAGAGCCACCCAAAACATCTATACCAGTAGGGAGTGCTGGGTCATAGAGGGTAGTGCGAAGGTTACAGCGCACTCGCAAGCCTTCAGACAGACTCAGTGTTTGATGGGACAGTTTACATTGGACTGGATGTTATAGCTGTCATGTGTTTTTGTATTTACAGCTGTTGAGACAATACTTTATGTTTTGAGTGTACCCCAGCTAACGAAAAAAAAGTGACTGTTTTGTTTCTGCTAGTAATTCCCATTTTGGGGAGAATTTTGGAATTTAAAGTGGGAGAGATGTTGTGATGTGAGTATTATTAAGTTAATCTTATCAGAATAAGAGCAAGTGCTATGCGCCCACCAGGGGTCAATGTTCCTTATGTTGCATTCATTTTGAAGGAGACTTCTGCTCTGATGAACACTGCCGCCCCTGATGTTGTTGTAGGTTTTGACCTCCCGCCGACAGAGATGTTAACACAGTAGCTCTAGTTGTAATGCTAATGTGGCGAGCGGGGCGTGCAGGGGCGCTACTAATAGATTGCCTAACTGATGGACAAAGGGGAAATGTGTTGACCGACAACGCCACCTGGGTTTAAGGTTCTCACCCAGGGAACCGACCTACTCCTTGTTCACACACACAGCAAAGCACACAGGTTCGCAACACACTGGGGGGAGACGTGGTTCTACATTATAAAAAGAGATTTTATTTTCATACAATCGTTAAAATACAGTGACAGAATTTAAAATATAGAATTTAAATCACCAAAATCCCACATCCCACAAGGCAGATTCAAATGAAAACTAAGGAAAACCATGCAAAGCAAACGAGAAATCAAGAAAACCATGCAAAACAAAAGAAATAAACTCAAGCAATATTAATCTTTGCAAACACATGCAAAAATAACGAAAACAAACCCAAAATACAAAGCAAAACAAAATCACACAAACAAACTAAACAAGGCAACACAAAGCCCAACACAGGTAACAAACAAAAACAACAAACCAAATGAAGCGAAGCCAAGCAAAGAAAAAGCTACGCTAAGCAAGGCAAACTTAAACAAAATATAACACAACAAACCAAAATAATACAAAAACAATATTACAAAAGCAAGACAAAGAATGCTGCCATGCAAGGCGAGGGCAAAGTGGAGCAGAGTAAAAAAATGCAAGCGGAGCAAAGCAGCAGAGCGACACCACCCAGAGCAAGCCGCAGAGAGACGGCGATGCTAACGGCGATGCTAACGGCGGCAAAGCGGCGGAGCGCCGCTAACCCGGCAAAGCAGCAGCGGTCCCACTATTCAGCCACACCTTCCAGTCACAGCCTCTGTTCAACAAGTGTAGGTTAAATACAAACCAACAGATAGATAAAACTAGGTCAGACTGTTTACCTACCATTCAGCTGTGTTCAGTTAGCACCTGAAGGAGAGGGACACACTCTTATGTAGCGGCAACAGCAGAAGACTCCCAAATTGCACTGGCCGAACAGGCAGCCGCAAGCCAAACGTGACGGCACGGGGTCCGTGACACATGCGGCTACAATAAAAGAACACCAATTACCATAGAGCATGTAAGTGAGGCCAGATGCTGGCGAAGCAGCCACTGCTACGTTACCTGCGTGGAGCGCCGCCGGTACCTGACAGCCAAGAGCAAGGCGACCCGGAAGTGGGCGGTCTCAGAGCCAAGAGCGAGAGATCCCAAGATGGGCACCGTACCCTTACAAGGAGTGCCCTCAAGCCGTGATAGGCTGAATAGCATTCTCCATTAGGAGCAGAAATTAGGCTTCATCCTGCCACACTAAGTTTGCCCGTGTTTAGATAAAGTGCAACTTCGGCTACGTTGTTGTCGAGTGGTTCTTTTCCAGCTGAAGTTACCACAAAAATTAACACTGTTGTACAGTCAACCAGGCTCTTGCTGTACTTGATTAAACAGCCAGTGTTGATGTCACTAAACAAGACATGGGCAGTGTTAACTTTGTCAACGAAAACTTAAACGAAAAGTTTTCATTGACGACCCTTTTTTCCGTGACTAATTTGTGATGAGAACACAAATTTAATAAGTACTGACAACAAAAATTAAAACGAAATCTCCGTTCATTATCAGTTGACGAGTAAAGACGTGACGAAAAAGATGACGCTGGCCTGCCAAACAATCTGGATTACAACCATCCTCTATGCCAGTGTTTCTCAAAGTGAGGCGCACCCCCCCCAATTCAAATTTGTTTTTCAATTAACATGATCATCAGTGGTATGGACACTTAAAATGCACTCAGTTCGTAGAAAAGTCTGTTCATAAAAATAAATAAACAAATAAATAAAAACACTAACAATAGAAAACCTTTCATTGTGGGCAAACATGTTTAGAACGCGCTTTCCACTGTTTTCCAACAAATGTTTGGTCGCTCACCTGTCAGAGGAGCTGCCCTGCAGACACCTGGTAGCAGCTATTGTAGCAGCATGTCAGGCGTTCAGGGAATATCGGTAAAATGTACCATCCACCGGAGCAGCATGTGAGGTGTTTAGGGAGCATCGGTAAAATGCACCATCGACCCATGGGCATTTTCAGCAATTGTTTAGCCTGTGTGAAGTTAATGACTGATATTAGAAGAGGACTGGAGACAAAATAAATATATTTTAAGGTTGAAACATTTAACAAATATCAAGTCTTCTATCACTGAAGATCACTGCAACATAACTAAGTTATGCAAAAACAGCTATTCATCATCATGCATGGTGGATTCATAGTTGTGGCAATGCTGATCCAAAATAAGGGAGTACAGTGACCAAATCATTAGCTGGTACGACCAATGAAGAAAGTTGGTAACACCAGTGTTATCATTGGAAAAGTTAGTCTGGAGCCCTGTAACAGAATCGCAAGAAACCACATCCAATAGCGGAGGATCTCCTGCTGCCCACTGCTCTTGATATGGTGTCAATAATGACTGATGAGACTACCACCGCAAAATTGAAGGCTATCCTCCCCTGTTACTTTTACTGATCACTGAGCAAGTTGTTGCTGCACTATTTGACTGCTCATGATATTTATTTTTAGTAAATTTAAACTGGCTCATTTCATGAATATTTCAGGCCCTGGGGGGCCCTGGGGGGCCCTGAAAGATTTTTGTCCTCCGAAGTGGGGCCAGAAAGAAAAAGTTTGAGAACCACTGGTTTAGATGATTTAACATATAGTTACAGGTATGCTTACAATGGAGCTTTTACTACCATGACAAACATCCTTTTGCAAAATCTATGACAGTAAAACAAAACTGTCAAAATACTTAAAAAGACTAAAATGAGGCTAAAATTAGACTAAAACTAAAACTGATTTCCCCAGACTAAATTTTAACTAAAAGAAAATAAAACTAAAAGATAAAAATGTGACTTCAAATTAATCCAGTCTTTGGTGAGTGACAAGGGCTAAAATTAAATTAAAAATTCTTGTCAAAATTAACACCGGACATGGGTTGTAGTAACTTCAGTTTATACACATATTGCTTATTGTTAGTTATCAATTTTAAACCTTTTTTTCTGGTTAATAAATAAGTACTCTTTGATACAGTCTTACAGAGAGCCTTGGCAAAGAGGTCAGGCCAGCGGTTCAGCCCTTCAGTTGGCTGGACCACCACTTCTAATGGAAATGACCAGGTAAAGACATAAAGAAGCAGATGATATTTTAGATTCAAGCCCTATGTATACATATTTTGGCATGTTGCCATTTTTTTTAAAAAATCCACCTGTCACCTATAGTAAGCAGTGATAGACATAGTATAGTGTTTTGCATTATGTCTCTTACCAGTATTGTAGATATAAACATCAGCAAAAAAAAAAAAAAAAGTAAATCCTGGGATGATTTGTGACCACTCTGTAGAATAGATAAAACAGGGTTTCACATTAGGCTAACAACTGATTTGCTTCCATAATATAAACAGCTATTATTTTGACTAGTAAAAGCCGAATTACTAATATCGCACCCTGACGTTTTGACTAGTCCAAATGATGTTGTAGGTTTCTCAAATAAACATTTGGAGATTATTCTCAGTGTAACTACGACTAGACAGAATAACATTGTTGATCTCTGTAATGTTAATTCTGCAAATTAAAACTAAAGGTTAAATCAGCATATATGCATTCATGTCGTATATGATTCATGTAATCTAAAGTTACTGCTAGCTTAGGTTATCCACTTTTTGAGTGGCTTTCCCAAACACTGTTAAAATTCAAGATGCAAACCTTTTCTAAAAATGGCAGCTGTATGAAAACACATCAAGACAGGCTGTCTTTAGAAATTAACACCAACAAGCTTTACTTTTCCCTCTGAGTGCTGTGTTGCTGTTCGTAACCATTACAACACCCAAAAAGGAAGTCAAATGGCATCTTAAATGAAAAATGTAATGCATTTATAACTTCTGTCATTCAAGACAGTTTTAAATTTTAAACAGCTGTCATGGTGAGACGAACAAAATGAATATTTAGCTTGACAAATGCAAAGCAGTGCTTTTTAAATGCTCACCAGGACTGATTGCAACTTTTAAAGCTGAAGGAAAGAAAACATCTTCTCCATTGCTGCCTGTAGGCGTACTGTATACATCAGCAAATACACGTTTTCTTCTCAGCAGAGTGCTTATTAAAGTGAACTTGGGGAACATAGTGAGAACCAGGTTGCAGCAGGAAAACATTTCACAGCAGTGTGGTTCCACAGTGGCCCCAGCTGAGTCAAGCATTTATCTGCTGTCGATGGGAGAAGCAGCACTGACCTTATAGTTGGGGGGGGCAGATGATATAAAGACTACAACTAACTAATATAATTTGTTTTTAGCCATGCTACTGCTAAGGCTCTGGGGAAATATTGTACAGATCTCGATAGTCTGCAGACGATGTATCCTGCTGACTTCACTAACTGTTTCTACAAATGATGTCTGAAGGTTGAGTAACAATGACTCTGGGATCTACTTTTCTCTGTCACTACTAGTAGGCCAACTTTTGTACCTATCCTGTGAAATATCTCAGGATCAACAGGACACATTGGGACACAACTTAGTACAGATACTTATAGTTCCCAGGAGATAGATCCCTTGGACTTTTGTGATGCTCGGACTTCCTCCGCAGCCCCACCATGAGATTTGATTTTCTGTTTTTGCATAAAATATCTTAACAAGTGTTGAATGTATTGTCTTGAAGTTAGCTATTTTAATCTGCCTTAGGATTCATTGTCAGTACCTTAGTGATGTTTTTTTCATCACCATCAGGCTGAAATTTCAATTTGTTTGGAAATTTGATTTATGACTAAATAACTGCAAACAATGGCATTTCCTTCAGCACAGGCTGTGCTGAGTGCTTACTGCAAATTAACAAATATTATTGTGCTAATATGTTACACAAACATGAATATAAAGAATAAAAAATTAAAAATCATATATAATTTAACTCAAAGCACAGCCTGACAGTTCCAATAATATGCATGTAGACTCTTGCTCATTAGTCAGTGTTCGATGATAAATCTGTCATTTCTGTGCACCCTTACACAGCAATGCTCCAATTTGTCGGTGTCATAGGGTGCAAAAACTTACAAATTGTCAGCTCAAGCATCCACTGAGCAAAGCACCTCAGATTTAATGACATTGCTTCTTGAAGTGTTGCTCTAATTGCTGCTAAAAATCAGTCATATTTTTCTGTCTTTCTTGTTTGTTGCTTGAAGTCCCTAATTTTGAGTAGCAATGCTCAAACTTTTTTTGAGATACAGCTGGAGACCCTCAGTGGAAACAAATTTCATTATCCAGACACTAGAGAGAATAATGCAATGCTGAAACTCTCTGCCTCGCTGCCAGAATTTGCGGTGCTTTTTATGTGTCTCTATTTTACGCTCGCTAATAGCCACTCTTAATGCCTCTTCTCTTAATAGCAGAGCTGTTTTCCATAGGGACATAGGATGGACCTGGGACACCGTGTGGCCGCATTGCCTCTAATGAGCAGCAATTTAACCATTGCACCAACTTGAGCAGAAAAGAGCAAATGAACAAAATGCATTTTCTTTTGCAGTCGGTAGGTTGATTGCCAAATCTCTCCTGTTTTGGGGCTGATGCTAGATGCTGAGTGAGATGAAAGAGCAAGGCCATCATGTTTTTGTGCATGTGTTTGAGAGGATGCATGTGCATTTTTGAGTATGTATAAAGGATAGAAGAGCCCAAAAAGCTTGATTGAAAGTGGTGAGAAGAAAGGCGGGGACTCGCTATGTATGTAAATGAGAGATGGTGTAATGCTGGCACGTTAGCGTTAAAGAGCAGTGCTGCACAAAGGATGTTGAAGTGCTGGCGGTTGGTTTGCGACCGTTTCACCTGCCGAGGGAGTTTTTGCACATCCTGGCGATTGCAGTTTACATCCCCCCCTCGGCTGATGCTGCTGTGGCCTGTGAGGTCATCCATAGTTCAGTGTCCCAGCTACAAACATCACACCCTCAGTCTCTGATCATCATCTCAGGAGACTCTATTCTATTCTATTCTATTCTATTCTATTCTATTCTATTCTATTCTATTCTAGTCTAGTCTAGTCTAGTCTAGTCTGGTCTAGTCTAACACTACTGGGTTATAACCTATTCCAAATTGTGCATGTTGGCTCAGTTAAAAGAGGAAGCAAATGCTATGAGATGTAGGAGATTATCCAGCCTGGCTGCAGTGACTGTGCGGAATTGTTGTGCATTATCAGTTTTTGCTGGAATGCTTCACTCAATAGTTTAGCAAACAAAGAGAAGGAGCATACCATGTTTGTGGATGTCTACAGATAGCATTCATGGCCAGTATAAGATGGAATTCCTGGATATGGTGCAATTTTGTTGTGCTACCAGCTGCAGCTAAATGATTACTGACTGCATCTTCTGCCCAGACACACTCACAGGATGAGAGAGCTCGAGGGAGGAAGGAGAGGGAAAACACACAGAGGTTTATTCAACATATCAGCAGTCAGGTAATCCAACTGGCAGTGGAATAAGAAGATTAGCAATACTGACTGATGAGTATGAATTCAGAAATATTGCTGAGGAGCCTGTGTTGAGTTAAGCTATGAACCTGGGCAGGTTCAGGGAGAGTTAAATTTGACAAATTTAGGACTAATTTTTGCTCACCTTGACATGATTTTGCATGTCAGAGAGACGTGTTTGAAGAACATGCATCAATAAAACAGTCTCCTCTCACCCCACAGTGCTTTTACTGGATGAGTTCTTTTCATTGTTTGCTACAGTTACCTTAATTTGACACCTGAACTTTCAAAAATATCTTCTTAAACAGGCAGCGCCGAGTGTGTGTCTGTGAGTGAGACAGTGCAGGGAAGAACAGCGAGGCTACAAGCTGCTGAAGAAAGTAACACATTTTTCATACTGATTAGCAGAGGAGGCGTTTCAACTTGCCAGACGACATAGGAAGAAGCATTAGAGATTCAGGGACAGGAAATCATCGGTAAATCACTGTTATGATTCATGCATATTTAATGAAGCTTCATAAGCAATAAAAACCCTGGGCCTAAGATCCAGTGCTTCTTCTGCTTTATATGATAATGAACATATAGGTGCTCTGAGCAGCCAGCACCCCATCGACCAGCCTGCAGGCATCATCTTTCATTCACTCCTCACAAAACTCCTCAGATGGATGAGAGGCATGCAAGCCTAAATGGAAATGACTGGATAAACAAACCTGTCTCTTCCTCTGAGCATCCTTCCTTTTGCTACACAAACAACGAACAAAACCTTCTCCATTCAGAAACGGACTGAGACAATTAAATTAAGAATAATTCGTTCAAAGCGGCATTGCCAAATTCTCTACTGTAACCTTCTCAAAGGTTAGGAATGGTGAAACTGTTTTCTCCCCTCAACACTTTTGAAGGGAATACCGTTACAGCAGAGCAAGGACGGGGAAGCTGATGGAGTGGAAATGCATCTCATTACCGCTGATACAGTAGTAACCAAGGCAACAAGTAGACATGCTGTCCCCCACAATTAATGCCCAATTAATCAGTAATGCTAATAGTTTTCTCCACATTTTGAGTACTGGATGCCTATAAACTATTAAGGAAGAATGAAAAGAAATCCAGTCTCGTGTACATCGCTGGTCCCTGAGGACATTTT
Organism: Stegastes partitus; assembly: GCF_000690725.1. NCBI lineage: Eukaryota > Metazoa > Chordata > Actinopteri > Pomacentridae > Stegastes > Stegastes partitus. The sequence continues at coordinate 122,327 of NW_007577732.1, read as the reverse complement.
ATTGAGCAAGTATAACCTCTATACTAGCTTTCAGATTTCATGCCAATTGACCCTGCTGTGTAGGAGGCATGGCTCAATTTTTTTAAACATTTTATTTTGACCTAATGTATGATTGCAGCAGATGGAGTCCTCTAACTTTGTAAATCAACAAGCAATATGCTTCACTCCCCAGGGACACAGCAAAGGTCAAGTCAGTCCATTGGATGGGCAAAATTGTTTTCTAACTTTTTAACCTTTCCTGCCAAATATGGTCCGCCAACTTTATTTATTTAACTAATTTGCATTCTATCTATTTCACTCATCATGCCTAAGTTTCAATTTAAGTGGGTAATTCACACTGTGCTATCTACATGGTTTCAGCACCCTTTTTCCAGTTTAATGCTTCATAGTCATTGTTACTGACAGAAAAGTGAAGATTTGCAACAAATTTATCCAGTTGTGCTGGTCAGTGTATGGCTTTAATAGACGGAATGAAGGCAGTACAAAAGAACTGCAGATGTAGGACAACAGTAGCGCTCCCAAATGCAGCACCCCACCACAACTGCCGGAACAGATGACAGGACATTCAATATTCAAACTGGGTTTAACAAAGAACCACATCAGTCACAACAGTCTCCTATGAAATTGTCTGTCAGACATACATCTGCTCCAGCTAAATGCATAAGCATCATAAAATGACTTATTATGACCTAAGTAAGAAAAATGCTGCTGGGTTTCTTCCGAGACATTCACATTCTTTAATCCCCTGCACAGCACATGTCTGAAAATCTAACAAAAAGCTGAGACAAACAGCCACACTCACCTCACCATGAACCCGTCTCTCATTGGCTTTCATCCATCCATTCACTATCTATACACCGCTTAATCCTCACTAGGGTCGCGGGGGGGCTGGAGCCTATCCCAGCTGACTTAGGGTGAAGGCAGGGGACACCCTGGACAGGTCGCCAGTCTATCACAGGGCCACACTTAGAGACAGACAACCAAGCACACTCACATTCACACCTACGGACAATTTAGAATCACCAATTAACCTCAACATGTTTTTGGACGGTGTGGGAGGAAGCCGTGAACCCGGAGAGAACCCACGCTGCACGGGGAGAACATGCAAACTCCACGCAGAAAGATTCCGGTGCCCCCACCAGGACGCGAACCGACAACCTTCTTGCTGCGAGGCAACAGTGCTACCAACTGCGCCATCCTGCAGTGGCTTTCATCCGTTCTTGGCATAAATCTGTGATCCCCACACACGTAAGTTTTTGTGAGATACTGAATCAATTTTGGTATCAAATTGGCTCAGATCAGTCTGCAAATACCCTAAGCAGGAGACGTTTTAAGGTGTGCACCTCTTTTCAATACACCAAATAATCTCTGTTGACCGTTCAGTGAAGGCAGACAAAATCTCTTCGCTTTATTGTCAGGAAGGACAAATGTAGCGCAAATTACAGCCTAGTCTCAAAAAATCCTTTACAATGGTTTAAAAGTTTCATCTCCCTTTGCTATGTTTTCCCACATAGTAGTTTCCTGTCATTCCTCGCAAAGTATCTCACAGAGGAGAAGACAAAAGCAGCATCGGCATCCTCCAAGTGTCCCACGTGTTCCCGTCCCGCTGAAGTCAGGTTGCTGTCGTTCCTCGATGGCAAATCTTATCCAGGCCAGCTGCAACCTCTCTCCTCTGCAGGGCCTCCTCCAGGGTTTTGGTGAAGTGGCAGTGCCAATGCCCATCAGCACCGAACATCAGTCACTGCATGCCCCAGATTCACACATCATCTCCACTTCAGAGGGCCGGCCAACTGCTTGTAAGTCTGTGTGTCTGTGTGCATAAAATTAACTAAGTGAGGCAATTAGAGATTTCATGAATATCATTTTTGGGTGAAGGGGACCCTGACACAAACAAACCGGATACAATTCCTCCACATGAATAATGCGGAGGAGGTGCAGTTATTTTTTTTTTGTGGTCGGTGAAAAGGGAGATTTATTCTGTGAATTCTATAAATAGCTCCTTGCTTCTTGTTTGCAGTTGATTTGCAAAACACAAAAATTGTAGACATGTCGAGAAGTCTGTACGTTTATAGAGTTGATGCTACAAAACATCAGTCAACGAATGGTAAAAAAAAAAAAAAGACAGAATTATAATATCTGCTGTTAAAGTATCTTAAAAAAAAATCATCATAGTATTTAAAAAGTATTCCGCTGATACACAAACACAATATGAGAAACTCTGACCTCCTTAGTGCAAGAAAATACTGTACGTTCTTTGACAAACTTACCTTCAAAGGCTCTTCAGAGAAAAAAAGACTAAAACTCACATAATTCCTCAAGCGGAACCAGGCAAACAGACTGAAAGCCAATTAAGTAGATGAAACGAATAAATAAGAAAAGACTGAGACAGCTTAAATGTTTATCCTGTTTCCTTTGCTCAACACTGTTTACAACTGATGTGGAGCTTGTGCTGTTGGTCATTAACTGTATTTCTTGGGTGACATTTTTCTTTTTGTCTGTTGCTGCGTTTTTGTTTTTTTGTTGTTGTTTTTGAAAGGTTTCCAGTAAAAAATCAACACCCTTCATCTATAATTTATCATAAAAATCCCTCATGAAATGCATAGGTGTACTTCTCATTGTGATGTTTACTTTAACTTGTGAAGTCTGATGTATGTTTCCTGAGAGATAGAACGCTTCGGGGAGCCTTGGGGCAGTGGAGCTGCCAGGCTGAAACAAGGTAGTGTTCTTACAGGGGCGATATATTTGAGACAATTTTTGTGCCTCGGGCAAGATGAGGCTTTGTAGTGAGTTTATTAAAATACAGCACAAATCAAAAGAAATCTCGTATTAGGCTCATTCGAGACATGCTTCGAGAGTGAGGACCATTCAGTACTTTCTCCAATAGATTTTTTTTTTTTCTTGCCTCACAGCTCAATTGTTTCCTACATCGACTGAATCTCCGGTTGTATTCCCCATCAGCTTCCTATTCTCAAAGGAATCCACAAGAAAAGGAGTGGTGACAGTAACTTGAGAATGCATGAATGCTGAATGAGCTCAACATGTGTTAGTGAGCATAAATCTGAGTGACTTTGGTGTGAGGAGTTGCAACAATCGCCATCATTTGATGGGACTCATTGTTGCTTCGAGGTTGCGCAATCAGTTCTCCGGTGGAAGATATATTTGTTTCTGCTGCCTCGCTTGTTGTGACAGTTTAGAGGCTTTGGATACTATACTTGGGGAAAAAATTTCTTGTAGGTGTGAAGTCTTGGTGAAAATAACTTGTCATGTTAAGGTCACATCAGCTCATTGATGAGGCCTGACATGGAAGCTGTTCCACCTTCATACTATCACTTTATACTCACACTTTCTCAACCTGCATGTGGCAGGTGTAGAAGTAGGTGCTGAGGACTGTTATACCATCTGCATTTCACTGCCGTTACTGAATGAGCATGTGAGACATGGGAAATAACTGCATCTGCTTTCTTTGTTACCACCCCCAGGTCTGCAAAACTGTAGCTAGGCAATGGTTAGCTTAGCATAAGAACTGGGAGCAAGGGGGCGGTGGAGACATCATCATGAGGTTTCTTGATATCCTCACTGTGATGACAAAGCAGTAGCTGTCCCTGCTCCCTGTCTGCATAATATGTCAAGCTACCCACCTCCTGTCCATTAAATATTAAAGCCACTTTCACGTCATATGGGGCTGAAGGTAATAACTGGAAGGATTCCCATGATTGCAATTTGCAAGACTTCATCTCGTTTCAAGATGGCAGTCGGGAGTCTCCTTAGTCTACTTACTAATGCTCTGGTATTTTTCAAATGTTTTGATACTGCATTTTGAAATACTAGCACACATGGCAAGCTAGTCAAAACAACAATGGCCACTACATAAGAGTGTAATTTAAACAAACAGTAATGACCCAACCATCCGCTATATCTGTGATGGATGGCCTATCCCAGCTGACTTTGTAACTAACTCAAGGTTGTGTCTAACTCATAGAAACAACCTTTCACACCCACATCTCATTATGGCCAATTTAGCCTTTAACCTGCAGTGAATGGGTGCATTCCAGTGAATTCACACTACCATACTCTTAGGGGTGTAACGATACACAAAGTTGACGGTTCAGTTACGTTCAGTACCTTTTTGTCACGGTTCAATATTTTTTCGATACAAAAAAATACAAATACATAAAACAAAAACAACACCATATAAAAAATAAGTATAATAAAAAAATAAATTTATCTGATGGAGAAATCCCCCATCTTCTATAGTGCATTTTTAGCAGCAGAGTCTATAATACAAATAAATTGCACCTTACAAAATAAAGCTATATGATGCCCCGCTTCTGGGGTATATTTTCAGCAGCATAAGAACAGCTCCTTATAAAATAAATCACTCTCTGATGGAGCTACATCTCACTCATCTTCTGGAGTGCAAATGGCTGTCTAAATGACTCGGGTAAAGTTTGTACCATGTGTGCTGCTTGTTGTATTTGTCTGGTTCTACTTGTTTTCACACCGGGGTGATGTAAATGCATGTTCATGTTTGCTGTATTTCCACCGACGTAGTTTAGCACCGTGTTACAGTTGCGACATACTGTTGTATTTTTGTTCATGACGTTCTTTCCATCAGGGTCATACTCAACACCAAAACCAAAGTAGTACCAGATGCGAGATCTGAAAGATCTAAATCATTAGCCATGTTGCAACAAGCTAGCCTCGCATGTAGCCTCAGCAGTTTGACCTTAATGAGTGTGGGAGACATGCACACTCAGTGGATCTGCGCTCAACAATGCAGGCCGGAAAATTCAAGCGCAGATCCACTGAGGTCAGCACAGAGTGCTTTGTCAGAAGTCAGTGAAAAAAAATATGAAATTGTGTATAGTTCGATTAATATGGTGTACCGAACCAAGACCCCTGTATCGAAAGGTTCAGTACAGATACATGTATCGTTGCACCCCTACATACTCTATAAGATAAGACAAGATAATTCTTTATTGATCCCCATAGGGGAAATTCAGGCATTGTTACAGCACAAGACAGTGGCACACAAAGAATACAATAGTGATCGCCTCATTGTCCTTGGACATGAAGGCCCTCTTCTGGGTGTTAAGAAGGCTTTTTGTCTCCTTATTAATTCATGGCTTATTGTTTGGAAAGAAGTGAACCTTTTTGGATGGCACAATGGTGTCTCCACAGAACTGTATGTAGTTCGATGTGCAGCGAGAGAGACCCTCAATGTCCTCTTCATGGTCCTCCTGAAACAGCTCCAGTCTGTGACATTGAAGCATTCCTGGAAGGCCTTCTCTGTGTCCCCAGACCAGACCTTCACATACCTAGTACTGGTCACATGTTGTTTCACCAGTGGCCTGTAGGTGATTTCAAGGTGTATCAGGTTGTGGTCAGAATCTCCAAGTGGGGGAGAGAAGAAGAGCTGTATGCCTTCTTCACGTTGGCATACAGCAGATCCAAGATTTTTTTAATGTGTGACAAAAGAAGGTTTAGGAAGTCCCAGTGCATAGGATGTTAAATACAGTGTGCCACAAATACCAGGATCTCATTCTGCAGTAGTTTTGCAGTTTGCAAAATTCAAGCCTGCATGCTTCTCTGGTCACCCTGACTCTCAGTTCTTTGCACAGATGGATTCCTCATATACATTGTGGTGTCTTGCGATGGACATATGAGTAAGAAAGTCAAAGCTTGAGGCGCAATGTTATGACAAATGTATGCCCCAGTGGTATGCATGCTGCATGCAGCTGTATGCACTTTGTAGCCATATAGAGCAGCTGTACATACAGACAGCAAATGAAAATGTATAAGATGTGAAAGGCAGCCCGTTTATTTGGACTGTGGGAGGAAAAAAGCTTGAGAAAACCTACACAGAGGCTTTTTTCCTTTGAGGTGACAGTGTACATCGCTATGCCAGAGCTCTACATGCGAGGGTTAAAAATACCACGCTTGTTCAATATAGCACTACATAATAAAATATTCTATAATGGGCTTTGGCTAACATCAGTATGTTCTGGCTTCTGCCTGCACTTCCATACGTTTTAGCACCTAGTTGCATTCCCAGTCCTATTTCTGTTTACGCCATCGATATTGGCATGAATGCTATTTACAAGTGGAAAATTGGCAATGAGTTTGTTTGGATCAAACAATATCAGGTGTAATGTCTCCACACAGAGCCAGGTTTGTTTTTTTTTCCCCCAGTCTGTTGGCGGTAGCTTCATATTCAACAAAGAAACAAGAGTAATTTAGTGTACTGTTCTTTTAAGATGTAGCAAATAGCAGCCTGCATAACAAACTCAGTGAACCAACCATGAACCAAGCAGAGAGAAAGGCTATAAAAAAACATTGATGTTTTGAAGAAATTGAAAAATATGGTGTTAAGCCACATTAAACAAAAAGCTTGGTGGTATTTCTGTACTTGATTCCTTGCAGTGCAGTCTAAAATGACTACAAAACTTCATACATGAGTGGTAGATTTCAGTGCAAATCCAACAAGTCATTACATTGTGCTTAATGCTATGCTGTCACCTCCTACAAGCAATGGGAGGTGACAGCATCCATCACATAAGGTGTGATTAAGGTTGCGATGCAGGAAAAAATCTCCACAGGTAATTGGAAGTAGCTTTTGGCACATGTGAGTGCTGCCTGTTGCAGAGATATAACCAGACGTGCAGGTTTGCAACGCACAATGAGCTATTATACCTGCTGAATTATTGATGCTTCTCTGCTTTTAGAAGGCAGGCGGTCCTCCTTGGGACAGTTAGTTGTTCTTTACAGCTTTATTTTGCCACTTGTTTTGGGTCACTCCTCCTCTTCACCGGCAAATGGGCAGCTGGATGGAAAGACATACGGATATGCACGAACTCTCGCTCACTCAAATGTATGCATATGCGTGAGCATGCACCCAGATGTGCGAGCTGAATCCCCAGTGTGTCTGTAAATAGGGTGACAGGCAATCCTGTGGTTTCTAATATTCCTCAAGTCATTCGGCTGGAACAGATTGAATTTCAGGGATTCAGCCACACAGCTTCTTACTGTGCCACCTGTATGTTTTAGGAAATCTGTAATTTTACTTACTGCATTTTATTTATTTATTTATTTTAGGTCAAAAATTAATATTTCAAGACTTCACATGGGTTGCACATGTTCCATGAATATATAAGTTGATGCGTGACAACAGCTTATACCTGGTGAGTGCAGGGATTCTGAGCTGGTGCAAAACTCGTGGTGACAGTTACTGTTTTTAAAGGACAGGTTGACATTTTGTTTGTGGTTGCTAGAGCAATTTATTTCTTTTTCTGCGTAAAAATACAATCCTTAGAATAATCATACCTAACATATGAGGACCTTCTAAAGTTATTTTCTTTTTAATGCATAATTCCTACTTTAATTTGTTTCCTGACTGAGCTGCAGGCAGTGAATAAACATGTACACAAACCTGAAATTTTGAAATTAAAAAGACTGTAATATTGGAAAATGTCCACTTGAGTTGAATAAATCCAGTTACTGAAGCCTTATATTAGGGCCCGCAATGTGGTTTTGCATAAGGATGTTTTCCCAAGGGCTGCAAAGTGGCTCGGTGGTTAGCACCATTGCCTCACAGCAAGAAGGTTGCCGGTTCACGTCCCAGTGACACCCGGGATCTTTCTGCGTGGAGTTTGCATGTTACACCCTGTGTAGCGTGGGTTCTCTCCAGGTTCTCCGGCTTCCTCCCACACAGTCCAATAACATGTTGAGGTTAATTGGTGATTCTAAATTGTCCGTTGGTGTGAATGTGAGTGTGCTTGGTTGTCTGTCTCTAAGTGTTGCCCTGTGATAGACTGTTTACCTGTCCAGGGTGTCCCCTGCCTTCGCCCTGAGTCAGCTTAGGCTCCAGCTAGAATTAAGCAGTGTATAGTTAATGGATGGATTTTTTCACAAATGAATTGTCTCCAAAACATAGGGACACAACTAGAGGGCTCTTTGCATGTCTAGTATTAGAAGGAGGAACAACAACAGCAACATTAACATGTCTTTCCACATCCACATGGCAATTTATATTGTGTAAAGACCCTTATACCCTTAAAAATCAATCGAAGTAAGCACAAAGAATTGTGGCACATAGAAAATCCTATTCTTTCATTTTGAGCTCATATTGAAGAGTTAATTTTTTGCTCTAATTTCCCCACAGAGCATGTCGCAAATATGGATGACTGCAGATGTTGCCTCAGCTGGTCTCCGAATGTTAAAGAGATAAGTCTGGCAACCGGTTTTTGCGTCTTGTACTTTTATAACAATTTGAATGTAAATTTACCATACAATATCTCTAGATGTGCTCAGGATTGCATTTCCTCAATGCGTTTGTAAGGACTCCCAGATTCCACTCCAGCATTACCAGTCATCTCTACCTGCCTGCTTCATGTTGGCCCAGTGCTGCCTGGCTATCATGAAATATTCATGTCGTCCACAACGGGCTTTTCTCGCATTCACTTCAGCCCTGTTTATTCTCATGAGTCTACAGGCTTCTGCCACATTTCATCATAATGAAAATCTGACGTGGAGTTTCATATATGACTGAAATCACAAGGAGGGCACACACACACTCAGAGTCTTCAGAGAAAGAAAAGAAGCCTGCCAACTGTCATCAGTCATAGTGATTAGATGAGGGGGAAGCGGACCTGAGATAAACCTCTCTTCTTCTACTTTGGCACCTTCATCCCACAGGTCTGCAGATGCCAGATAAGTCAATATTCCAGCGATATCGATTAAACTTTTACCCTCAACACAGATCATTGGAGAGATCATGTTGGGGAGGGGAGGGGGTGTGACTCATCTCGCATCTGTTCTGAAAATAAGTTATCACTCAGGATCTCAAAAATACACAGTACGAGATCCAGTCAGGGAAGGTGAGAACCATGTGTTAACAGCAGATGGAAAGTACCTGCTGTCATTTTCTCCCTCGAAAATCAGAAGTTTGTGCTGTGAGTGGAGTCCCCGGCTGGGACTTTCATGTCTTCATGAAATGTAGCTCATGAAATGAATTATTAGTTTTTTGCAAAATGAATGAAACATGTGCGTCAGTTTCTTTGCAACATGTTGTTTGGCATCCTGTGCAAAACAATAAAGGAGAAAAACAAAGTGTGGACATTTAAGGGTAATAATCTTAGTATCATAACTTTTTAACATTATAAATCACATTTTTACTGGGGAAAAAAAAAAAAAAAAGATAACAAACCAATACTCAGTACACCAAAGGCTCCCTACTTCAAAATATCAGATCCTATAGTTTTTTTTCATTATGCATGTTTTAAAAAAGGTGACATGTAGGTGAAGTTTCATGTTCTAAAAATGAACATGATGTTATGAAGTCAGTGAGAGAAATAAATTTTCAGCTGTGTTGCCTTCACCAGAATATTTACTTTGTATACCAACGTTATGTGCTGGGGCACATTTTTCACCCTTTTCATTAGTTCATTATGTTTTCCCTTGCTATTTTTTGTTGGAGCTTGTCTTTTTTGCATATTTAGGTATATCCCAGGTGAGCATGTTTAGTTATTGTGTTTTACCGGTAATTGGTGGAGTGACGCTTCGCCTATCAATAGGCTGGCTTTCTGTGCGCTCGCTCTCTCGCTCTTGCCTCCAGACCCGCTCACCTCACAGGCTCCACCTTGATGCGGGGCGCCTCAGACTTGTGCGTGCTCCCGATTCCAGCTGACACGCTGGCAGATTCTCTGATGTCTGGCGTCTTTTGTTCCAGTTTTTGGTCGTCTGACCCGGTGGGATCAGCCGTCCTGTTTTCGTTTGCCGTTGGGGCTTGGGCTTAGTTTGTGTGTTTCATTTAGCTCGGGTGTCGGCCCGATTTTTTTGTTATTTTGTTGTTTAAGTCACTAATAAAAATGAAAGTTCAAAAGACCCAAACTTTGTTTCCTGTGTCTCTTTGTAAATATGTTTGTCCCTTCTTTGGGCCTTAACAACCAGTTAGCCATAAAACGAAAGACGTGTTAAGGAATCATTTTCATCATCTTGTTACAATGCAATGTTCCTTGATGTCCTGGCATTTGTGCGGGCGTTGCTTTGGCACCTACTGCTGCAGCTATAACCAACAACTAACTTAAGATTAAAAGTGCACGCGCTTAAAATCGTCCACATGTATAAGCACTAACAGTGGGGATCACTGGAAGCAGCTCAAATGAACAATGACAAATTTCAAATTACTTAGGATCTGAGAAACCAGTTGCAATTTCTAACTTAATCCCAGCTCGAGGAACATGATCAAGAGCCCACAGTGGTAATCCAGCCCCCAAACTCTCCAGAGCTTAGTGTAATCGAGTGTCTGCTGGCTGAACAAAGCAAGCGATATCCACAGAGACCCAAAAGATCACAGGTCATTTTGGTGGCACTAGGAGACTTATGCAGTGATTGCAGGTTGTTTTAACTGTGTGGCTTATCAGTGTATGCAGTCAATCAGTACATACAAACACAACATATCCAGAAAAACACTTAAAATAGCTGAACAGAGAAGAGTATTGACTGTAAATGGGTTTGCAAGGAAACTATATAATAAATTGTGTTGTAGTATGCATAACATAATGTAATATATGTAAATAAAAATGTCATATATTGTATAACCAACAGTTGCAGGCACATTTTTACTGAGCATGTTAATCAATCCATGGCTAAACAGACTGAATGTCCATTTCAATACAAAATATCAAATCCACATTTTTTTTCTGCAGCACATGTGAACTTTACAAAAAAAAAAAAATTTGATCCTCATTTCCCTCTTTGTTTTATGTTTTTTTTTTTTTTTAAAGATAGACATGAGATGATGAATCACTGATCAGTTCTATAAAATCTGCTTGGTTTAGTTCAATATGTTTCCCTATAGATCCATCTTCAAGACAGTCAAAAACGGCTTGGCATTTCGGAGGTTTTATATTGATTCATGCCATCGTACACGTTTAATTCTGATGAACTCCATAATAACAGCTCCTATGAATTCCAACTAAAGACTGTTTTGTGTGTGAGCAGAAAGTTGTAGCAGCCTCAGCAGAGCTTTATGTTCAGAGTCCCAACAGGCTCAGCCACTCTTTTGGTCTTCCTCCTCTTGAAAGTGTTTGCAACTAGGTCAGTAGCTGTTCGCATAATGCATCTCACCTCTATGGCTGCTGTACCTGGTGCAGAGCAGATAATTTGGGTAATCCTTTAGCTCTCTTCCAGGACATTTCCCAGCTGTGTGAGAGAACGCTGTCCACGGGTTCACTGCAGCAGCACGGGGTTTCCACAGAGGGTTTATTTATTGAGTGTTGCCGTTTTTAATTATTTATTCCTCTGCACACTGGTATCATTGTAGAGGAATCTGTGTCTTTTTTTCCAGCAAGGTTAGATGAATTAACTTTGCACTGCGTTGCTGCCTACCAACCACTCCGAAGCATTTACGACAAGGCGAAAAATCCCACCGCCTTGTCAGACAATTTAGGAAGCTTTGTGGAAGGTTAGAAGATCCTAAGAGCTCAGGGGTCCGTTTCACAAAGCAGGTTCAACAAACTCTGAGTCTAATCCTGAACTCTGACTTGATCTACTCTGAGATTGGGACCTCTGAGTTTCCGGTTCTAGAACAGTGATTTGAGTGAGTTTAATCAACTCAGAGTGGTTTCACCTGGAGTTAAGCATGTGCACCACAACCATAAAAAGCCAGCATGAATGGAGCCCCAACTCAAAGAGTCACCATGGCAACGAGGAAGCGGAAGGCTGCGTTTTTCACCCTACTGGAACTGGAAATCTTAATGCGCTCATACGACGAGTTTGAACACGTTTTTAAAAAGAAGTGCAACACCGCTGTACCTACAAAACAGAGGGAGACTGCATGGAGAACATTGCTGCTCGAGTCAATGCATAAGTTTAAATGTTGTCCTTTGACATCACAATAATATTACAGGAGAAAACTGCTTGAATGGCAGGTATATGTCCAGGGAAAACGACAAAGATGGGTAAAAGCTGTTTCAGGATGAGGCTGACCGCCCTGCTTACAGGTGCCTTACTCAGGTGCTCTGCATCTCACACATTGCACAAAAAACTTCCATTTGCAAAGAAACGCAGCACAACACACAATATAGATAGATAGATAGATAGATAGATAGATAGATAGATAGATAGATAGATAGATTCAACCTTTATCGATCCCTCAGCGGGGAAATTTTAATAACAGCAGCTGTCAAAAGTAAGATTTGAACCCCCACCTCCAGGGGAAACCGCAACCTGAATGTAGCATCTCAGACCGCTCAGCCATCCTGACCACACAATATCTACTGGGATGTGAGAGCATCACTACAGTTGGTGATGTTGCACACGTATGATGACTGTGCCGTGAAACAATACTGCTCAAAAAGATAACTGTCTGGAAATGCTAGAACATCGGTCTATGCGCGGTCTGATAACCATCTCCAGACGAATATTTAGTTCTCGGCGCAGTAATGCTGCACCTTCCTCCACGGGATTGTTGTCAAAAGGACATGCCATGTTAGTGAAAAAAGTCTCCACCTACTGTGCCTAATGGACTTCTAATACAGCATACTGACTCTGATTGTTTTAATGAATTTGACAGACAGCAGAACTAGGCAAATAGCGTGTAGCTGAAAGAGGGCGGAGACAGAGAGAAACTCGAGGTTCACTGGGAAAAAGGTTCATAGAGTCTGTTACTACAGTAACTGACCGAGGTCTTAAGTTAGCTCTCTGTGAAACAGGCTAGAGTTACCCCTCTGTCTCTAGTTTGAGTTCACTTTTGTGAAACAGAAAACTCAGAATTTCCCTCATTTCAGGGTTAACCGACTTAGAGTTTTCACTGAACCTGCTTTGTGAAACGGACCCCAGGTTGCTGACAGTGCAGAGCACGTTTGTTCTCTCCGGTGATGGTAAATGGTAAATGGACTGCACTTATAAAGCGCTTTTCTACCTTAGCGGCACTCAAAGCGCTTTACAATGTTTTCTCATTCACTTGTTCACACACCAGTGGCAACAGAGCTGCCATGCAAGGCATTGCCTGCCATTGGGAGCAACTTTGGGTTCAGTGTCTTGCCCAAGGACACTTCGACTGTCGAGGGGTGGGGGATCAAACCACCAACCTTATGATCAGAGGACAACCGCTCTACCACCTGAGCCACAGCTGCCCTGTGTCGGGTGTCACTTAGCTCAACCCATACTTCAGCCATCAACAACGGCCATAAAGCAGCAGCAGCAGAGAGGAGGATGTAACAAGGTTCTCCAGAGCGAGCCTAAGCCTGCAGATTCAGCAGGGAGCACCAGCTTTGTGCAAAACTGCTGGTGCTCAGATTTAAACTTATGAACTTCAGCAGCTTTGTTTATGTTGCAATTTTTTCCAAACATTTCATCAGAGCAGATTACAAAACTACTCTTATAATCTGTCTTGGCTTACAGAGCCAGGAAAACATCCCCTTATTTAAGAAGTTATTAATTTTTCACGAAAAGTTGTTGCGCTGTTGTTGTTGTTGTTGTTGTTTTTTCACATTTACACGTAGAAATAGATCTCCAGTTCCCTCTGATGCAAATATGTGGGAGTAAAGTCAACAACAGAATGCATAAAAAGGCGTAAAAATGTGAAAGTAATATCGTTAAGTGTGTTTCCTTTGATGGTAGATGGGGCAGATTAGGCAACTAAAAGAAATGTCTAAGGGAAAAGCAGTGATTGCATTTATTGCAGTTTTAAGTAGGAATTATGCAAGGTTTTATTCAAAGCTTAGTTTGACTTTAAAGGGAAATAAAACCTTTCAAAAACAGCTCTACAGCTCAGGACAGATATTTCCTACCAATAATGTCAATGTGGCAATGGATGTAACAATGCATCATTTTCTCATGACCTTTTAAGATTTGTCTTGACTTATTGAATGCATACTTTTTAGGAGAAAATAAATCAAATCATTCAGCAGATGTTATCTGTGTATAATAAAGAAAGTCATTGTTCAGCTTTGTACAGAGTGAATTACATGAAAAGCTCAGCACCTAAAAGAAAAAAGGATTGCTAAAGTCTGTCGAATCTCTTCTCATAACTTGTGCAAAAAGATTCTATAGTTCAGCGTTTGTCCTTTGCCAGCGGTTGTCTGTGTCAAATCTCTGAATGATATGGATCAATTTCTGAGTCTAAGTGAGCCAAACAAGAGCGCAATCGCTACTTAGCATTTAAGAAACGGGAGCCTGCCACTTACTTAACCATCAATTCCCCAAACCCTTCACTGGGGGTTTATGCTGAATGTTGCTCTTTGACAGAATTGTGGTTTGTGTATTAATAAGGCCGACAGACATCACTGAGTTCTGCAATATAGCACAGTACCCCGAGGAATTTATAGGAGCATGAAAGGTACATCTACAGCTGTCTGCTCATTGCTATTGATCTATTATGAATGTCAGCTTCCACTTCGGTTGTGATTCATGCAGAGTTGGAGGGTTATTGTGCATGCTAGCTTACATATGTACACTCTTTATATGTAGAATATTTATTTATATTGCAGAGTGAAGCCTGCAAACGGAAACTGACATGATCACAATAACCTTAGGCCACAAGCCACAGAGACCTTTATGAGCTTTAATTGATCTCAACATGTGAATAACCTGTGAAGACCTTTGACTCCTGGGAAGCATCTAGAAACTCAGCAACCTTTTTTTTTATCTTTCTTTTTCCAAAGTCAGCTAGAACTCCACAAATGACACTTGAACAGATGAGCGTTGAATTTTTCAGCTGATACATTAATTAAAAGTCAATCTGACACTTGCTTTAGAACCAAGAGCCATTTTTTTAATTAAAAAATGTTACATTATGTTCCAAAACAACAAATTAATAAAGCAGATAAAGCTATTTATTATTTAACATTCATGTTCTAATTAAAAATGGAGCAGGTCCTTACAATGGTTGTATTATCACTTAGTTTTGTTGTGAACTTTGTGGGGAAGAATACCAAAATCCTTGTCTAACTCCACATCCCTGGTGCCAAATGAGTCTGAAGTTGGCTGACAAATTTAGCTAATCCTAAACATTATATTTAAAGCATGACTCTGTTGACGGGCTGCAGGGTGGCGCAGTTGGTAGCACTGTTGCCTCGCAGCAAGAAGGTTGCCGGTTCGCGTCCTGGTGAGGACACCTGGAATCTTTCTGCGTGGAATTTGCATGTTCTCCCCGTGCAGCGTGGGTTCTCTCCGGGTTCTCCGGCTTCCTCCCACACAGTCCAAAAACATGTTGAGGTTAATTGGTGATTCTAAATTGTCCGTAGGTATGAATGTGAGTGTGCTTGGTTGTCTGTCTTTAAGTGTTGCCCTGCGATAGACTGGCGACCTGTCCAGGGTGTCCCCTGCCTTCGTCCTAAGTCAGCTGGGATAGGCTCCAGCCCCCCCGCGACCCTAGTGGGGATTAAGCAGTGTATAGATAATGGATGGATGGATGGACTCTGTTGACTCAATCAAGCTTCAACTATAGCATTTCCGAAGATAAAACTCACTCAATATAGCTCAGCCATAGCAGAAATAAGCATGCACAGACACAGACAGCAGACGAACAAGATTTCCTCTATTTTCTAATGACATTGTTCAGTTAGTATTGTGACAGCCTTGGGAAAACAGAGGAAAAATCTAAAGCTTCAACATGAGTATACTCATCACACTCAAAAGAACGAAACATTGACTTTAATTAAAATTATTTTGTCAACAGGTTCCACGTAAGTGTTTTATGTTAGTTCCAAGCAAAAATTTTATGTTCATCTAACTCTATGAACTTGTGTTACATTAACATTAAGTGTGAATTAACCCAACTAAATAAAATAATATCTGATCAACAAGAGATATTTAAGTCTACCCAATCTAATTCAGTTATGTTGCATGTACATAAATAATGTATTTATAGGTTACATATTTTATATTTGTCCTTTAAACATATATCTTATTAGTAGAAGTAAAATAATAAATTTAAGTTCAATTTATTAAATTAGCTTTTCATCCAATTTATTTTAAACTAATTAGTGTGACCTAATTCTAGTTTGTCAACAGGCTCCACACAAATGAATTACGTACACCCAGCTTATTTTTTGAGCACTATTCAGGCTGTGAAAAGTTCACTTCAGTGAAAGTCAGAATTGGTCTTTTACTAATAAACTACTCCCTGTGTCTCTTTAGTGTGAAGAGACACTTGTGAATCTTCATGAACAAGTGTAGTGTCATATGACTATAATTTGCATCAATAAAATGTGACCTATTGCATTGTCATTTGAGAACACTGCACAAGATAGTGCATCAATTTTAAGGCCGTTACAGGGCTTATTTTTAAAAAAGTATTTACCCTCACTGGAAGCTGTCCTCTCTTGTTGCTTTTCAACATTTTTTTTGTGAGAAACAAAAAAAAAAAAAAAGGTTATGTGAAAGTGCACACATATTTCTACAAAGTAATGTCAATTAATTAAAAATGTAACATATAAAAAAGTTTCTGCAAAAGTATTCACCAGTTTTAAGTCAGTATGTAGTAGATGTACCTTAGTTACAGAATTAAGCCATGTGGATAGGTCTCAGTCAGTCTTACACATCTGGACACTGCAATTGTACTTCACTCTTTTTTGCAAAACTGCTCAAGCACTGTCAGGTTTCACTAGGATTTTAAGTGAACAGCTAATTTCAAGTCCTGCCACTAATTTTCAGTAGGACTGAGGTCTAGACTCTGACTCACCCACTCCAGATCATTCACCTTGTGACCTGCTGCCAGGAAGCATCCCCACTTCATGATGCTGCTACCACCATGCTTCACGGAGGGGAAGATGTGATTGTGATGATGTGCAGTGTTTGATGTCTGAGAAACATCATCTAGTCTGATGGCCAGAAAGCTAAACTTTGATCTCATCAAACTAAAGAACCTTTTTTCAATTGACTTCAGAATTTCTAACAAGCTTTTGGTTGAACTGTATTCGGGATTATTTAGTATGAGCTTTTTTCAACGGTGGCTTTCTGTTTGCTGCTCTCCCTAAAGCTTTGACTTAAAGAACCTGGGCAGCAGTTGTTTATGTGGTCTCTCCCATCTCTGATGCTGAAGCTTGAAGCTCCTTCAGAGGAGTCATCGGTGTCTTGGTGGCCTCCCTCACTACTCACTACCACACTGTGCAGATGGATTTATTTGCAATCTAAGGGATATTTAGTGACTTTAATGAATTAATTAAGTTGTTATTATTATTTTTACAATTTTTAAAATTGTGTGACTTCTAACACCAGTTGGACAGGTGTTGAATTAGATGAGTCACTTAAAAGGGGGCCTAGACTTATGCAGTTGCTTATTTTACATTTTCTATCTTTCATTAGTTTCATTAGTAGCATTTTCACTTTGACATGAAAAGAATCTTTTTTGATAAATTAAAAAAAATATATAGGAAACTGATGTGAGTAAACAAACTTAACTGTATTAAGTTGAGTGAAATGATTATGTGTTTAGAACAACCATATGTTATTTGAGTTAGCTGTACTTTTTATTTTATTTTTTACTCTTCTAATCAGCATAGTCAAATTTAATCAAGCCGTTGCAACTGTCAAACTATGTCCCCTTAGCCTGACATATTCTTTGTAAATAAGTTTTAATACATTTAAAAATTAATGCTTATTATGCTTTAGTTTAGCTTACTTGCATTTAAATCAAACCAAAACGTTTGATTTTGCAAAGCGTTGTTAGGGGTTTTTTTTGTTTGTTTGTTTTTTGTTTGTGTTTTGAAAGCTAAAGTTCCTTGTACACAATATTATACACAGAATCAACATTAAACATGGGGAGAAACAGATCTAATTTTATGCTGCAATGCCTGTGCCACATACAGTGCATCGCCACATTAACACTGGATTATATTAAATTTGAACACCAACCCTGATTTTAATACAAGTGATTGTTACAGGAGTCTCAGCCATGGTGGTGTCTTGCCAGCTCAAACTTTAAGGCCTTCTCCGGTCATTAATCAAATCTGTAGAAACTGTCTTAAAATGGCTTAGATGTAGCTCTGCAACACATAATGTGAAGATCAATGAAGTCTCAGCCTCTCTTATCTCCCAGCTCTCTCCACTTGCTACAGCTCGAGTACACCAGCTCACCTTCGACTGTAATATTGGAGTAATGCAGCCATACAGTGTCGCTCCACCCTGCAAGCTGACAGGATTGATTCCTTTGGTCTGCTACATTATGGAAGTTTAAATATTCCACGTTTTTCAGATTCAGTGGTACGCTGCAGTTTCAAGGTGGAAATGCTCAGCCATGGCATTGACTGCTTATTTTGCTCAGAATGTATCTTTAAGCATATAAAAAAAAAAAAAGTAATAATCCCCATATGGACATATTAACAAGGTAAAAAGCTAGATTTTCTTTTACTGGAGGGAGACTTTTAATCATTCGCAGGCACACAAACATTAGAAAATACATCCACCCTAATCAAAGTGTAAATGTAACTGAAGTAATGATCACAACACTGCTAAATTTAAAAAAAAATAAAATGGACTTAAACATAAATCCTTCCATTAGTCTTTGCCAGCAGGAAGCTGTCCATACTCAAAAAAATCAAGGACATATTATTAATTTAAACAAGTAAAAGCAAAAAATATGGAAAGCTCAATGTAAGCAAGTCAAATTAAAAGACTAGATTAGATTAAATAAGTAAAAGACATTGTTTGCATTTACAGTGTAGCTATCTTTTTCTTCAGGAGCATGGATTTATGCAATTGACTGAATTCTCCAACAGCAGGAGCTGTATTTGACGGCAGACGTCTGATAAATGTCATTATCAGTGTTGTTGAGAATCTGACGTACGCTATCAGAAGGATAATGCCACGTTATCGATTATTTTTTTTATTTTTTTTTATATCTACATAGTGCTGTCTGTATGCTCTGCTGAAAAATGTATACAAAATAGAAGGTGTTGTGCTGTTTTCTGATATGGTCTCATTAACTTTCCCAATAACAAAAAGCGCTCTGATGTCCACCACTGTTCAGTATCTTATCGGTATCTGCACTAATTACCATGTTAACGGCCCCTATTTTTTTTCCCCCTGACTCCCATGATGGGAACTAATGGAACCACAGGTTCATGAAGTCTACTCATCGAAAACAGCGAGTGTGACTGAGTGTTGTGTGCAGCGTCGTCTTGAAGGGTATTCCAATGTTAAGTGATATTAGATGCCAGCTGACTGTTGATGCATTAGATCCCGGTTGATTCAACTGCCATAATAGCGCTGCTCATCCAGAAGTGTGGCTGCCCTTGACAGGAAAACAATATGGGTGTTTTGAGAGATGACACATTTGCCTTTGACTGAGTGCTCTAATCATTCATATACTGATAGGAAATCTACTCTTCAATGTCAGAGACAAACAACTGTGGAACTGACAGGCAGCTGTTTAGCGCTGTATCAAATGTTAGTCTTCCACAATGCTGAATAAGGACTGTACCACCTCAGCGACGCACATAATGTCATGGCACGTGGTTTCTTGCAGAGTTTTAATGTGAGCGTTGCTCAGGAAAGACGGCTGCATTTTGTGCAATTGCTCCTTGTGTGGGTGTTTCACTGTTCTGTTGTGTGCGTGCTCAATGTGCCTTAAAACGACGATATCCACAGCACCTAGCAGGAACATCAACTCCCAGGAAACCAGCGCTATTCCAGCAGTCCACTGTCAGCTCCACATAAACAAGTGTCAAAACAGGATCATATACTTTCAGCTTATAAATGTTCTTACCTAATGGATCAGCTATTAGGGGTAATGTCGTCTCAAGTGTGAAGGGAATCCAGGATTTTTCACTTTGGAGAGGGCCGTCTCAGTGGGACAACTTATCTCTACTTGTTACAGAAGTGCTGTTGCTGCAGTACTTCTGATTGGATTGGTCTGTTACTAGACATCACTTTAAACTTTCAGCTGATTGTGTATTTGAAAGAGTCTCTCTTGTTTTTCGGTTCGTTCTTTCCTTTTCTTTCACCAACCCTGAAGCCTTGTGCGCTTTACAAACGCCAGCGCACTTTAAAAAGCTTTGAAAAAAGACACACTGCAGCAGCTCATCAGTGCAGCGACGAGGGCAGATGTCTGGGACCCTACTGATCTGAAATGTCTTTACTGTATTATTCGGCAGGAATCAGTTTTTATGAGTAGCAAGGCCGTCGAGGTTAAAAGTCTGCATGAAAGCCTTCAGAGATTAAATTTTCAGCCATTCAAGTATAAAAATGATTTTCAAACTTAATTATTTACAGTTTTGAAATTAATGCATTTAGAGTACTATCATTTAGTGCATTCCACCAGTTCATAAGTCAGGGTCAGAAAACTTTACTGATAAATAATTTTATTTCTGGAGTCTAATACAATGTGCTTACATTCCCTAATGTTCAAAAAACACATTATTTAACTCATACTGTACATTGCTGCAGCACCTCATCTAATCTTCTGACTGAAGCACTCTGTTTTAGCTTTTGTCTCTTTAAGAACCCCACAATGAAAAGCCCAGTCTGCTGTGATTGATCAGCTGACCCGACCAAAGTGGACAGCAATGAAGCTGCGGACTCTTCTTTTGAACTATTCAGATGCAAATGTTTTACATAGTGACATTAAAAAGCAACGGACGAAGAACATGGATGAGATGCTACAGGCAGGGAAAAAAACTGCTGTGGGGAGAAAATAACTTGCTTTGGTGTGGACTTTTTTTTTTTTTTTTTTAAGTTTGCAGACCTTTTAAATGCACAAAAAGCTACAAAACACTGTATAAAAGGCAAAAACTGAAAAATAAAATTATATATATATATATATATATATATATATATATACATATAGTATTGGTTCTTTTTATTTAACAATTTAACAATCAATGCAGGATATAAAGCTGTGTAACTGACACTGACTTACAACCGGAGCAGCAAGCTTAAATTATATGATAAAAGGCTAAATTATTTCCATCCCTGCTCTTTCAACTAAAATCTCAGCAATTATTCCTTCATATTTTTACTGGTATGTCTTGATCCTGCTTGCATTTTTTCAAGACTGAAGTCCAATTATACCTAATAACCAAAATGTGTCATTCATTGGAAATGCATCTACTTCATATTTGTTAAATAAAAACAAACAACCATAAAAACCCAATCCTGTAGATGGCATGAAAGTGAATTGCGAGCGTTAAGGATGTAAAAGCAATGCAAAAGACGCTGCACAGCAATTTGATGTCTGCGTGTATTTGATCATAAACCAAAGCTGGTAGGTGACAAGTCAGAGGTTCTGTAAAGTCATTTAAATTCATCTTCTAGTGATGTCTAGCTGAAAGCCTGTTACATATTTTAAGGCAATCCATCAAGTTGTCAGTACATTTCATGTAGTGTGTTTATATGCACACCACTATCCCGGTTATGAAGCTTACCCCTGATCTGATCATATTCGTGATATGGTGTTTACATGGAACATAGAGACTTCTGGGTATTCATAACCCTGTATACGTGATACAGTCTAGTATTCAAGTTACAGATTACTTGACATTCTTTTAAGGAGTATTCTAACCTTATATCTGACCATGGCCATTGAAAATGAAGGCATTTAGGCTTGCAGCAGGTTTAGAATGATTAAATGTAAACATTTTGTTGTGTTTAGCTTAGTCACCTTATTGCAAGCAATATGAGAGGAGAAGATATAAAAACATCTAACTTTGACCAATGTCACTGTCACCGCATAGCACTGGGGATAGGTGGATGAAGGCATGCAGGTGAGACAGGTGTGACTAGTGAGACAGAGTTGTTGAAATGAAGTCTGGTGACCCTGAATGGAGAGGAAATGTGAGTTGGACCTTTTACTGACAGTGAGTCTAACCATTCATGTGACCAGAGGGTGGGACTGCAAATGTATGCTGTATGTTGAGTCTAAAGTCGGAGTGTTCAGTGTCATGGCGGTGCCTCGCTTTTAACCTGCTAGATCTCCATGGTGACTGATGCTGTGGAGCTAACCTGGTCTAGAGCATGTTTTATTGAGAGTTCCGGATTTAAATCGGTTGGAAGAAGCGTCTCCCTTTAACCAAATCGTTTCCTGACAATTTTTAATGGCCGATACAGATTCTTAGCTGAGGGAATATGCTGTATCTGCAAACTTGTTGAGCTGTGCGTTCACTGAGTAAAGCCGTGTAGTTACAGTATCACACACTGTACATGTCAGCTGGTGATGCATCTGTCCATATATGTTTTTATGTTTGTTCCGTTTACCCTCCTGGTACTACAGCTCGTAAAACACAGATTAGAAAATTGATTATTCTACTGATACTTATTACAGACAGTATTCAATCAGTAGCATTAATTTCACTTTGATTTGGCCAAAAATTAAAGTGATATCCTGCATTATGAGACAGTCTCAGACCAAAATACACTTCAATGCAATGTCATGTTTAAATATGTCAAGCTTCAAGTTTAACAGCTTTAATGTGCAGCTGTCAGAAATAAAATAATTATGCACATTTGCTAGTTTTCTACTAGCATTCCTGTCTTGCATCATTTGCAGTAGCAGTG
Organism: Stegastes partitus; assembly: GCF_000690725.1. Taxonomy (NCBI): domain Eukaryota; kingdom Metazoa; phylum Chordata; class Actinopteri; family Pomacentridae; genus Stegastes; species Stegastes partitus. The sequence goes on along the minus strand of NW_007577732.1, from coordinate 99,830 downwards.
CTTACTCATTGTTCTCCATCATACCAACCTGTTGACTGAAGCACCTGCACATGGTCATTTCATTTTGTGTGGAAGAAGAGTCACGTGATGCATTAAAATGCTCAGTTTGAAGCCAAAAGCATGAGTTAACAAACAAAGTGGATAACCCCCTTGTGATGCCTGATATCTCTGACTGAGGCTTTATTTTTGTCAAAGCTACTTACACAAAGAAAGCCCGGCTATGTATAACTTGCTTCATATTATAGCCCTCGAAGGAAACAGCAGTACCAGGTTCCATTAACACTGAGAGTGGCTATAGTGTCATACAGAAAGGCTGGTTGTGGGGACTATTTCTTGGTTTGTGTCAGAAACCATGATAAGATGTATACATGCATCAGTATCTTCCTGCTATATGGCATAGCTGGTTATCTCAAAACTGGCATAAGGATTTTTCCCAGTATGTGAAATCAAGATGCGGTGTTTGCATTACAAACACAAAGACAGGGTACTTCAAAAAACTTGATCATAATAATCAGGATAATTAAGTCCATGTAAATGCAGCTATTAAGATTAATTACCTAGGAATATTGGGAAAATACACACACACACACACACACACACACACACACACACACACACACACACACACACACACACACACACACACACACACAAAACAAAACAAAACAAACAAACAAAAAAAAACAAAGACAATCCACCCCAGTGTTTTTTAGATTTTTCAGTCTGGACCAAAGTGTGAACTGAATGACCAACAAACCTGACATAAAAAAGCAACAGGTAGTCTTAAGCATACACACGTTTATTGGAAACTCCCTAAACAAGAGTGCAACACAAACTGATGCAAAGAAGCACAACACACACTTAGAACAGAATTACATTCACGCACACACATTCAGCTCACCTCAGTATCACTGTGCAATCTGAAGGAAAGTCCATTGAAGCGTAAATTGATCAAAATAAACTTGGGGTATAGCTCACTTAAATATTTGCTGCTGCTGCATAATCTAAGATTGTTCATTTGCATATCATAAGAAACAATGCAGAGTTAGATAAATGCTGATTACAGGGTGGATTTTTTTGTTGTTGTTGTATACAAAAACCTTGATTTGTTCCCACTGACGTTTTCAATCCAAGAGAAACAGCTCAGAGTTCCCACAACAAACACAGGCTCCAACAATCACACTTAGACGAGACGTATTAGGATTCCTTTGTTTTCTTCATGGACAAATTTCACACAGCTGCAGTTCTTTATTGTACAAGTATACAAACAGCAAAACACAGCTCAAAGAGTTCTCAAGGCCTGACATGCTTATTCATAGAAAACACGAATGGAACCGGCATGCCATTAAACAAAGATTCTTAAGTCTTACACTCTTTTTTTCTTCAGACACCTATTCGTAATAATTACTTTTGTTTTTAGATTACTTCTATCCCTTCAGTCCTTGTGAAGGTGAAATGACTGGGGGGGAAAATCACAGACTAACAAGCACTGGTTGCCCTTGAGCATTTGATTTGAAAAGAAATATGTATTCTAATTAACTTTTTTGTTCTTGCTAGAAAATTAAGTTTCATTTCAAAACAACACATCCACCATTATAAACAAACAATGGACACCTGCTGCTACAAAAGTATCTATAGCACCAAATAAAACCAGATCAGGGAATGATTCCAAGGATAGTGGGGAACTGAAATCCCTTATTGAAAAAGTGAAAATACTCACAGATATGACTTCTGAACAACACCCCCCCCATCCCCCACCACCTATATACACTGTACCATAGAATAGGAGAGAACTAAAGGACAAACACCAGACTGCCAAGTCAGGCAAACACACGTCAATAGAACATGATGCCTCTGTGTCACAATCACTTCATCCCCACAGTCTTCCTCAAGTCAGTGATCTCCAGGCCCGCGCTGAAAGACTGAATGGAGTCAGGGAGAAGGCTTCACTGTTACAGTCAACTCTTGCAGCCTTTTCAAGTCCCATCACAGAGTCTGATGTGCAGAGTCGAGCACCTTTATCCCTCTAGTGAAGGGCTCATTCTTTGTAAAGTTTCATTTTGTATTGCATCAGTGTGAGATAGGCCTTGTCAAACCCTACACGTACACACAGTTTTCAGAAGCTGCCAGTGGGTTGCATTAGTGACCGAGGCTTAGTTGTGACTGATTTTAATAAATGATGTATAAAAACAATTTTGAACAGGGAGAAGCTTTCCTCGTCTGCTATTGTGCCACGAGCCAAATTGTGCCCAGGATGAAGTTAAACAATGTCTGAACTTGAGGTCCGAGGTTTCCGTGGATTCTAAAATCACATGCGGTCCATTGACAGTGGACAAATGTCAAAAATAGGGTTCGCTAACATCCTGACAAGACATTACAATTACAAAATAACCTTCAACATTTGGCTTGCTGCTCATTTCACGCTGTTTTGATGTGCTGTCTTCTGCACCCCACCCCCCTTTCTTGAGTTGTCCACTACAAACATATAATGCTTACCTTCCTGTGAGGTAAGCTGAGATCGCGCTTTCCCATTAATGTCACAGCAACGACAAAAACCAAAAACCAAAAAAAAACACAGTAACCACGGCAACAAAATGATCCATCATTTCTAACAAAATTTGTAAAAAGGCTACAAATTGCTTTGTTGATAATAGGGAAACAGTAATCTGGCTGTGTGTCATTGCTGTTAACAAAGCACAGGGCGCGTACAACCCAAGCAGAGGAACAACAACAACAAAAAAAAAGCTACAAATCTTTGGTGTCTGCTTTATTTCAACGCGCCGTCCCTATATTAATAAATTATGGAACTGTAATGGATGAATAATACATCAAAACCACAGTCCTGTGTTCAGATCTGTCGCCTGCTGAATGCTAGATTGTCTATTTGTAGAGGCTGTGTCGGGGCTTGAAAGCCATTTGCGATGCTTGGGCAGTCCGTGGGGCACCTGATATAGTCCTAATGTCCTCGTAAGCAGCAGTGGCTGACCTCGGGTAATGAGGATTAATGCAGGATCAGACTGGAGTTTGTGCGTGTCCTGGCACACTTCTCCCACGCCATTCCCACCTGTCTGTTATTGATTGCGCTCATTGAGGGTTCACGTCCGCGTGAAGCCGACGGGAACATGTCGAATGCAGAGCTCGTGGAGAGTAAAGCCGGGCAGTGACACAGAGAGAAATGAGGGAGAGGAGATGTGCACGTCCTAGAGAATGGAGAGTAATGAGGAGATTCAGGCAAAGAGATATTGAATATTGTTTTCTGATATGGACCAGTGCTTCCACATTGATTTTGTATTTATCATTATGTATGAAGACCAGTGCAGCAAGTCCAGACGTCCCATCTAAAAATGCAGTGTACATCTATGGCTTTACTGAACACACACAATGTCATTTCATTTCTGATACTACATGCTATTGACTCCTATACTTTGTTTCTGAGTGTAGTTTATACATAACAGTTCATCTGGTTTGATATCGTGGTTTAATTGCTGTGACATTTCATGGGATTTTTATTTTTATTTTTTTATCTCCCCGACTGTCTTTTCCAATCCCCAGCCAAACAATGAATATACTTCAGCATAAAACAACCTGCCAACCATATCTCTCATTAAGCAAAAAAAAAAAAAAGTTCCAGCAAAAAAACTGGCAATATTTTCATCTTCCTTCGCAGCCATTAGCGAGACGTTTCCTCAAGTTTTCAGCATGTTTTTCTCTCTTCTCTCTCAGCGGTGATGTCCCATATTCGAAGATTCCTTTCATACATCGCATCTAAATATAGGCTTTAATGGCTGCTGAGCAAGAACCATGTTTAAAAAAAAAAGAAAGGAAGAAAATATAAACACAAAGGAACAGGGTGTCACCGAGACTGGGTGGAACAGTATGGAAATGTTTTTTTTTTTTTTTTTTTATTGTCCACTGGAATGTATACAAGAGCCAGTCAGTCTCTAGGAAAGAGGAGGTGGGCTTGACGGCTTGGTGAGGGTGTTGGGGGGAGTCTCGGTGGTGGCCACTAGTCATACTGGCCCTTCAGTCAACCCCTCCAGGGGCAAGGTGGTGGCGTTGTCGGTGGGCTGCGGGTCATCCTGAGGGTGTGAGGGCGTGTGGGAGGCAGCGATCAGGGTGGCGTAAGGCAGGTGGCAATCCATGTGCAGAAAGGGGGGGTAGTGCTGGCGGTAGCAGATGTATGCAAACAGCAACCCGATCACCCCTCCAACAAAGGCGTCTACAACAGCACAAAAACACATATAACTGAAGAACGCATCCATAGATAAACTTAGCTCATGTGGGCAATGAGAAACAACACCTGTTCTTAGAATCGGCACAGTTAATTAGCCATCTTTGTCTGTGCTGTGGTGTTTCAGTGAATGTTTATCATGACTGGCTAGTTCAGAGGTTGATAAAAGTAACATGAGAGGCGAAGCAATGAATCTATTCTACTGAGCACTGAGCTCACTTACCTGTGGACAGGTTGTCCCTGTCACTTTGTCAAACACTGAACAGTATTGTATTACACCTGTCCTCCTTTAAGTTGTAATATATCATATACTATCACAGTGCCATGGTGAATATTAAGCCTATATTGCCAGGTGTAGATCAAAATGACACAGCAAGCTGGTGTCTGAAGGAGCTGAAGTAGAGGCTTCCCTAATGTCAAAATATATTTTTCCATAGCTCTCACTTTATTTTCTCCGTCTGGCTGAAAGGGAAAATAATGTAACATCAATTTCCACCATTCAAGCACGCTACAATGCATGAGCTTGCTCTGCAAATGTTTCATCAACCCCTGTCAGCTGAATTTAATAGACTGTGACTTGATGCAATATATTAGTTTGTTGGCCTCATTGAGACTGTGATTAGAAGCCCAGTCTTTTCCTCTCAGAGGACAGAGTGCACCTCCAAAGCGCAAAAGGATGGTGAGAACATTAGTATCCATCAAGCATGGCGTAGCAACTCAGCTAATGGGGGCTTCCAGCTTGTGTTTACACAGGGAGCAGATTGAAGCCCCTCAAGTTTAATGGGCTGCACCACTGCTGCTTATTTACAGTCCACTGAGGACGGGGAGGAGAAGGAAATACAAAGATGACTCAGAAAGTGATCGGCTTGCCCATGACTACTGTATATGTTGCGCTTTGATGTAAATAAATCCTGGTTGTAAAGAGAGTTTAGTAGCTGCCCTGATACCCAGGAACATATGGCTCCCTAAAACTAATTAACACCATATGACAGAGCTGTCATCATATTATCACGTTATTTCCAACACCCCACCCACGTATACATTCCCTTCTCTCTGTTCCCTCAAGTCTGAAGCTCGCCATTATAATCTACTACCAATGATCCTGAATCAAATGTTACCTCACTGTCATTTGATGCAGTTTTCAAGAAACCCGAACCATTATGAAATAACTGAAACAAAGCAATCTCGTGAGACACAATTTTCAGCCTGTTGGGCAAACGCGCAGTCTGCCCAGCCTGACTTAGTGTACATCATTATGTTTTCTTTCCTCAATTTGTCAGTCATGCTGATTAAGTTACATTTTTTTGCACAATTACAGCTGTACAGCTGTTTCAAATGTAGGCCTGGTAAATTATCTGTGTCATAATTATAAATGTGCCATAAGCCACGTTTGATTGAAACAGATTTCGGAACATCTATCCCTCTCCAGCTGACAGAAGCAGATTTAACACCATGTGAGTTAAAAGGACGCAGAATTCATTTGACAGTGATTTTGATTAATGCAGAAAAATCACATTCATGCATCTGAGCTGCGGAGTGGACCTTGCCAGTGGTGTTTGTAGTCACAGGTCCGGGACAGTGCGATCATCATGGCACTGTAAAGAGGCAGCACCATGGCGCAGAGACGCCAGCTACGCCCTCGACCCTGATCCGTGAAACACTGCAGCTTCCCCGCCAAGTAGAAGGAGGTGAAACCAAGACCAGAGAACGCAACTAGCAGGGAGACAAAGAGAAACAAGAAAACAGGAATCGGCAGCGAACGTTACTCACAGCTTATAAATTGTTATCCCAACTGTGCAATCCTTTTTTATGTCAGTGTATGTGTATGTGTATGTGATGACAAAGCATTTTAGAGAAATGTAATGAAGGAAGTTGATGTTAGTGTTGCAGCTTGTCCACTGCAGGTAATCGCACTGAGGGATGGAATTGCAGACTGTCAGGCAAAAACCTCTGTGCTAAATCACTGTTGCAGGTGCCTGAGAGCAGACAATTACATTTACAGAGCTATACTAAGCACAAACCACACACTAAAGGAGACTTATTTAACAGCGTGCATACACTTGCAAACTGTTTATGTGGCTTCAGTGTTTATTGCACGTCACAAAATTAGGCTAGTAATGACCTGTTCCAAAGCAAACACTGCCGAGCAAAGATAAGGGACTATATAGGGCCCAAAGTTTACCACATCACGAAATCATTAGAGTTGATAAATTAGATGTATACATAGTTGCTGCACAACATTCATTTCGTCCAACAACTGTCCTCTGCATCAGTTGTGTTGAGTGCACAGTGAAAAATAAAGCCCTGTGAGTGAAGAGACCCCTCCTGCCTCAGCTGACGGTGGCCAGTGTAAGAAAAACAGCAGCCGTGTAATTGTACGAATTAAAGGTTGTGTGATGGAGCCATAAGAGGTGGTGCTGAGACAGGGCCAGTAGTTTACTGCTACAGCCGGCCAAACAGCACCCATCAGCACCCATCAGCTGCCCATTTGTCACTCAACCCACAAACTGGCCGAGAATACTAAGGACACCAGAACACGTGTGCAGCCTGTAGAGAGAGTGAGAGAGGAAGGATGGTGGGAAGAGGAGGCAGGAAGTCCAGCTGTCTCAGTGACTGTCCTGCTGTCAAGGAGTGGGAGTTGGCTCCATTAAAAACTCAGCATTTTCCATTATGCGGTGTGCACCAATATATTGGGTGGCTGCTTCAGCCCGATATTGGGTTTTTATTTCCAAATGGTTATACAGGTTGGAGGTTATGGATATATTACAGTTTGCTTGATTGGATTTTTTCCTTTAAAATGGATTCGTAAATTGAACTCCTTAGCAGGACTGAATGTAATGGTCTAATATGGGCTTTTTGGTTGGACTCCACTGTGTATGCTGCATCTCGCTGTTGTCGCTCACTGACGCGTCCAGCTGATGTGAGTTAAATGTGGCCAACAAAGGGGCACAGGCTTGAAAAGTAAGCTGTGCCGAATTGTGTGGACCACATAAATGCAAAAAATCATGCTTCTGGGAGGATATACGCAAATGCTTCTGCTTATCTACAAAGAAAATAGTGTTTTGGTTGACTAGTTGATTGTAGAGGCTCTCAGCCAAATCATAACAACACATTGTGCACCTCCAACAGGCTTACTGGTAGACTCGAAATGAATCACTAGAAGTGAAGTGGACCCAGATCCAAAATCCCAAAAGAAAAATATCAAAAGTATAAAGCTGGGAAGGCACTTATAGAAAATCAGCCCTAAGCTTTAAAGTGGGCCAGCACATGATAGACTGAATCCACCAATAAATAAAGTTAACAAATTCAGTCAGTTGAAACAATCCACATGGAGATCAAGGAAAATATGAATCACGCTGCAAGTTAATTGGCACCTTGTGGTTTATAAAACCCTGCACATAGTCATCATCACTCCCACAAAGTGTACCCCATGGGTTTTTGTACACAACAACGCATTACTTTTCAGGCTCTCTTCATCAGTCCTTCTGTTCGGAGGTTATAAACAAACCTGTAAAGATGCACAACCTCAGCATCCCTCAATGTCCATTCATCTCACTTCTGGGCAATCTCTCCACATTTCCAATCACATGGTAGTGCAGCAGCTCACACCATTCATTTTAATAGCTTTAACTGTGCCTAAGACAATTTCATTAGTCATTTGGAAAGACAGAACTAAATTATCCATGAGCCGCACACTTGGTCTGCTGACTGAACATCTTAACTTTCAAAGAGCAGTTTAACAGGAGAAAATCGTGCCTTTCCGGGATATCTTCTTATAGTTTCTGCAGCGCTGATCCCTCATCACCATAGCATTAACTGAACACCGAAAGAAAAGCGTCAGTTAATCATAATGTGCTACGTCATTTACACTATTTGACTATAATACACGTTCTAATGTGTGTCTTCTCTTCTTCTGTATTGCTGTTATGGATCGAAAAACATTTCCTACATGGTATTTCTCTGTGAAGACAGCAGTGGCAATCCAGTTAACAGCTGTTACCTGTTATCATTCAGAGTGACATGAGCTGGAGCTTATTCAAGCGGCGAGGGAGGCAGGGAAACACCTCGGACAGGTCACCAAACTCTCAGAGAGCAAACACATCATTATTCGCTCATAGTTGGCAATTTAAAATATACAATAGAGTCCCTGGTGATTTGTGACATATTTGCACCTACTTATAGCTGCTGCTTCAGTCAAACATTTTGGCATGCTTGATTTCAGACATTAAACTGTGCTAATGATCAGTTTAAACCTACGTCTAACACAAAACTTTACCACATCCTTCTACTTGTTTTAGAATTTACTCATAGAAAGCACTGACATGAACAGATTAAACCTAGTCAACAGAAAAAAAACCAAACAAACTGTGTGTGAATTTCTAAGGTATTATGAAAATGGCGCATTGTAGGAGAAACTTGGACAGTAACAGGAATATATATATATATATATATAAAATACACAACCAATATGTCTGCAGACACAGTGAGTCAACATCTTGAGGATTAATCCACTAAAAATGCCTCAGCGATATGAATAATACATGAGCTGGAGCTGTCCCGCACACGCTACACAAAAATAAACACAAACACATTTCTTGATGTAAAATTAGCGTAATTAACTAAGCCAGTGGGTTATACCATGAATGCTAGGTTTATCCAATATCTGTTGATGGATGCTCCTCGAGACGCAGCAGGAGTCCCCCCCGACAGGCCAGAGGACAGAGAGGAGGCCAAGGAAGGCAACAACATCATCACGATAATGAATCCGCTTCATGTATTTCAAAAGCCTTTAATGGTAATTCCCCTGAGAGAAAACAAAGACGCCTAATGAGAGTGATGAGCACAATGTGATTGCTTTGTTCATTTTCAAGCAAACACAAGGTTTGTCCAGAAGTTTCAACCAATTCTAAATGCACTTTTTCAAAGCAAATGGGAAGTGTGAATTTCTGCAAACATTTTGACACACCAGTGACAAAAATTAAGAAAGGAATAGAGAAAAATAAAAACTAAAAAAAAACTAAAAAACTTTTCAGCCACATTGCTGTCTTAAATCTTAGGCAAAATATGAAGGCTTAAGGAAGCACTCAGTGCCTGAATATGAAAATTCTCCATCAGACAGAGTTGGCATGTTTAACTATGGGCGCATGTGTTATCTATGAACCCTATTGAAACCAATCAGTTACTTAAACTCCAGGCATGTCTGAAGGACATAAAGGTCTGGATGACCTGTAACTTCCTTCATTTAAATTCAGAAAAAACTGAGGCTATTGTATTTGGCCCTAAACACCTCAGAAACTCACTATCTGTCCAGATAGTTACTTTAGATGGTATTGCCTTAGTGTCTAGTTCCACAGTAAAGAACCTCGGGGTTACTTTTGACCAGGATATGTCCTTTAACTCCCATATAAAACAAACATGTAGGACAGCTTTTTTTCATCTTCGTAATATTGCTAAAATCAGGAGCATCCTGTCTCAGAGTGACGCTGAGAAACTAGTCCATGCATTTATAACCTCTAGGCTGGACTATTGTAATTCTATATTATCAGGATGTCCTAATAGTTCTTTTAAAAACCTCCAGCTTAGACAGAATGCTGCAGCCAGAGTTTTGACAGGAACCAATAAAAGAGATCATATTTCTCCAGTATTAGCTTCTCTCCATTGGCTTCCTATAAAATCAAGGATCCAATTTAAAATCCTGCTTCTAACATATAAAAGTCTTAATGATCAGGCTCCATCGTATCTTAAAGACCTTATTGTTCCATATTATCCTAGCAGAGCCCTTCGCTCTCAGACTGCAGGTCTACTGGTGGTTCCCAGAGTTTCTAGAAGCAGAATGGGAGGCAGAGCCTTCAGTTATCAGGCTCCTGTCTTATGGAATCAGCTCCCAGTTTGGGTTCGGGAGGCGGACACCCTCTCTACCTTTAAGATTAGGTTAAAAACGTTCCTTTTTGATAAAGCTCATAGTTAGGGCTGCTCGGAGTCATCTGAGCTGCCCCTTAGTGATGCTGCTATAGGTTTAGACTTCCCATGATGCACTGGGCTTCTCTCCTCTCCTCTCCTCTTTATATATATATATATATATGTGTATGTATATGTTTCTATAGTTGCCTATCACCATTATATATGACTAACTCTGTGACTCCCCCCGAGGTTCTCCTGCGCCTGCTCTCTCTGTGGATGTCTCTGGATCTGGAGCTCCTGAATTACAGCCGCTGGCCTCACCTTCTGTATCCTGCTGCCCCCACCATGATGCCTCCTGTTACAAAAGGACAATAAATTCTAATAACTTGTTTAACTGTAAACTACATTTTATAATTCATCCTACATCCACCCAACCGGTCGAGCCAGATGGCCGTCCCTCCCTGAGCCTGGTTCTGTCGGAGGTTTTTTTCCCCCGGGTTTTCGGTTCCTTCCCACTGTTGCGGACTGCTTGCGGACTGCTGAAGCTTATAAGGAATCCAAATGTTTTGGATTGTTGGGTGTTTCTGTCTCTGCCTTTGTGAAGCGCTATGATATGACTTGTTGTTGTAAATATGCGCTATACAAATAAAATTGAATTGAATTGAATTGAATTGAATTGAATTAACTCCATCTAGGTGCATTCAGTGTGTCATCGCTATTACCTGCCACCTGACATAATCCTCACCGAATCTTAAAAACATTTTTTTTTTAAATTTGCTTTTTGATTCTCTTTGACGTGTTCCCGTAAGTGGTTATAAGTTGGTCATCGGGAGTCTTCGGTCATGTTTTGTGCAATAATTTCTGTACTGAAGCAATATTTTTGCAACATGTTTGAGTTTTAAGTGAATTATTTGAACTCGCTTGTGTTTCCCTTAATTTGAAGCACATTAACTTTGGTGATCTTGTGAAGTTTCTTCAAAAAACAGCATCAAGTCAAACTTTTAATTTGTCCAGTACATTGGTCAAAGCAAAAAATATTAAATTCTAATAGTCCCTCCAGAACTAATTACATCCTCAGATACTTTGTGTTTACTGATAATTACAGAATATTAACCATGCAAAATGCTTAACCAAGAGAGTAAACATTTCAAACAGGGTTTAAATTGAGTGAATGTAGCAGGGCTGAGCCATTGGGGAACGGTCAAACTTTCAGCATCTATTTTCAATAATGTATATATTTTTACGGTTCTCTGTATTTACAATTCAAGCTATGACTTAAGTACACTAGTACCATCAGATCGTCACCCCATCACTGTCAATGGGTTTCCCCAAAAACCTCCTTGCAGACCCATTCTCTCTATGGCCTGTCAGAAGGTGAAGATGGGAGGCAAAGTGAGAACTAAAGGGGTATCTGGGGGAGCTCGTCTTCTCTTATTCAGACATGAGCTCCCCTGAAAATATGATTTGGGAAGCTTTAGAGGGTTATCAGTGTACTATTTTTGCCATGATTTTTTTTTTCTTTATCTGTACCTTCATCATCAAGGATTGTACAAAAAAATAGGCTATAATTGATGTATGATTCATACAGGAGTGGGAGTCATGCTGTTCTTGCTATCACAGTCTAAGAGTGGTGGCACAATATCATAAACTTCACTCCATTTAACTCAAAGACTAGAAATAAAAACAAATTTTCTTAATGCTTAATGCTGCAAAACAAAAAGCATGGAACCTAACCGTCCGTGGGGATGCGGCGTCGGCAGCTCTATTTAATTTGTTTTTTTATTCTTGTCATTGCTAATCTTAGTAACAAGAATACTATTACATAAAAGTTTACTGTAATGCATTATAAATGTTGTATTTTTGACTGTGATAAAGTGAGGTCTCCCATAAGTCATGAAGTAGTTCATATCCTACTGGCATGGATAGATGAATAGCAAAGTCTAGTCATGGGTCAGAAACTGACATTAGAGACCTCATTTCTTAACTTAATGTAAATTGGTCTGATATTCTACTTAAACGACTTACATGCTGATTTTTGCTAAATGCTTTTTCACAAGATGTAGGCTTCTTTAAGACAAGTCTTACATTAAACTCAAGTTCAGGCTAAACTTTTGAATGGCTTTAGCAGAATTTTTGAATCACACAATGACATCAACATAGGCTAGTTTTATAATTTCCAGGCTGTGACGTCATTCAGATCTGTGTATATTTTAATACTATGGAATGTAAAATAATATATCTTCCTATGTGATTCCTGTTTTGATAGTGAAACACAGGAGAGTGCCTTAACAGAAAGGTTTGTCAAGCAGATCCTAGTTATAGTTTATGCACTGTTTATTACATGATATAAAATATTGTCTTTCAGCTGTTTTTGATTGAAACGTTTGTATGTAAAAATATGTGCCTGTCGCTGCTTCATGTTACAAATTCCGATTTACCCCCTGATAGCAAACATTATCCCTGCCAAACGTTCACAATTCCAACATGCATATGTTAGCATGCTTATATTAGTATTTAGCTTGCCGCGTAAGTAGAGCCACAACAGAACCCCTACTGTGGCTGTAAACGTACACCTCTGTTCCTTTTTGCAACTGCAATTGTACAAAACTTCAAATTCTACTCCATCAGCAGCTTCATCATTATTTCCCTAAGTATCACTGTGTGATGGAACAGTTTCCTTCAGCACCACTCAAGACTGACAACACTGTGGAATGCATATTATTATGCTTTCCATCTCTCAGCCTTCCCTTCGCTCTCCCTCCTGTCTTGACCTTTAACCCCTGTAGGGAACAGCGGGACACCGCTCTGACTCTCACCAGAACTAATGCATATTAACCAACCACTTGGGCTCAGAGGCTGCTTTATCCATTAACATACAAAAGCTCAACAGAATCTCCTTATTAGCGCTGTATAATTGCTGCTTCACTCACTCTCCGTTGAAGAGTGCCTGTCGGTGTTATAGTAATAATATAAGACCGCACTTTGCAGAAGTTCAATTGTCTCTAGATGCTGAATTAATATGATGGACACTGCAAGCTATGGTTAATTTAAAATAGATAGTTGTGTATAAGTGAATGAAGCAATGTGGAGATTCAAAGATGTGATTAGGTCTGTCTCACAGGATTCATTTAGGCATCACACAGAATGTAGATGGTAAAGATGACAGATGGTTTTGAAAAGTGTATATTAATTGATCATATCTAATGGCTTAATATGCACAAGGGGGAATGGTGAGATGAATATGAATAAGGAGCAGACAATTACTGCTAATGCCTGAGGGCCTTCTTGCTTTACCGCTGTCTATATTGGTGCAGTGAGTTCAGGGGAGTTGGTATTTATCTGTTTGTTTTTCTCTTTCTGGGACTTGTCTCCTCCAATCTTTGTTATTCTCTTACTTTGCTGTGAGGTGAAGAAAAGAATCTAATCACAGAGAACCTGGGCAGCCGTAAAAACTTTGAAATGCAGTAATAATAGTGTTTAAAAAATAGCTGTCATCTAAAACAGAAGTCTGGTGTATATTTATATCTCTGTCCAGGCTGATTCTGATGGATTAGGTTGGGTTATAGTTTACCTTGCAGATTATAGTATCCCATGCTGCTGTAATCTGCTTGTATGTGGATGCATTTCGGAGTTTCTGAATGCAAAAGTGTTTATTTTTCCTTATAGTCTGTGCCTTGGGCTTCACACCCGCCAGAAATGATGTTGTGTTGCAGCCACATGCCACTTTAAATAAGGCTACATTCACTCTAGTCATCTGTCTGGCCCTATTCCTTCATCCCTTGCCACATTTGTCTGGGTAAAAGCTCTGTAACTTATGCGTGGTCCAACAAGCACTGTCTGGTGAAAAGGGACACAGACAGGAAATTGGATTTCTTCTGCTCTCTAGACGTGCTGGCATATGGGTGCTCCCTGTGTCCCCGTCACACTGTTCTCTCAATCACTTTCTTACTCACAGTGCAACAACATAAGGCTATTAGAGCTGTCTCACAGATGAATGTAATCCATACCCAATGCTGCAACCACTTGCACAGCATCGTCCCTCTGCCATTTCTAATGGGACACAGCCAGCACTTCAAAGCATTTCTGTCTTACAGCAGGTGTCTGTGAAAGTTATAAGCATTAAACTAAGATATTATACTAAACATCTATTTGAAATCGGGCTGGACTGTGAAATTACAGCCGTCTCTAACATCAATGAAATTTTTTTTTTTTACTCGCTAAGCCATGTCATCCATTATGCTGTCTTGGCATGTTATTGTAACGAGCAGAATCCAATAATCTCCTGTTTGATTAGAAGGCTGTTGCAGAGTAGGTCAAGGCAGTCACACTGATTAAACACGTTCTCAAACCATTTCTAAAACACTATGTTTCTTGCACACATGTATGCCCCACACATCTCAATGCTGTTTGTCCCTGAACTAATATGTAATACAAATAGAGTTTAGGACATTCATGACATCATGATTTTCACTTCTTCTCAACATGGCTGTGACAATCGAATGGATGCAAACATTTGTTTCTATCTCCCTGCAGTGGCATAACTACCTTGTAAACTGTGAACATGCATTTGGAGTGGAAGTGTAATAAGAATGTGAGAAAAAAAAAACAATATACAGAAATATCAAGCATGGCACAGTTGAGGTGAAGCTCACGAGAGGATATACAGTTTTTCTTTTTGACTGTTTTAAATAATGAATAGCATGAGGCTCAGTGTAATTTAACTGTAGGCATTATGAGTTGTGGACTTTAAAAAGGCAAACAGAGCAAGGAGGAAAAGCTTCAAAGCCACACAGTCACATGCTGTATGTTCAGTGGCGGCAAAGACCATTAAGTGATGTTCTCACTGATGTGTCTTTTTAAATGTTGTCTTTACGTGCTTGGAAAACCATATAATACTGAGGGTTTGTTTTTTTCTGGATGGCCCACAGCAAACACCCTGTGCATACCACTTAACACTCATCGGCTGGACAACAGAAAAAACGTGAATTAGTTCACATGCTACTGTAGTGAAAACAGCTTGGAAAGCCATATGGTGGAGAAGATGTCCAGTGTCCCACATTGGTCTGAGCACAGCAGAAATTTGGATAAAGTTGAAACAGTGGGTGTGTGTTCACCTCTCACTTATCGAAGAATGAACACACTTGACTCAATCTCGACAAGCTGCCTCAGGATGAATCAGTAAATTGAATGATAACTCATCGCTACATGATGTAATTACCTTTGAAGAGAGGCAGCAACAAGAAACACCTTGTAAACAGCCAGTCAGCAGCACACATGGACATTTTCTACTTGGTGAAATGCTACTCAGAGCATCAAGATCAAACTGAGTGAACTACTGTTGTATGCAGTTTTAATGAGTCAGTTCTGATATATTTTGCCGTTGTGTTGCATGTGCTAGTAGTGATTCTCCTGCTTTGTGATACTCACAGGATGAATGGCTGCTGGGGAAGCTCTTGCGTCCCTCTGAGACCAGTTCAGGTTCCCCGGTGCACAGCATCTTTGCATTCACTTGTCCGTCTGGGAAACAACGCTGGAAATAGTCTGGCCTGGGTCTGGAAATGAAATACAATCCAAAAGATGGTTTCAGTAGTATCCAATTTATTTGTCAAACAGTCCACCGGCATTATATATAATAAGCGATCTCATGTGATCAGAGCATACAGCTACACATTTAGTATCAGTGACAGAGCTGGTAAAATGCTTCAGTTTGTTTAGCGTACCTGCCAACAATCAACTTGATGGTATTTGTGAAGACTCCATTTAGGGCAAGAGCCAGGGACACAGCTGGAGAAGAAGAGACACATATAAACAGGCATCATTAGCGTTGTTTATTGTGGTAGCTGGTGAAACAGATGAGGTTGACATTTTCAGTGTAAGAAACCTAAATGGAAACAGTGGTGTTGTTGTAAGTGAATGGATTTTGCTTTTAATGCAACACAGGTTCTGGCAGATGTCCAAATCTTTTGATATAATAAACTAACAGAAACAGCCATTTGGGTCCAAGGAAATTTCCCTCATGGTTGGACAGATGGTTGTCAGCATTTACATGTGAAAACCACCTTTCATGATGCCTGAGCAGCAGCAACAGCAGCAGGCAAGTTTTAAGCACAGCGTAGGCTTCACTGGAAGCCCTACGTGGCTGTTCATAGGTACAGCGGTGCTTTTAGCAAAATACTAACTTCAGTAGACACAATGACAAATTATAGTGACTTTGCAAAAATGCTAATGTTTGGATGACATGTACCATGCTGTATGTGTGCGTTAGCTCACTAACATTAGATTATTAGCACTGAATACAAAGCACAACTGAGGTTGATGGGAATGGGAGTGAGATTTTGCCAGTATTTTACATAAACCAAAGTGCTGCACAGATTTTTATTTATTTATTTATTTTTTAACCTGCAAAAGTCAGGGATCATCACAGTTATTGAACCTCTTCGTTCTAGAATGTCATGTAAAATATCATGGCAACTGATGCGTCACTACAACGCCATTCTGGACATGGATGTGATGTCCATCCACAGAACCATGCAAGCCAAGTATAAGTGATTAAAATTGCACATAACTGGCAGATTTCCACTGCAGGGACCTATGTGCTGGTTTAAGGCAACCTGAGATTTTGTGCATGCTTCAACTGCAAGAACCACTTTTGTAGAACCTCTTTGAGAGTCTTTTTGGAGGGAGAAAAGCACCGACTCAAGGGTAAGTGCTTCTGGCTGGCCCTAAACCCTACTGTCTCCATGCTGATTGGTTAAACTCTAAGAGGACAATGAGTGCATTTTTTTCGGCTTTCTCTTGCTGAGTAAAAGTTTTCTCCTCTCTAAAATTTCCATCTTAAGCATAAAAGTCACCATGTAACATTGTAGACCCTCTATTGCTTTATTTTGTATGTGCACATGGAACTGAAATCACATCCAACAGCTACTGTTTGTTGTTTTGGCACACTCAGAGTTATGGATGAAGTTGCCCGATGCAGTGGACTGGATCCAATAGATCCAATGGAAACAGAAAGGCTCATTAGTGGCCATTCACATAAATGTTCACCTGCCCTGAGTTCCTGCAGTGAAATTAAAGCTGGCAAATAATCTGTTGGCCAGATTTCTTAAAGAGAGAAAAAATGTGAGTTAATATCCCAGCAGTGTTAGCGACAAAGTGATTGTGGCAATCTAAAGCCTAATCTGACTGTGAAGCAATTACTGCTGCAGGTCAACGTCTGGAATGAAAAACAGAAGGGCCGCAGTCGGTTGACAGGTAGGCATTCCACCGTAACTGTACGTTCATTTAATTAGCCATAAAGAAAACCACTGGGGCTCATCATTAGCCAGAGTGCTTGCCCTCATAGGTTAATCCTAGTAGTCTCCGGGGGAATTGGATTCACCCCACGTTGGCAGCCCTCTAATGTATTATCTGCATGTGCTGCTGAGAAGAGCACTGTGTCGATGTTATTTAACAGCTTGTTAATTTGGGGAAAACTCAGTGCAGATCAGATGAAAGCCTGAAGTGAAATATGTTCAACCAGTTCAAATGTGTGACATTAAATGGCAGTGCACTCTCTTTAACAGATCTCTCTCAGGTTTTGTACTTTGGGTATTAAACTGTTGCTTCACCTTGATGCCGTCAGATGTAGCTGAAGCCTCAGGATGCTTACTGATCTGATTGTCATTTGCAGACTAATTAACTTTTGTAGATCCAAAGCCAACAGTAGCGCTGGCACTGTCTGATAGTCAATGTTTTTGCAATTACCCCTGTTTGTTAATTTGCTGGCATTAAATGGGCTAGTTTCTGCTGAATTAGCTTGAGTAACTGCCATTAGCTGCTGCATAGTCATGTGACTTATTGTATATTCCCAATTTGTGATCCTGTGTCTGTAGTTTAGCTCTAACTTGCCTCATATCTGCTCATTTTGAAGCATCGCTAAAGGAACTGGATGAGATTTGCCCACCGCAAGAGCACCTGCTGTATTCATCCTCCAAATAATGTATTCAACCTGCATCTGTCTCTCCACCATAATGGGCTGTGCTACATTTAGGTTGTGCTTATGCCTCTGATCACCAAAATTGGTCACATTCACATGTACAGGCTCTAGAGTTTGCTCTAGTGATTGAACCAGGGCACAGTTTCAGGAAATTAGGGGCCTATTGAAAAAAAAAAAAAAAAAAAAAAAGACAGAGTTGCTACCATTACATCACCAAAGTTCTTCTTTTTCAGTTCCTGCAAAAGTTCATTTGTTGAGTTTGAGAAAAGCCTTGAATGTGAAGCTTGAATATTTTCAATAATTCACTTTTATATCTTGAGGGTGGAAGCTTTGACACAATAGTAAAAATATGCCCAGACACACTATTGCATTAATGAAAATTATCGATGTATCTTATTTGAAGATTACTCCCCATACACACAATAGTGCTTCTGCTTGCTATGCAATCTCATATTCAAATGATGAATAATGTTATTCGTGCTTTGTTTCCAAAATGAAAAACAGTTACTGCAGAATCATCACAGTGCCATTCTCAGAGTGTACCCTTCTGGAAAATATAATCAAACTTCCAAAATGGCTTCATTACATCCTGACTGATAGATAATCACATAATTAAGCGGCAGGACTTTGGAATGATAAAGGGTTATTAGATAAGTCTGTTAAAAGGGAACAGTGTGTTCTTCTTCATTCCAAAGAAAAAAAATAAAGAGGCAATGAAATAATAGAATGTAGTGTATCAAACAGTAAATGCATTGTATTAGCAAAACAAAGTCGCGTTGGTATTACAAGAGTGGAACTCTATCTCAAAAGCCATGATTTTTGCAAGCACAATTATATCTGTTTGAAGATTTAATTCATGAATTCGGAATTAGAGGACCCTCGGGGACAACTTTGAACTCCTTGAATGAGCGAGAAT
This sequence comes from Stegastes partitus, assembly GCF_000690725.1. Taxonomy (NCBI): domain Eukaryota; kingdom Metazoa; phylum Chordata; class Actinopteri; family Pomacentridae; genus Stegastes; species Stegastes partitus. The sequence goes on along the minus strand of NW_007577732.1, from coordinate 80,807 downwards.
ATAGGGACAGCTGCTATTCTGTGATTTAGCCCGGGATGAAAAATAAATAGGTCTGTAGGTAGTTAAAAATAAACTACTTTTTTTTTTTTTTTTTTTTTTTTAACAACACATCCAGCCGAAGAACTGCTCTCTGATGTTTCTTTCTCATTAGGTTGAGAAGTTTGGTTTCAAAGCCACAGTTGAAATGTAGAAACTTGTCAGAATAATGGTCTTCGTTTTATTCTTTGTTCTTCTGAATGATGTTATTTTCCAGTGCAGCATGTGGAAGTGCTTCTCTGCGGGCGGTAATGGGCCTGTTAAGTTCTACACAGCGCTGTAATCTCTGCACTGATGCACTGAGCCACCCTCTGTCCACCTAATTCATCTTCGTGTGACTCTTTAATTGGATCTATGTTAAACTTTTTTTTAACAGAAACGGAACGGGGGGGGGGGGGCTGTATGTAAGAGACCAACGCCCAGATGCTGTTAAAAAAAATGAAACAAATAGCATGAAATTTTAAATGGGTATACACTTATGGCTGCTGTAATTGAGATTAAGTTGTGCAGGACCAAACTGACAGCAACACGAGGCCACAAAGTTGAAAGATCTGTGCCATTAAGCATTATAAAGCACTTCTATATGTGGCCAATTAGCCCATGCTTCCAGGCAGAACTGGTGAAAAATGAAAGATATTAAAGAGCAAAAAAATTAGAAAGAGGAAGGTTTTTACTCACAGTTATTAAAACACTTAATCCAATACAGTATGTGCCGCTAAAATGTGCTGTCATTTTAAGATCTCTCAGACTGGGCTGACTTTCAGTAGGCAAAGAAAGCAGCTCCACGCACCTAAACATGCCTCTTTGATCTCTGTCTTGTCCGTCCTCTGAATTATCTTCACCACAAATATCACCGCCAGTGGGGTAAGGAAAGAAATTGCCTGTGAGGAAATAAACACAAAAACAAATGTGCAGTTATTACTGTGACATTAGAGATGCACTGCAGTGTTCCACTGGGCCTGTTTGGCAGGTTAATCGTAAAATGACTTCGGCCTCAGGGAGCGACCCTGGCCTATCCATTACACTGAGTTAATTTTAACAAGACAAACAGAGGAGCCTCTTTTATTGTTCAGATGCTCTTCATGCTTGTACTGAGAGAATTTTTGCCCCTAACTTGATAAGAGATTTGGCGCTCCCCAGCACCAAGCTAATTATTCATGCATCAGAATGTATTAATTACTTTCTGGTCAAATTCAATATATTTACTTTGCCTTAAGCAGCAAAGGTAGAAAAAAAAAGAAAACAAAGGCAGGGTTTCAATTCCATTATTATAACACACACATTGCATTTCCCTTGAGCACGGTTTATTAGTTCGGCGTGTATCTGTGTATCTCTGCCAATCATAAGCTAATTTTACACCTCACTATTCCTTTGAAGGAGCTGGATTCAAACTTGTGATCACACTTGGATTCACTTAAAAGTGCAGAAACAGTTGCTCTCCGAATCTAAGATTAAATCGACAGTTTATAAAAAAAAGAAAAGTTTTTGTGACACGGGTGCAAACATGGTACAGTACAAAATACAGACACCCTATTGTAGCTATAAAAAACACAACACAAACCTGAACATACAGCACAGTGCAAGTTTAAATGCAACACATGCAATATTATTGATAGTTTCACACGATATCGGACATCCTGTGGATTGAAACAAATTTCAATTTTTTAGTCTTTTTACAATGTACAAATCAGTTACAAATTCAAATACTGATTGCACTAAAAGGTTTCCTGGAGGAAAGAAAAAAAAAAGGATTGAAACAACAAGGTTGTGGTCACTCAGCAGCAAGTAGCCTCCATTGCATTTACCAAAAATGCACCCTGTGTCTGTGGCCTTTGAGTCGCAGTGGCACCCATCACTTCCTCACTGAGTTTGTGATGAATCCGGAGGGGAAAAAAATGCGTCTTTGTTTGGTTGAGATTTTCCAGTGGTGGAATATAATCAAACATATTTACTCAAGTACTGTATTTAAGCACACATCAGAGGTACTTATGTGTTTCTTTCTCCTTCTACTCTACTATATTTTAGTGGTGAATAATGTACTTTGTATTAACTATATTTATCTGACAGCTTTAGTCACTAGTTACTTTACAAATTAAGATTTTTGCACACAAACATATGAACTTAGACATTATGTTTTGTTATAAATCAACAGTTGAAACAAGTAGTCACTGATCAGTTAGTCAATATATAAAAAATGTCATCTATTTTGATAATCATGTAACTTGTGACAGCATTTCTTTCTTTTGTTTACTCAGTATTTTAGCAAATCAGTCAAACAATTAATGGAGAAAATAATTTGCATATTAAGCCATAATGGAAAGAAAAAAAAAAAAAGTTAAAATGAGCTCTATCCCAACCAGCTATAAGTATAAGATCCTGCTTTTAATTATTACAAGAGCTGTATTAATCTTGACATATCATAGAAGAGTCAGAGGTGACATTTTTCTACATTAAATACTTTTATTTTTCAAGTACATTTCAGTCCTTATAATACTTCAATTTTTTAAAAACTTGAGTGAAATTTCCAATGCAGGACTTTTACTCGTAAAAGTGTGCTTCCACAAAGTGGTAATAGTACTTTTTCTTAATTAAATGATGGGAACACTTCCTCCACAACTAAGAATTCCACATATGCCTTGTGACACTATAATCAGTTGGTTCAACTTTGTGGGCTGACTTGGCAGCTGATGCTGACAGTGTTTTTTTGCCTAAAATGGCATCCTGAGAGTATAATGCAGCTGTCAAAGAGGAGAAGAGTCAAGTGTAAATGAGGAAAGCAGTACTTATGAGGATCTCTGTTGCCATGGAAACACATTAAAGTGTCCAAAAACATCTTAAAGGTTTGACATGAATGGCTGATTATGTCATAATATTTTATGGACAATTTAAAGACAGTTATAAAAGAGGATTATATCATTTCATTAAAAGATGAGACACACTTTGGAACATGTATTTTTCACACTCGGATGTCCTTGGATGATTATTTTATAACTCTATGAAGACTACAAACTGTCAGTATATCAGTTTACTGTAGAGTTTTTTCCAAAGCTCGTATAATTATGAATTCCTGCCTCTTTTCTATGGCTGAACAAGATAAATTCACATGTTTATTTGTGTAAATCTCATTAAAACAGTTGATTAGATCTGTTTGCCAAGTGCCACCATGAGGATGGACCACATTTAGAGAGCAAGAGATCTCGATAATTCTCTGAATACTTGATTTTGATTTTGTTGAGTTCCTTCTTGAAATGGTCATTATACGTGTTTAGTCCCTCTCCAGTTCTTGCTTTAATCCCTAAAAATCATCTCAGTGTATCAAAGCTACATATTTGAAAGATTTTTTTTTCATTAAAATAATCATTTCTGTCTTAAAATGGCTTAGATGTAAGTCTACAGCCATTAAGGTTAAAACCAGAAACCATTTCTGAAGACGAATAATGATACAGAAAGCTCCAACCTGCAAGCTGACAGGATTGGTACCTTAGTTGTTGTTTTTTTTTTTTTTTTTTTTACATATAAAACACTGTGAGTCTAAATTTGTGTTTTATTATTTGTCAACAATCTTATGCAGCTTTAAGGTGGAAATGCTCAGCAATGGTGTTAACTGCTTATTTCGCTCATGATGTGTCCTCTAGGAAATAATAAAACACAATACGATTTCCACCAGAAGGAATATTTTATCACACAAGCTTTGCAGTAATGAGAACAGCTCCGATTTCCATTTTCAGACCCTGATTTGAGAGCTGCAAGCTACAACATGAGCACATTCTATGGACTGAAGTGTGACCTTTGGCTATACTAATCCAAAGGTATGGAGTCAAAGACCACTGGGCCCGGCAATAAATATCAAGCACTTCTCATAATAAGCACAACTCTTGAGGCTGCACATAGGTTAATACCGTACATATCTTAATGAAGGTCAGTGTACCTCCATGTAAATCGCCTCCATGGACTTCTTTTAATGGCCAGATAAATTCTCCACACCTTCAGTGCCATTGTCAGAGCAATGACACTGAACAGGTCTGACTGTTGGGTGTCGGCACACTGGGATTAGTTTCCCAAGAGGCATGTAGGTGCGATGGGGGGGAAGGGGGCTTTCTTTCCAACTTATAATTTTGAAGCCTGTCACCAGCAAAAGATCTATAGACGCTGAAGTTAATATAAACTGTCAACATTTTTATAAAGAATGTCGAAAAAGGAAATAGAAATAATAGAGTGCAGACAAGCTGTAGATAGACTCAAACGTTAATGTATTGCTTTTGGCTAGACAGTCAGCTGCACAGACAAATGGTGGAATTGTAAATGTTTGTGTGTGTGTGCGTTTACTGCTTGATTGGTAGTGCTTTCTATGATTAATGCATTTCCAAGTGCTTATCGCAAAACAGCCATCAAATGAGTGGTTGATGAGTAATTTACTGCTCTTTTTTCGTATGTATGAGCAAATCCATTTTGGTTCATATATTAACCGTTTGTTTGTTGTGTGTATAAAGGCTTCTAAACATCATTAAGAGGTGACAAACTCAGGCTTAACATGCAGCACCTACTGCTGCCATTTAATCTATTCAGGCATTTTTATATGGGTTGGAAAAGCACTACGTATTGTAAAGTTTATAGCAGCTGTCATTTTTCTAGCTTGAAGTAATTGTCAGTTAAAGCTCACCACCTACTCTGCAGCTGTTTCTGCACATAATAAGATGACTGAAGTATGTGGATGAGCACGGGATGGAGTGGAAGAGCCAGTCGTTCAAATGCTGCTGACAGTTTGCAAAGAGGCGAGCAAAATAAGCAGTGGGCAGGAAAGTCTTTATCAGTTGCGTTGGTTTGATATGTTGATTAAACAACCGAATAGAAGGTCTTCTGATGAGGCAGCATGCTGACAAAGACGTCCTTCTGCACACAGGAACACATATTAACCTGTCTGAGAAATGAAGGAAAGCTGGAGACGATCAAGATAATTCAAAACCTAGAGACATTAGTGTGTAATTGGATTTCTAATGGCATCATGAAGCTTTTTTTTTTTTTTTTTTTTTAAACATTTTTTTTTTACTGCTGTTACAAGACAGTGCAGCAACATGCCCTGATCATCACCACATAATACCCCAGTATGAAAGTTGTGAAAGATAGCTTGATCACTGTTTAATGTGGTGGGGAAAAGAGTTGTTATATAAAAGATACAGCACATAGTGCGATCATCTTCAGGACTCAATTTCTGTCTTTGAGCACCGATGTGGAAAACTCAAAACTTTTAATATATCAGCATTGAAAAGCAGTTCTCTTTCATATTGGGGACATTTTCCTGGGTGCCTGTTGTACAGGTTTAGATGGCCACAATTTGTTGAAATTCTATTCTACATATTTTTTTTTCTTTGGGGCATGGTAGGAAGAATAAGAAGAATTTCTTTTATCTGCAAACAAAAAGGAAACCAGATACAAAGTAGATCATATGTTCTCTATGAACATGATTTATTCATTTTTTTAAATGAATTTTACTAGTCACAAGAATATTTTTGTTGAATATTCAAATAATATGAGCACTGACACCTATTCCATTTGTTTTCCACCAAAATATGATTTAGTTAAGTTGAAGGTCTTGATCTGGTCTAATGCAGAAAAAGTCTATAGTGACTTGAGATACACTGTGAAGACCTCATTCAATGAAAATCTACGTTATTTTATTTTATTTTTTTACCTTATCAAGTCCATATGTTTTCTACATGCTAAAAGAAACATCACGACTAAAAGAAGCAGTCAACACCATTGCTGAGCATTTACACCCTGAAACTGCAGTGACCAATGATAATCTCAAAAACAAAGATTCAGACTAAAATTTCATATGTAACAAACAGACAACTGTCAACTCACAGGGTGGCAGCTACAGCATAACTATTCAGAATCAGTTTCCTGTTCAAGCGTACATGGCGGACTTACTCCAATATATAATACACTGTTTGAGCACAGATGCTGGTGAGCTGATGTGCTCCAACTGCAGTGAGTAGGGAGGGGTGGGTGAAGAAAGGATCTAAGCAGGGACTTCATAAATCTGGGATTACTTTCATGGGGAAAACACCTTCTAAATATGTCACTTTTCCACACAGAGGTGAGTTTATCAGGGTTAGAGTTATAGTGTAAGCCTGGACGCTAGTGTCACAATCCAACAACTTCCTAACAGCAATTAACTCCCGCTACCACCACAACTTGCCTTAGAATGTATGACTTAGTGAGATTTAGTCATGCTGGTGAGTGTATTTCCCCAGTTCGAAAATGTTGCTCCCATACAATTAAACTGCTTTCACAATTATGTTTTAAAAGAGATGTATTTTGTCCCAGTAAGGTAACAGTACGACATAGGAGGAAACATGTCTGCCTAATTAAGAGCCACAAAGACCATGCTAGTGTTTGCATTAGTCTAAAAGTAGTCTGGCTTTGTGAGCCCATTCTGTAGAACATAATGGTCTGACTGCACCACACTATCGTTCTGTGCTATCGGGGGAAAAATGCTCTACATGGGCTTCCAAAGCAAGACCAAAAGGTTCAAAACAGAACTCACAAACTGGGGTTTATTTCCACTATGGGACCATTATTTTTACACTTGAGTTCCTTTTTCACTTGCTGCTTGGTTAGATTTAGGTACCTACAGTACTTGGTTAGGAGAATAGTATAGTTTGAGTTCAAATACATCTTTTCACAACATGTTTAAAACTCCTTCCCAGTCTGCTGCTGGGAGTGCTGCCTGCGGGTCCCTTCGGTCTGGCTGGTTCTTTTTTCTTTTACAATGTTTCTAAATGCTGTAATGTTTTTAAATGCTGTAAAGCACTTTGTGTTGTTCTAGTGTATAAAAAGTGCTATACAAATAAAGTTTGACTTGATTTGATTTGACTTGATTTGATTCCCCATTTTCTGGCTTATGAGTCCTACCCCATTAAAAACATGACTATTTGAAAAGAAGGTTTAACTTCATTGTCATTGCACAGAGTACAATAAATTGCAGTCTTGGCACATCTCAGCTTGTTAGGAGGTTTAGAGTTAGAGTGCTGTCACACTACAGTGCCCCTAGAGCAGACAGGGTTAAGGGCTTTGCTCAAGGGCCCAACAGAGGCAGCTTGGTGGTTTGAGGGGTTCAGTCTCTGACCTTCCAACCGGTAGTCTAAAGCCTTAACCGCTGAGCTACCACTGCCCCCATGACCATTTGAAAGGAACGCCATAAATGTCAAAAATATGTTGATTAGAAGCATATTTGTGATGCATCACAAACAAGATGTAGTCTGGGAAAATATGTTTCCCTCAGAATGTTGTTTAGCTGTATGGAACCATCATAATTTTTGGGAGACAGACCTATCTGCACTTTCATGAAAGAGGTATGAATTGTTCATGAAATTCAAGGCAATTTTCCTCTAATCCCCCTATGAAAATAGGACCATCTACATAGTTTCTGCCGCCGAGTCTGAAAACAACACATGACTCACTATTTGAACGTTCTCTGTAATGCCTGCTGTGGTTTGTCTTAAGTGTATTGAGGCCAAGTTATTGTTGCTGAGCTCTACACTGAGAATAAAATGAGCACAGACCCTCCACTATGTCCTGGTTAGAAGTGTGGCAACGGATTCGTCAGGTTATTTGTTCAGTGCTTACAGCATGAGGCAGAGGAAAATTATTTTCAGTCTGTGCTGTGTCAGTAAGAAATTCATTTTAACTCAGAACCACCCACTGCTGTCCAAGAGCAGATTATATTTACACTGGAAGTGCTAATCACCACAGTTCCTTAACGCCCTTCTCATATCTATCAACATTGGTTGCTATGGTGATGGCGGCACGCATAGATGCAGTGGCCACTTCAGGAGACAACGAAAGTGAACGTTTTGAGTGTCCTGTCTATCCCAGATGTTCATTCCGCAAAACTTGCGGCCAGAAGACTTTGCTGGGCGTCAGGACAGTGAATGGTGCTGGAATTGTGGCGATCGGCTGTGATTTGGAAATACTACACCAACACCGAGTTTGAGCTCAGCCGCTCGCGTGCTGACGAGGACCAGAGGGCGGGATCACATTACACCTGTTTTAAGGTCGCTGCATTGGCTCCCCGTCCGCTTCAGGATCGATTTTAAGGTTCTTTTATTAGTTTATAAGTGTCTTAAAGGCCTTGCGCCCAGTTATTTATCTGACCTGCTTTTACCGTATCAACCCTTGCGGATCCTGAGGTCCTCCGGCAGTGGCCTTTTATCCATTCCAGCAGCAAGAACTAGAACCCACGATGAGACAGCATTTAACCACTACGGCCCCTACCTGTGGAACAGCCTGCCGGAGAGCATCAGGACTGCAGAGACTGTCGATACTTTTAAAAGAAGGTTAAAGACATGCCTTTTTAATCAGGCTTTTAATTGAACTTTAATTCTTTTATATTCTTATCATTTATTTATATTTGCATTTTATCTTTGTATTTTATCTTTATGTATTTACTCTTTTAATTTTTATTTTATCTTACATAAGGCCTTTTATTCTTAAAGGTTTTAGTTTTAATTCCAGTGTTTCCTTAGGGGGGTCCTCCACACTGGGGGCTGTGTGCGGTCTGCTGCTGGGGGTGCTGTCTGCGGATCCTTTCGGCCGGCTGGTTGGGGGGCTCCCCACCTCGTTGTGGGGACCCCCCTGTCTGCCGGGTCGGGGGTCCGGGCGCTGGCGCCCCCAGTAGTCATGGTCTGCAGCTCCTCCTGGTGTGGACGGCCCCAATGGTGGCGTTTCCCACAATCCCTCAGTGCCATGCCATGCCTCTTTTAGTCCCATGGTGAGTGTGTGCATCTGTGTGTGCGTCTGTGTGTGCGTCTGTGTGTGCGCAAATGCATTTATTGTACGTGTATGTGTATGCATGGAGGGTGGGAGGGACGGGTTTATTTTATTTTTTAAATGTAATGTTTTTAAATGCTGTAATGTTTTTAAATGCTGTAATGTTTTTAAATGCTTTGTTGTTTTTAACTGCTTTGTTGTTTTTAAATGTTGCAAAGCACTTTGCGATTGTTGTTGTTGCACATGAAAAGTGCTATACAAATAAAATTTGATTGATTGATTGATTGATTGATTGATTGATTGATTGATTGATCGATCGGAGACTACGTCGGCAATTACCTGAGAGAGAAGGACACGCAAACGATACGAACGTACGCAAAGGAGGAGGAAGAGAGCCAGGATCCATGCTAAAGGCTAACCCCTCCAAACCAGCAGGATCATCGCTCCTACTCTCCAATGTCTGCTCCCTCGACAACAAGCTGGACGAGCTACGTTTGCTGGGAGAAGCCCACAGAGAGTGAAGAGACTGCTGTGTGTTTGCTTTTACAGAAACAGGGCTCCATGACAACATCCCAGACAGACATACAGCTGGAGGAGACGAGAATATTTTGGGCGGACAGACAGACAGCTAGCTAGCTCTGGGCAGCATCTGTGGCTTCACCATCGTCACACCATCGTGTTTGTCTTTGTGTCCCTGAAGACCTACCAGGACCTGAAGAGGTTCGCCATGTTCAAGGAATGGCGGCGCGCATGGATGCAACCTTCAGGAGACAGTGACGGTGTACGTTTAGTGTCTTTTCCCAGATGTGCATTCCGCAAAACTGGCTGGTTCAATAATCCTGAAGAAACGCTCTCTCATCTTGCCAGTACTACTGTGTATGTACAGCAAAATGATAATAAGCTTGATTTGATTTTTTGATTTGATGATTCAGGCCTCACCTCAACTGTAGAAACGAAACACATAGATAATGATTACCCTTGTAATCAATGGATTTCTGCACCACGCAGATCAGAAAATATTAAGCAGCGGATATGGCTCATGGAGACAGCAGCAACGACCAAGTATTCAGTGGCAATAACGTCCATAATTAGAGGATTGCACAGTTAGACAGCAGGTACTTACGAACATGACCCTCTTGGGAATGTGGTCTGACTCAACCAGAGGATTCTTGTAGAGCCAAAGCTCCTCTGGTTGAATCACTCTCTCGAAAGGCTCCAGAAACTCTGTAAATCTGTGGCAAAGAAAAAAAAAGCACTCTGATCAGTTTCTATTCAGACACTCAGTGGATGTTTTTATGCATGAGTGACACACAATAAGATTACATGACTTTTCAATGTACATCATCATTTTGCGGAGCGCAGGACAAAGAGGACCTGTTGGATCATTCATGAGGACAAACACAACCGTTCACCACACGAACAAGGCAACTTCACCCAAGATCACCTGCGCCGCTGTCTCACACACTCACAGAGTGTGAACAAATTAGCATGCTCCTGCTTCCTCCAGCCCTCCCTGGCCACCCAGTGATCTGTCAGACGCGACCTTGTTCTCTGTCATTTCAACAAGGTCTTTTAGTCAGTGAACTCTAAAACAATTCAATCTCTCTCGAAGTCTGTTCTATTCCGCAGTTGTGCTTCAAGACACCTCATTGAGGCAAAGAAGCAAGAGGGTTTTAAAAATGTCTTTTCATAATGAAGCAGTATTGACTTAAGTCTCTCCCTCCTGAGTTCCCTTGTACACAATTAGCAAAGTCGCTGGCCTTGCATGTGGCCTCTGCATTATCAAATGACTCCAGCACAAGAATTAAGTAATGAACTGAGACAATGAACAAATCAAGCTTTACTTAACAGTCTGCATTGCATATTTAAATTAAAAAAACTGCTCAAGTAATACATTAAATTTACAAGTTTAGATCAAATAGACAAGGCAAAGATCTACACAACAGACTGTTTAAATGAAGCAAACGTCAAACAACAAATGATGAATTTCATAAATTTACAAATGTAAATCAACCAAACTAACACAAGGGGTTACGCAACATGTGATACTTAATAAAGACAAAACTTTATGACGTTAGAGTAACAAATTGTAATTTCTAATGTAACATTCTAGGGCAGCCGTTTCACTCATATTTTTACATTGAAACAAAAAGTTCAGCACACAGTGTTGCTTGGACATTGCCTCCCAGCAACAAAATGAAAAAAAAACATCACAAAAGTTCTGTGCTAACCCTGCACAGCCTGCAGTTGCAATATTATACATGTACATACATCACGTTAAGCATTTTTTTTAGACGAAATTCACAGTCAGTGGGTCATGTTGTTTAGCCTCTTGTTTATCCTAACCCTAACACTGCGAATGTTGTTTTATAAATGGATACTTTAAGATTCAAGTTAGAATGCTTTAATCTATCTATCTATCTATCTATCTATCTATCTATCTATCTATCTATCTATCTATCTATCTATCTATCTATCTACACACACACACACACACACACACACATATATATACATATAAAAGTGGATGGATGGATGTGCATTTGCTGCCTGCCCTTGGTTTTACTCCTTCTTTTTGCTGTTGGTAAATGCTACTCAATAAAGTTCAGTAGTAACTTAATAATAATGCAAGGCGGCTTCCTAAACTTTACAAAAGGATTCTCGGGTCTTGCAAATCATCTTCCATATGCTTTAGTCTATAGGAAGAAATAGAAATTGACTAATACTGTCTCCAACAACTGCCTGCCCTTCAGTGAGGCATTTATCTGCTCCATTAGAAATGCTGACTGCCAGAGGCAGAAATGTGAGGATATCCTGCACCCTGTGCAGCTCCTCAGTGTGAATCCAACTGCAGAAGTGTGACTGAGGCTATTGGCTCAATGGCACATGGATCTTCTGAAACCTTTCTTTCATATTTTTTTTTCTTGTTTCTCCTATCCTCGAGCTACAGGAAAATCAATTATGCATTTTTAATCTTTCTACGAGACATGCAGCGTATTACACACTGCGGAAAGTCTGTTTGTTGGTCTGCTGATAACTGTGTGTCATGATGTTTTTGCAAAAGAGCAGCCTAATCAGTACTAGCTCATTTTACACCTTGCTGAGCCCTTGTGCATGATTCACTTCAGAAGCATTACATTCACGGTATGTGGTGTACAATAAATTATGCTGTGCTAATGACACACAATATGCTTCATGAATTACTCCATTTTCTCAGCTTGTTCTCTCTTCAGCTCTCCGGCGTCAGAGACAAGATGTTTTTTGATTTATTTTTTTTTTCTAGGGATTAAAAGCTGGGAGATAGAGCAGAGCAAGATAGAGTTGGTCAACCTCAGCCTCAACTCTGACACACACATACACACACAGACGGACAAACTAGCCCTCTGTTGTAAACACACAAAGTGCTCTAAGGTCATTAAATGCTGCAATGATCTACCTGTCACTCTGCAAGGCTTATCTCGCAACCAACCCTTTACGTCTTAATGAGTTTGAGGCTCATGCTCCCCCAAGGTAGCTTCACAGATAAAACTCATCTTCACAATATCTTTCATGGGTCATGTAGAAATGCACCACCTGCACAAACTTTGCTGCAGTGTGTAACTACCTCTCTATATATTGGCTTAAATTGGTTGTGGCAGAGCGTGCCAACCTCCCAATAATAAGAAGAATTCATGTCTTATTGTGGTAAAATCAATTGAGTCTGACATGTGGTGATATTCAACAGCAGCTGGCAAAAGGACACCTCAATTTTCATTACATATTTTCGGGATTTTTTCCCCCCTGTGTTTGCTCGGAGTGCTCACTCTCATAAACTTCAAAAAAAAAAAAAAAGCCTCTTGGACATGTAATATTCCCTTCTTATTTTGGAGAATTTGTATCAAATCTCCTCCAACAAATCAATGCCACCCTCAAAGGATTTCTCTTAGCTAGAAATTCAGATGAATTTTTAAGTTTTTTTTTTTTTTCCTTATCCTCTCTTCTCCAATGATAAACTTTATTAAAAGACAAACTGCAATATGATTTAGGTGCACTTTAAGGGCTCCAGGCTCCAAAACACAGTTGGAATTAACCATGCGTGTCTCCATGGATAAAAGTGGCTGGTGAATTAATTTCACCTTTATTGTAATGTGGTGAACACAGTAGGAAGTGTATCATTTACATGACAGTGACAGAGCATTTTTCTCTCTGCGTGAAGAAAGGAAGGACAATGTGGATTACGGCCACATTAGTGGAGCTAATGTCTGAGTTCCAAGGGGTAATGATATGCACTGCATGTGCCCCAATTTATCCTGATGGGAAATAATTGTTATCACGTTGATTTAAAAAGAGAGAAAACAAGGTTGGAGAGTGGTGGCAGGGTGTGTTATAGAAGGAATAAAGTTAGAATAGGCATGTTTGGACAGGCGGAAGGTTTGGTTAACAGCCAAAAGATGTGATTTATGGCTTTTGCTTGTGATTTATTTCCATTTAAATCAACCTTGTTACTCTGCGCGCCATGAGATTAAAACAGCTACAGCAAATGGGCATGAAACCTGAAGATACAGAGTCACCGCAAAGGGACAAAGATAAGGTAGAAGGGAAATAGTGAGAAAGGCAATGTGGAAAAACTGTTTTTCTACAAAGGCAAATTCATCTGGTCCAATGAAGCCCCCCTGTCACGATCTCTGGCCAAAATAGACAGCTCTCTAAGTGCCCATAAACTGGAGGCACACAAAATACCCTGAACTCAGCACCGCCTGCTGGCTGCCTGGGGAGTTTTATCAGCGTTCTGTTTTATCAGGTTCTGTTTGCTCTGTGTAGAAACAATATTGAGCAAAGTCATAAAGGCTTCTATAAGGGCCAAACCATTATAGATTAACTGTCAACACAACAACAGATGTGGGAGGCTTCATATTTTCTGTCAATAGTTTCATTGTAGGGGTCATTTATGCTCAGAGGACACAGAGTGCATCCACGTTAGCTTTTATAAAACATAAATAAATAAAATAAAAAAGTAGCGTGCAACTACACTTTAGTTTTGACTTCAAATCTTTACATCTAAAGTTTTCTAAGCCAACAACTTTCTAGAATTTTGTCTCTTCCCTATTCTTCTTCATTAGAGCTCTGCATTTGGGCCAATTTATCATCACCAATTCCTATCCATCTCTGCTAGATGCATATCCTAAATCTGATGAGCCACAGCCACAGACAAAGAAACAGAACTGAATTATTTCTCAAGATCTCCTCTCTCTCTCTCTATCTTTCTTTCTCCACTGTGCTGGAAGACTTGGAAGATTTAGAACACAACAGCACCAAGAACAATATGCGTAGCTAATTTGAAAGCCCTTGATTTACAATGCGCTGTGGGCTGAATCTGTGACTATGGCCTTGGGAATACATATCTACTGCTGTGCCACCGTGACAGAAAGTTAAAAAAAAAAAAAAAGTCAAGAAATTCCTCCCTAATTAGATAGATACGCAGTGAAGCAATTAGGCATACAGAAGAGTGGAATGGCTTAGTTGGATTAACTTTAGGCGAGTTCCCGTTTTCACAAAACTAAGCCTGAAAGTGATATTTTAGTTGAATGTCTGTGTGCGTGTGTGTGTGACTATGTTCGTGCATCAGCCTATCACAGATATATCCCAACAGAAACCGAGCCCTTTCATCAATATTGATCGCATTATATCTGCTTGCAGAGGTTGGCTAAGCTGGAGCCAAATGCCCAGAGCCCTTATTAAACTATAGTCACACAGCATTTATCAACAGGTGAGGGAGGCCATTGAGCACTTCTAACACTGGACAGCTCACTTAGCAGACAGAGTGTGTGACCTTCGCCTTCTCAAGGGGAATGGAAAATATCAGGGAGCTCTACGATGTCCATGACACACAGGTTCATGGCACTGCACAGCACCAGCAGTCTGGTCCAGTGTCTTAGATTTAACTTTCGAGCAAGTCTTGCCTTTCCTATGTGGGATATTTAAGTTTTGCATGGTGTTTCGTTCATTCACATTTGATTGTATTTTCCCTCTCAGGAGGTACACATTTGGTAATCAGCTGAGCTGCTAGGAGTTAGTTGTGTGTAGTTATCTATTATTTATTTCTAGTATTAGATCATTTCTGCCTTTCTCTCAGTCTGATAGCACCCACATGCCACCTCCTACTTATTACCACAGTCATTTAATCATACAGCAGGGAGCTATTGAAAAGTGACTTATGAGATTTACACGCTATTAGGATCAGAGGTTGTGTTGAGCCCAGTGGGAAATTGCCATCCTTCTCATTTAGTGTGTCTTCTGGTTCATTTAGCTATAGTAAATTCTCATTCCTCCTCTTATGCACCATGAAATGTAACTGGAGAATTGGACTGTTCGATAAACCTAAATGGTCAGTGGTGAATGTTGAGAGCTCCAGACTCAGTGTGTTTTATGTCTAAAAAATTGAACGGGTAGAAGGAAGTGAGTTTTTCTAGGAGAAATAATAAATGCTATGAAGGGGAGCGAATAGAAGAGCAGACTGCTGGCTTTCTGATTTCTAGCTGCGTCATGTCCCAGCGGTGGCTGGCACACACAGGCTGCTCTGGAATGGCCAAATCAGTAACTCACTCCTTGAGTAGCTCTCACAAGCTTGTGGTTGCTGAACAGAGCGTCTCCCAATTAAACGGGCGTAGAAAAAAAACTACAAAAAAAATCCTTTAAAGACTTCAAGAAAATGTAAAAAAATAAAATAAAAAATGCACTATTGGACTTAAGAACATTTATGTCATGGATAGGCTTCATCAAACAGTTTAGAAGAGCAAATGTTAGTTCATGGTGGTTTAACACAGTGTGTTTTAGAGCCAGAGAAGTTGGATGTACCAAATTAGGAGACTATAACAACCACTTACCAACAAACACAAGGCAGTCTTGTGGTACACAGGTAATCAGCCTGTCGCTTACAAAGGATGAGCTAAAGCAACGTCCCAGGCAAACAGACAGGGTCAGAAAAAAAATACATTTACACAGTAGAACAAAAGGGCGAAACGTGTCATTATATCTAAGCCCAATTCCGTGTTTCTGCTGTTGTCTTCCTCTTTCTTTTGTTCCCTGTCTTTTGTTGTGTTTCTGCACGTGTGTAGGTGCCTGACAGATTTCATAGGGGTGGCAAGATGGAGCCACTGATAATCTCAGGGTGTCACACAAAAACCAAATGCCATAATTGACTTATAGAGAGTAGCTCATTTCTATGTGAATATAAGAATTTTTTGTTTGTTTGTTTGTTTGTTTGTTTTTAAATTACATATTAATATACCTTTGTTTATTTTTTTTGTTACAGTGAGGGTTATTAATTATCTGATGTGGATAGACTAACATTTTGCTTATTGGGATGCCCACTGTTTAAATGGATGCTGCAGAGTATATAAGAAAAGAAAGTTCACCTATAGGCCAGACATCCATAGTTTATATTGATTTTAATATTTAAATTCCTGTCCATATGTGACAACAATTTATGAAGCTATAGCAGCTTATGGTACATTACAGTGTGTTTTCATTGCTACCTGTTGCTATATTTTGGTGTTTAATGATTATAGTGGTCACATTCTGTAACACATCTGTATTCACAATAATGTCATTGCTGCAGATTCCCTGCTGTTGAATGGCAAAATTCGCTGAATAGAAAAACTTTATGTGACAGTAAAACATTTTAACTTCAGTCAACAGATCAGACTTTTACAGAAAAACACCATCTAGCTGTGATGTAGGTCAGGATTCAGCTATAACAAATGATTTAACTGCAGCTGATAAATTGTGACTCTGTGACAGTTTACCTTTAGGAGGTAAAGAAAAGTACACAGTGTGACTTGCTATTAGATCCTGAGCAATCCTGTCTTCATATTGGGGACAACTTATTAATATAAGTAAATAATGACGTTACAGCTGTGTTGCCTAAAATTGCACACACACATACCTCTCTTAACTTGAAGATACTCATATGGATCCTGTTGCTGTCTGATGCAGCAGGTATCTGAAAAAAACTTAAAGAAAAGACTCCAACAAACAGATGGACAGATAAGCACCTATCAGTGCTATTGGATCTGTGTGTGCGCTTCCATCAACTAAAGGCACAAACTGTGTCAAATTCCGTGAATGAATTCAACGTATCAGATCTGGGGTGTCCACAGAAGTGGCCAGTGAGATTTCATAGGTGGACATGGAACCTCCTGTTCCACCCTTGAAGGCATCTCTGATGTGTAGATATACAGTCGTCTTCAAATGTATTCTTGCCAAAAAAATAAAATAATAATAAGAAAAAAAAACAGCTGTCACTGAAATAAGTTGAAATTGACAAAAGCAACAATAAATAAAAACTTAATGAAAATCATGACATTGCTTTTGAATTGTGGTTCAACAGAAATATTAAATAAATACATAAATAAATAAACACTAAGCAAACAATGATGGGGCCCATAAACTAATATTTTGTTGAACAACTTTTTGAGGCAATCACTGCAATCAAGTGTTTTCTGTATCTTTCAATCAGACTTCTGCACCTGTTAACAGGTATTTTGATTGTGGCCCACTGCTCATCAGCAAAGTGATGCAAAAATTTATTTTTTTTTTTTTTAATGTTTGTTTTTAACCACAACTCAAAGGCAATGTATTAATTCACAAAATTATAATATAGCAGATTTTTACTCATTATTACTTTTTCAGTTTCAAGTTATTTGAATGACTATTGTGAATTTTGCCTTTTCTTTAACGGAAGTGTATGAATACATTTGAGGACAACTGTAACTACCTGTTCCTCTTCACCTGGCACATCTGAGAATCATATATTCTGTTGCAGTATTCGACACTCTACTCCTTGCCAGAGCTCCCGTGATAGTATTACTGGCCAAACTCTGCATATTTGCTTTGTTGTGTTTTGCTCACAGTGCACAGTCTTTGTGCATCAGGTTTCTGTTTCCTCCAGTTATCTTGTTACCAGCTCACTCCCACTACAAAGCTTGAGCCCACGCCAGATGCCACACTCATTTCCTTCCTCTCAAAACAGTCATCCATCCATCAAGCCGTACACCACACTACGAGCCACCAGCCATCCAGCACCGTGCACCTAACCCACTCACCAGCCACAGCCTCCTCATCTGATTCATACGCCTGGTTTCCCTCTGCTTTGCAAAGACTGTCTGCAATTAAACCTGTTTAGATGTGCAACTGAGTCTTTGTATTCAAATGGGTCCACAGAACACTCGACACAGTGTATAAAGATGGTCTGGCACAAAGAGAAGGGAAGACAGGTTGCGGTTGAATAGTCTTTTTTTTGCCTAAGTAGATTCCTAACTGAGTGAAATGACTCGGAAGTATCTAAGTGGCAGCCAGTAAGAGCTGGTCGAATGTTTCAAACATTAAGGAAATGTGTTTTGTGCTTCCTTTCTTATCGCCTTTAGCAGAGGATACATTGGTTGGAAAGAAAAAAGGGAATGACATGATTTTGTCCCACAATTCTAATATTCAAAGTGATGCACAGTCCACAGAAGATCCAAGTTAGAATCATCCACTGTCGTGTGATTACTAGTGTATGTACAGTTGAATTCGATTCAGCTGTCTTTTCCCATCCTCATGAACTCTCCCACATATCTTTACTTGGCCTCATGACATTTTCAATGAAGGTTGAGAAAAACTGTTTAGGAGAAGACATGGGATGCCATTTTTTATTTGTATTTTTTTGACACAAAAGCAATCTTAATTGCTTGGATAATGTGTTGGGTTCTGAATATAACTTAGCAAAGTGGGTCAAAAACATTTTTTTCCTGTTAGAAACATTCTGACAATACGCCATTGCAGTGTGGATTGGTTAATATAACATCAGCTTTTCTTAAGATGTGTGTCTGTGAAATGTGCTGTGACACTGTTTTAACCGACAAAACAGAAATTTGTGATGGATGACAGTCACAGCAGGTGAGCCCCGATTTATCACAAATCCACAACTTACACACTCAACACTGCTCGAAGGAAAAAAGTACTGCACAGGTTTTGCTTAAGTTACGATTTCTTGCACCACACAGGCAGAAAATCTTGCGTCTGCTATTCCAGCAAAAATCAAATCTTACTCCTCTGGCATGACTGGATTAATATAAAGACAACTGGGTATCTGTGATTTAATAAAGTGCTGCTGCTGCAATTCGATTAGGGCTGGGTCACAGTGGAAAAAGAGGAGGGCTGACTGACAAACTACGAATACATCCATGATCTAATTATGCCACTTAATTTCATTCATTATTGGACCCATAGACCAGAACACAGCACTGCTGTCTTGACAACTAAAGTGTGCTGTGCCGTTGATTGAATGGGAGACGGAGGATTCAATCAGGCTAGCATGCAATCTACTGAGCAGATTTCCACTGGATTCAGGGCACCTAAAATAATGACATTTGAAGTTGCGTTTTGGGTTTTTGTGGGAAGGGGCTGAAAAAAGACCAGACAGCAGGGAATCGTCGAAACAAAAGGTATTAAGCTTGGACAGTGAGGTTGTGTGACTAGTTGTGGCAATGGGTTTAAAGGCTGAACCTTGGAGACAGCATTAAAGACTGGAGCTTTAAGCTTTGGCACTATTATGCCCCTGAGGATTACTATATCAGTTATTTAACCTTTTTCAATAGTCGCAGCCTGAAATAGAAACTGGTAATTAAATTATACTGTTAACAACAAATGAAGTCATACACCTGGTGTGGCAAACTTCCCCGCATAATATTAATGTCCTCATCCGAATCAGGCACACAGCAAAGTGCAGATCTAACATAATCACATTTAATCAAAGCAATTAATGGGATGTTTTCTAAACAGACAATTATTTTCCTAGAGGCTTCGTATACTGCAGTCTGCCATGAAACTCAGAATTTGCATGTGCAATAAGTGTCACATGCCCTCCCTCTGTCTCTGTTTGCTGTTAGCGGTTACAGTCAGGGCCTCGGCCGAACATGTCGGGAATGCATAGTGTCAGCCCATCACAGGCAGGGGAGACAGGAGGGGGGAGGGGGAGATGCTGAGTGACACTCAGCTAGAACTGGATTCCCTGGAGGTATCCCTTCCCAAGTTGGCTAAAGGGTAGAGAAAAAAGAGGAAATAACACCCTTTGCATGTCACACAAAACCCGGCTAGAGGATACCGTGGAAATTGCAGGTTTTTAAAAAAAATTCTAATTACCCATTTATACTGGCTAATTCAACAAGGCATATTTAAAAGCCACTGTATAATAAGAAGCCAAACAAGGGCTAGCCTGGCCAGACTACAGGTGTCTGTTCACGATAAAAGCCCCAGAGACACTTTTAGAAAGGTCAGAGGCCTGCATTTGAGACAGGTATTAGGAACTGCAGCAGTCTGAAGCTGGCAGGACACGGCCAAAGGGACATGGAGGGATTGCGGAATCAAGAAAGCATGGTAGGCGGGGAATGGTGAGATAAGTGTCCCAACCCACAGCAGGATAGAACGGAGCCAGGCTGCCACGCACTGAAGATTTGCCAGGAGGCATTGCAAATGCTCCACAGGTCCAAAGCTTATTTTCATTGAGCTTGCTGCGTAAATGCATTGACTTTACTGGCCCATTGGTGTTGGCTCATCAGATTTGTTGAGCTTCCTGTCTCTCTCTGTTGCACTACATTGAGGAAATTTTCCGTAATGCTCCTATAGAGTACTGTAGCACATAGGGGTTATTCTGTAATGAAAAGCTGTCATTCACTTTCCTTATGTACCCAGTTTGTCTTCAGTTTTTCATTTCCTGTTTTTTTTCCACTAGGACTTCACTACGAGAGTGTGGAAATAATAATAATAATAAAAAATAATAATTAAAAAAAAAAAAAAAAAACAGCCAGGAACCTACTGCATTTCGAGAAATAGCTCAACACTGAGAAATATCCTTAATTTACTCTGTTTCTGGGCATTAACATTCCCTCTGGTCTGTGAATGTTAGCGACAGAGCTGGAGCCAATAAAATATGGAGCTACAGCAGAGACTTTATAAGGGAGAGACTTGCCACTTAAATAATCATGAATAGACATTTATGACAGAATTCCACAACACCAAGGTTGGCAGTTGTATGATGCATAGTGTGCATGTGTAGCAGAGGTATAACCTTTGGGGAAGACACTCTTTAAACTTTATTTTGGGGCGAAGTCAGCCCCCTCAGAGCTGGAGACGAGGTGGGCCTGAGAAATGCTAGAGCCAACCTGTCCCACGGCATCAGAGAGGCCAAGAGGCAGCACTCCAGGAGAATAGCTCATCGCTTCAGCGACAGCAGAGACACCAGAAGCCTGTGGCGGGGGACACAGACCATTACTGAATACAGGCCCCCACAGCAGACCCCTGACAGCTCCACTCCTCTGCTGAATAAGTTAAATGACTTCTTTGGCCGCTTTGAGGCAAACAGTACCCCTGCACAGAAGACACCATCTCCTCCTGGCAACCAGGTGCTGACACTGTCCCTGGAGAGCATGCAGAGAGCCTTCAGCAATCAACACACGCAAAGCTCCGGGTCCTGACAACATACCTGGTCATGTACTGAGAGACTGTGCTGGGGAACTCACAGATGTCTTCACAGACATATTCAACATCTCCCTAAGGCAAGCTGCCTCAAACCTGCCACCATCATTCCAGTACCGAAGAAGTCATGTCCCTTATCGCTCAACAACTACCCATCCTGATGAAGTACTTCGAGTGGCTCGTCATGCACCACATCAAATCCCACCTCTCACCCACCCTGGACCCTTACCAGTTTGCATATCGGACCAGCCGCTAAACTGATTATGCAGTCTCCACTGCCCTCCACTCAGCCCCCACACATCTAGATAACAAAGACTCATATGTTAGAATGGTGTTCATAGAGTTTAGCTCAGTTTTTAACACCATCATCCCCCAGCAGCTCATCCACAAACTGAACCAGTTGGGGCTCAACACCTCACTGTGCAACTGGCTACTGGACTTCCTGACGGGCAGACCACAGGCAGTACGGGTCGGCAGCAAGACATCCAGCACCATCATTCTGAGGGCCCCCCGAGGATGCGTGCTGAGCCCCCTACTCTTCACCCTGCTGACCTCTAACTGTATGCCAACGCACAGCTCCAACCTCTTTGTCAAGTTTGCAGATGACACAACTGTAGTGGGTCTCATCAGCAACAAAGACGGGACAAACTACAGGAGTGAGGTGAGCAGCCTGGCAAGATGGTGCAGTGACAACAATCTTCTTCTGAACGTGGAGAAGACAAAGGAGATTGTTGTAGAGAGAGCACACCCAGCATGCTTCTTTAAAAATCAAAGGTGCAGCTGTGGAGAGGGTGAGCAGCACCGAGTTCCTGGGTGTTCACATCTCAGATGATCTCTCCTGGACCAGCAACACTGCATCACTGGCCAAGAAAGCTCAAAAGCTTCTCTACTTCCTGTGCAAGCTGAGAAGAACCAGAGCCCTGGCCCCCATCATGTCGACCTTCTACAGAGGCACCATCGAGAGCATCCTCTCCAGCTGCATCACTGTGTGGTACGGCTCCTACACCACTTGCTGCCGCAGGACGCTCCAGCGCATCGTAAGAGCAGAGGAGAAGATCGTTGGTGTCTCTCTCCTCTCCTTCCAGGACATCTACAGCACCTGCCTCACACACAGAGCCATCTGCATTGCGAGTGATTCCACTCACCCGTCACACAACTTCTTCAGTCTGCTGCCATCAGGGAGGAGATTGCGGAGTCTGAGGGCCAGGAACAGCAGGCTTATAGACAGCTTCATCCACCAGGCTGTCAGGAAGCTGAACTCTCTGCCCTGCCTCACCCCTTGCCCCCTGCATACACAAATTCTGGTCACTTACAACTGAACTGGACTTAAAGCAGCACAAGGACTGCCTGACACTAAGCCACTTTATAGCACATATAAGCTAGTTTACTGCACTGTCAAATTGATTTGCACTGTTTTCAATGCACATCAACCAAAGACTCAATATGTGCCTTATGTAGATTCTGTTCTCTTTTGCGTTTACTTATATTTTTATATGTTTAGATGTTTAGATTGTATATTTTTGTATATTTTTTAGCTTATTGTAGGTCTAGACTGCATATTTTTAGCGTATTACATGTTTGGCTTACATATTTTTTAGTATGTATGTATATATAGATATATCTGTGTGTGTGTGTGTGTGTGTGTGTGTTTTTTCTTCCCAACTTTGTGTTTTTCTTTAAATGAGTGTCTGAGACAAAGGCAATTTCAGCTCTCTGTATGTGAACTGACAATAAAGTAACTTTGACTTGACTTTGATTTTTAATGAGGATTTATTGGTGTTATGTGTGTTTTTAACCTGGCTAAGCTAGCTGTTTGTAGTCTAAGCTAAGTCTTAGCTCAATGATACTGTACAGCTAATCCCGTACAGTAGCTTGGAAGCTTTACTATCTGAAGACAATGACATTGGAAGTTAAGCCTCGGTCACAACTAGCCTCCTACCACCTGTCTGCGTCCAAAATACGTGCAAAATGGTAAGTGCCATGCAAGTCTGTCTTGCGAAATGTTGAGGTCGCAGACAGCCTGTAAGCACATAGGGAGGATCTTTGACATGTCAAAAAGATTCTACGAATTCTCTGCCGAATGATCCGGCTCACTCAAAAGAGCCGTAATTCCTATCACTATATCCAACCATTCGCACAGTCCCTCCTAAATCTCTGCCAGCTACTTCACAATCACTCAACCCTGTAATTCCACCATTCATTCCACAACATAAACCAATTGTATGTCAAGCCACGAATTCCCAGAGCACTCAACAGCTATCTCCAGTTGAAAGGGGCTCTGACTTTGTCAACATGCTAGCCAAAGCTATTTGTGCTAATCGTCTTCCAACACCAGAGCCTGCAGTGTTTTCTGGAGATCCTCTAAAAGTTAAAGACTGGCGACTATCATTCGAAACCTTGATAGAAAGAAAGAACATTCCTAAAAAGGAAAAACTGTACAACCGAGGGAAGTATTTAGGTGGTGCTGCAAAGAAAGCAGTCAAAAGTTTCTTCCTACTTAGCACTGAAGACGCTTATGACACAGCCTGGCAGCTATTAGAAAAACGCTTTGGAGACCCATTTGTTATCGGGAAGTCCTTCAGAGACAAGCTGCATGGATGACAGAAGCTAAGTTCCAAAGATGGTTGTGAACTAAGAGACTTTGCACATTTCCTTCAGAGTTGTGAAACTGCAATTCCCCACATTAAGTCACTGGAAGTTCTCAATTACTGCAACGAAAGTCAGAAAATCTTGATGAAGCCACCTGATTGGTTGGTAACCAGATGGAATCGAAAGGCTATGGAAGCAAGACAAGCTAAGGCTGGTTATCCTCCTTTCAAAGAATTTGTCAACTTCATATCACAAGAAGCAGATCTTGCCTGTGATCCTGTATCCTCATTACAAGCTCTTAAAAGTGTTAAAGGTGAGAAACCAAGACAACACCGGACTATTCGAGTAAAAACTCTGTAACTTAACACAAAGTAACATCCCTACATGCTTTTTCTGTAAAAGAGCTGGGCATGAGCTAGTCAAGTGCAAAAGGTTCACTTAAAAGGCAGTTCAAGAGCGTATCAAGTCTGGCAAATAGAGAAGCTTTGCTTTGGATGTTTAACAGTGGTGATTCTAG
>NW_007577732.1:43722-52296 GCF_000690725.1 Stegastes partitus | reverse complement strand
TTCTTTATGAGATACTGGTGGTCATCAACAGTAGGCCCTTGAGTGTAGAACATCTTCATGATCCTACTGGTCCAGAGCCGCTCACACCTAACCATACTGACAATGAAGTCATCAGTTATTCTGCCTCCACCAGGACAGTTCTGCAAGGAACACTTGTACCTCAAAAAGAGATGGAAAAGAGTGCAGTTTCTAGCTTATGAATTCTGGCAAAGATGGAAACGGAATTACTTGCTTAACCTTCAACAAAGACAGAAGTGGCAAAGAACATCAAGGAACTCACAAGTAGGAGACATTGTGATCCTACAAGATGACAGCTCACCAAGAAATGAATGGAAACTTGCCAATGTTATAGAAACTTACCCAAGCTCAGATGGCATGGTGAGAAAGGGCAAGTTACTGATCACTGATACCACATTTGATAAGGGAAAACCACACACTAGATCAGTTCATCTAGAAAAAGCCATTCACAAAATAATCACCTTACTAGAGGCTAGCAAAGTTACAAGCAAATAGTTGCACTAGTTGTGCTGAAAACTAAAGTTTATTCATTTTTATTTTTCTTAAAGAAAATCCCACATTCAAAGGAATGAGTGATTTTGGTGGGAATGTAAGTGCACTGTTTTGTACAATTGTTAAAGCATCTGTTCCTAACTACAGCTGCTGTCTGCACTGCATAGGTCCATAACTCTTTTGGCAGGTCACTTTCTATTAACATACACCTAGTCATGTCAAAGAGAGTTCGTCAGTTTCGCTCAGCAGTCCCATTCTGGTGTGGCGAATAAGGTGCTGAGGTTTCATGTCTAATCCTGTTTTTGCTCAGTAACGCGTGATAACTTTTGCCCATGAACTCTGCACCATTGTCAGATCTGATACATTTGATCGTCCTGTATGGGGCTGTATTCTCTGTTGCTTGTACTGTGTCACTCTTGTTCTTTAAAAAGTACACAGACACTGCACTTGAATAATAACGCAAACCTATACCCATTTCTAGACTCTGGGTCTATTGGTCCCGCTATGTCTGTGTGTACAAGCTTTAAAGCTGTTTTGGCTCTTACATCAGGATCCTTGTTCCTGGTTTGGGTAAACTTTCCCTGAGTTTCCACTTCACAATGTAGGGTAGTTTTATCCATTTTGCCCTGTGATTGTCACACCTTCAACAACACTCTGTAACTTTTGGATGTCATCATGGTTACAGTGTCCTAGGATCTCCTGCCATTTCTGTAGGTCGTGATAACTGTTACATTTGTCAATACATTCACCACTTAGTGTCCGTGAATAATATAGATTGTTACACACATGAATATGGAAGTTTGTACCGTCCTTGTGTTGCAGGAGATCTTTCCCCTGCTTGAAGATCACAGTTGCTCCGCGCGAAGTAGCTGCTTTCACCGAAAATATGTCTTGTGTGTAGGAAGGGATGTACAGTGCATTTCTCAAGGTCGTGTTGTGGCACTGTCCTCTGCTGTCAATCAAAGTTACCTCCGCGTCTCCTCTGCGTTCAGCCACTCCGGTGCATCTGGAGCCATCAGCTGGTTCTACGCAGTGGGTCTGGGGTCTGAAATCATTGTCAAACTCCTTGAACTTTGCTATATCCCTGATGATATGTGAAGTCATCATTGACCTCCATTAGACCTTTCTCGTTGACAGTAAGCCCTGGATTGCTCTCTGCATATGTGTCGCTCATCCGGAATGTATACTCACTGTTGCATCTCTCCTCAGAAACATTTTCCTGGCGTTGTCTCGCCGCTGTTTCCGTCTACATGTTGCGTCCCGATGTGTGGTGCTTTTGCACTGACTACACCATTGCTTGCGTTGACATACTCTGGCCTTGTGTCCCTTTAGACCACATCTGTAGCACACGATGTCTGTACTTTCAGCACCGTGGTCACTTGCTCTTGATAAAGGGGGGCTCTCACTTGAATGTATTCGCGCCTTCATCACGTTGTCATCTGGAGCTGTAGCACACATCTTCTCCGTGTCCACACAGCTTCATAGTTTAGTTTTGAAATCAGCAAACAGTATTTCCACCTCACTTTGCGTGATATTTGAATGATTCTGGCAGGCCCTTCAAAACCATTGCTACCAACAATCCATCACTTAATGTCTCTCCAGCATTCCTAAGCAC
This sequence comes from Stegastes partitus, assembly GCF_000690725.1. Taxonomy (NCBI): domain Eukaryota; kingdom Metazoa; phylum Chordata; class Actinopteri; family Pomacentridae; genus Stegastes; species Stegastes partitus. The sequence continues at coordinate 50,171 of NW_007577732.1, read as the reverse complement.
TGTGATGATTGTCTCTGCCCGTATAACATATTCTGTTGCACTCTCACGGTTAGTCTTTTGAAGTGAAGTCAGTTCAGTATACAGGCTTATTATACGAGGTTTACCACTGCCTGCATAATAGCCTCTCAAAATCTTTCCGCCCATTATCTGCAGCGTCTCACATCACCAGTGATAAACTTTTATCGTCTAGAAACTGTATCAACTCGGCGTATGCTTTGGCATTTTTCTCCTTGTCTTCCGGCGATTCATCTTCATCATCAGTGAGTTTATTTAAAATAATGTCCCTTAGCCTTTGTAACATGGCCCAAAAATGTTGTCTCCCACAGTTCATAATTCTTCTCATCACCCTCAAAAATTTGCCGAGACCAATGAATACTCGACTCTGCAGCCCTTTTACTCATGGTGCTAGCATAGCATGTTAATGCTCACCTGACACGTGGTACATTGTGGCTTTTCTTTCAGTGGCTAATCGCTGAAAAGCTTTCTCTGGGTGACTCTGGGCCCATAACCTGTTAGCAGAGATGAATTCCACATCGCTCCTGGCGTGGACACCCACTGTTAGACCTGAAGAATTACGCGCAGTGGGCATCAGTCCTCTTTGACTGGAATCACTTTATTTCTTCTAACAAGACAGGCGACAACGTAGGTACAGAAAATATCAATATAAATAATAAATATCAACAACAGCACATCTTATTGGCTCATAATCATGACATCATGAATAAAGGTACATTTCCACAATTTGAAAGCACATTTTTCATATATGTCAACAGTTAGTACAATTTCCACGGCAATCGTACGTTGCAATTAGCGTCCCTGCTTGAACAGACATCTCACGTCGCCCCTACAACTCGCAAGGCAGGCTTGCTCCTGTCTTACGAATTTCTGACAGAGCCTTTGCAACCTTTCCTATACCTCTACAATCTCCATGGCCTCCACGGGACCCAAAATTCGCAGAGGACGTACGATCCCAAAAGTCGTGCGTCCGCTTGTGACCGAGGCCTTAAATGTTTGCTATGTCAGAACTAATTCCGAAATATTTTTCCATCTACCAAATTTGATTTTTTTTTTTTTTTTTTGGAGAAATTCGGAGGTTGTTCCAGTTCCCTTGCTGTTCCCTTTCTTCTGTCTTCTCTAAAAGTACATATTTACAAACTGTCTATTTAGCTCGATCGCTAATAGCTCCTGGTAAATTTCCATTCAGGAGTTATCTACGGTGAAGTTTGTCATTTGTAATAATAAGTGCAAACTGTAGGTTGGTTGCTTGTGAAACTGTTTCTTTATCTATTTCTACACATTAAATACTGCTGATATATTTGTTAGAGTAGCTTTCAATTCTCATTCCATAACACACAGATATGAGATTGGTATTAGCTGTTCTATTTAAGTTTAAAGAATGCAAATAGGACTTCTGCCCAAAATGCTTAACTCTTGGTATACCATACAGTACATAACAAGGGAAATGCTATTTACAAAATGTAAGTTAGTTAAAGTGCATCATGTTTTGAAAACTTTTAATTCTGTTGGAGATACTTATTATATCGTCATCTCTCTGCTAAACAAGTAATTTAAAAATGGCTAATCTAGAAAGAAGAATAGTTCTAATTGGTGTCTAACTGGCAGCGACACCTGTATTTATCATTGGTGTTTCAAAGAGAAGAAAAACACTGCAGTTAGTGTTGTTCCTTTTATATATATATATATAAACTTTTACTGCTAATGAGATTTGTCCCTACTCTATTTCATTCTGGACAAATATATTTCAGCAACACTCACCCCAATGCTCTGTAATTATCCTGTGACCTTTAGTTAAACCGCAGGCACTGAAGGGTAAATACACATAATTATGTATTTATCAGTTCACCTTGAAATATTTTCATCTAGAAACTTTTGCTGCTTCCTCCTCCTTTGAAACTGGTCATTAATAAAAGAAAAATCAAAACAGGTCTGCAGAGGCACAGATAATTAATTCAGCCAACTGAAAAACCAAAATCTCTGGTCACCTCTGTGAGATTAAGAAATTTTGTTCAGCTCAACATGAGCACCCAGTAATTAAAACCTCAGCAGAAGATACATAAGGAGTGGGTGCTTGTGCTTGTGTGCAAAGGTGATCAAGTTAGGTTTGTAGTAACCATGGGTAACCATGCTTGGGAGTGTGGAAGAAACAGTGAAAGGGAGGGAAGGAGGGAAGGGCGGGAAGGAGGGATGCTGGAGGAATTAAAACACCCTGATCACTCATACAGATTGGATACAGATAGGGGACTGGGAGACGAGGATGACATTTATCACCGTTGTCATGCTCATTGTTAATCCTAGCAAATGTCAAAGTTGACAGCAGCAAGAGAAAGATTTGTGCTCTGTGCTCTTTCAGAGGAAGAGTGAATGTACATATTCCGCATAACACCTGCAGCATCTGAAGCTGGACTGCACTACACAAATACCTCTGCCTTTTCTTCAAAACATGTAGTGATACACAAACACACACACAGTGATCTTACATGTTCACAGCTCTATAGTATAATTACTTACTTGAGCTCTGAAGGTTCTCTCGCTGTGACATTGTCACTGTCCTTACTTTGTTTGCCTCAGGCTATTTAAGTGTCATGGTGGTGTTTGAATGTATTTCATTTTCCTTCCCTGTGTGTCTTTTTTGTTTTTTTTTGGTTATTGTTTACTGCCTTTTGCTTCTCAGTGTTATGAGTTTCATTATCATTTGGATTTCCTTTCCACCCATGAAAATCACCCTTTTTCATCCTGGTGGGTTTTTTTTTTCCATTTTATTGAAGAGGGTGATATTGTTTTAGAAGCCTTCAGTAATGTGTCACGTCCAAGAAAATTAAATTACTTCTTTTTTATCTCCACAATCTAGCTTCTATAAAAAAAAAAGAAAAAAGAAAAAGCAATACCTGTCGATTCCTACTGCACATGCAGATCACACACAAGGACGCAGGAATAAATCAAAGTGGCAGCTGAAGCTCTTTTAGGGAATAACTGGGGTCGACAAGGTGTCAGTGAGACCAAAACACCCTCTGAATCTCTTCAGGCAGCTCTGGTGCCCTCTATTTTTATCGCCTTCTCTGGCAGTCATAGACAATGCAGCTCTCAAAGAAAGATGCAACAAACATAGCACTGTGAATGGAAAATCAGTTTGAGACAATCTTCTCCCTTTAAAGAATGTCTCTCATGAGCTTTGCATGTAGTATAGCTTGTACTATGTGTGTACTATAAGTGTAGCAAAAATGTAGACATAGCCAAGCTTTCTTTGCAGTACCTGACTTGACAAAACCTAAAACCCCAATCAGAGATAATGGGCATCACAAGAGATTATCAGCTTTCTTTGTTAGCATCTGCTAACAAGTGGTCTGATTGCATGCTGCTTAACTCCATCAAGAGGAACAACTTGTTATAATGGAAGGCTATGAAGGATGTGAAAATGCCATTGAGAAGCACTTTTACTGAAAATAAAGCAAGAGAGGAAGGTTGGAAGAAATTTGTCTATGTATAAGTTCATATATATCTATTTTGTCACTAAGTACACTCTGACTGCACCCGCTTATTTTTATTGTGATAGCCGCACATAAGAGCTCTTAAACGTTAAACATTTTAGCATGCTACTCTTGAAGTGGATTTAGGTGTCACGCTGTCTCATAAAGAAGGATGGAAATAAATTTAATCTTGGCCAAATCTGTGACGGCTGAGAGCCGCCCGGCATGCGGTGGGACCCAAATGAAAGAGGGACAGGGTTAAAGTGAAAAAAAACAACAAAACAAAACAGGTTTATTAAGGGAATCGGGGGGGCGGGTGTAGCACCAGGAGGCAGGTGAGGAATCCAGGGTGAGTGCGCTGGTGTAGCAGTGGTGCAGGAGGGTGATTTCCCGTGCAGGTGCTTGTGTAGCCATTCTTCGTGCCTGTGCTCATGTGGGGATTTCCCGTGCCAGTGCTCGTGTAGGGTTCTCTCGTGCAGGTGCTCGTGAGGGGGGAAAATCCGGCTCGTGCTCTCGAGGTGGATAAGGCTGGCGTGAGACGCGGATGGCTGGACGCTGAGACCAGGGGAGGAGACGCACTCGTGGTGTTCACAATCGTCTGGCACAGGAGTCCAGGTGATCAGTGGCTTTAACCTGTCCGCCGATGAGGCAATGAGCCGCAGCTGTGCCAACGAGGGAGCGTCCTCCTCCGACCAGCCCCGCCCAACCTGAAAATGAGACGCACAGCCAACCGAACACACAGAAAAACAGCAGGATCCAAAACACACAGCAAAACATGTCCATAACCCTCACAAAATCAAAGCGAAATTAGCTTTAGTGTTAGATTATTCTCTGTGATAAATACCATTCTGACTCAATGGATGCCAATTGTCGTGCATTTCACATGGTTTTGTACTTCTAATGAGTTTAACAACACGCAAACAATCCAGAGCATATTTTTCACATATAGCAGGTGCAGCCAAACTATTCTGTATTACAGAACTATCTGGCTCTATAAGACTCAAGACCAGTAGAATAATCAGGGTAAAGTCAGAGCCAAGCATACGAAACATATTCCTGCATTTTCCACATCACCACCTGAATGCACATCGGTTCTCATGGCAACGTGACACATACAGTCCACCTGTTGTAACCGCATAGCTTTTGTTCAGGGGCATTATTAACGTACAGTGCTGTGGATTTGCAGATATGACGTGTTTCCAGGAGAATCTGTGTCACTCATATATTGTCAGGAGAATAATTGGTTAGAGGATGGCGCTTCTCATAGTCAGTTTTACTTTCAAACNTATCAAGTCTGGCAAATAGAGAAGCTTTGCTTTGGATGTTTAACAGTGGTGATTCTAGGTTTTATTTCTAGGGGGGGCCAATAGGGGGCCAATGCTATATTTTGGGGGGCACCCGATTACTGTGTTATTCGTAAATGTAGCCTATAGCAATTTCTTGAGAAGTGTTCTTTACTTGTACTCACATTGTATGACTAAATATAGACCTAACCTGATTAAATAGCTCTAACAAAATAAACATGATCTGGAAAAGGTTTCTGGTCAGAACGTACTTGTACAATATGGAATGTACAATAGTTGATTGATTAATTAATTAATTGAATTTCCCTTCTGGGACAAATAAAGTATTTTTCATAGTTGCTTCTTTCAAAAGCAACTCATGACACTCAAACTGATTCATAGCGTGAAGACTAATGTTAAAATAACAGCCTGATGGCTCAATGTACATTAAAATGATACATACATGTAAATACACACATAGACACAAGGCTCTCCTCTTCTATATTAACAATGTTGTTCTTCATTTGCTCTGAGGAATGTCTGTCTGTCCTGCTCTACATTTCACCTGGTGCTGATGATGGGCTACAGCTGCTGTCCCCCTGACCCTGTCTCGGTTCACTGGTCTGACACTCACATGGCTTCTTCTTAACTCTATTCAGGACTTTTGGGGTCTTTTGGACCCCAGGCCATTTGGTTTAGGTGACAGATATTGTTTTTTGATTTTTAAAGATTTTATTTTTAAATATAAAAAGAGGAGCATGTGTCATGTATTTGGAGCCAAAAATATGTCAACTTATCAGAAAATTTGTTTAACATAGCCTACAATGAACACCAACAATTATTTTGCACATATTCTTTCTTGGGGTCCAATGGACCCCCAAAGACCTTCTACAAATGGTAACATGAAAGTTCTGAACAGGGTTCAGATAACTAACATTTCTGACATTTCTGGCAGCCCTGCTGCTGCTGTAGCAGAGACTAAATGACACCATTCAGTTGGAACCCAAAACATCTCTGTGTAAAGTGTCTTTCCTTGTTTCAAAAAAAAAAAGAAGAAAAAAAGACACCTTAGCAAGATTTCATGTCACACAATTATGGCTATTTACCATCTAGTTGGCACGTTTCATAAGCTTCTCTATCGAATAACATCAACTTTTTGTCATCAAAATGTTACCCCACCCTTCACATGAGAGTTCATTCCAGTAGATAGGTCGCACATCCCTACTTCTGAAACTGCTCTAAAGTGGCCTCCTCTTGAACAACTGGTGAATAACAACTGGTGAATAACAGCTGGTGAATAACTGTATGGCTGACGCCATACAGTTGGTTTAAGAGTCAAGGGCGCTTTGCAAAACTGGTAACCTCTGGTTACATAAGTTTGTTTCCAATGACAAACATGTGCTTTCTTCAATACCACCTGAGGAAAGAGCTCAAATCAAAACACAAGATTTTGCTCCTGGAGAACTTCATATTGAGCAAGCCCTAGGTGTTCAATGGTGCATCGAAGCAGATGAATTCCAGTTTAGAGTCATGGTCAAAGAGAAACCGTTGACATGGAGAAGAGTTCTCTCAACTGTCGCCTCTGTTCGATCCTCTAGGCTTTGTGGCCCCCTTCATACTGGTTGGAAAGCAGATCCTTCAGGCACTATGCAGAGACAAAGCAAACTGGGATGATGCTCTG
>NW_007577732.1:40521-42305 GCF_000690725.1 Stegastes partitus | reverse complement strand
TTAAAAGAGAGCCAAACTTATGAAACTGAAAACGGAACCAACTTTAAGTACTACTAAGGACAATAAAGGCAGCAAAGCAATATGGAGAGTTCTTGGAAAAAATGATAGAATTCACCTGTGTGGCTTAAAGGATTACAAAAATGATCAATAAATATTTTTAACTGTTTTACATATTTTCCGTGTTTTGTTTAATTACAGATAATACCTAGGAAAATCACAGAAAAAAAATATACATTTATATGTAGTATGTAAAAATAAAAGGCAAAAAGTGTGACACTAAAAATCTTTATTTTTACAAATAGTAATTTGTACTTTTACAATGTGTGCAAAATAATGCTATTTTCCTGGATTTCAAGCAGCTAAAAGTGAACTAGTATTTGAAAAATTATAGAAAAGCAACTATAAAATAAAGTATGCAATACTTAAATTATGTTTCCTTTAGTTCTCTCAGCTACAAAGCCCCAACTTTGTGCATGCTGGTTCACTGACATGGATTATTATAAAAACCTAAATGAAACGGAGGCATCATTAGTGTGATTAGATACATGATGTGTGATTTCCTGTTATGAAAAGTCTGAATGTCAAAAGAGTAAAGAAAGGTCCTCTTTGGAGGAACAGTAATCAGTTTCTGGCTCATATGGTCAGAACTTTGTGAAAACAAATCAGTGATAGTGTTACTGTAATTTACTCAAAGAGAGGTCACCAAATTCCAAACACATGCAACACTGGTGTCAAGAACAGTTCAGTCAAGCAGTGTTAAACCACACAGTGCCGGGATGAGATCTAATCAGGATAATTGATGTGTGTGTGGCATTTAGAAAAATGAAAGATAAAGTTAGGCAGGACCTTTGTCTGTTGTGAGCTAGATAAAATCTAAAAGTTTGTAAATTTCCTGACTGACTCGCTATCAATATTTACTTTTATAACTCAAATGCAAACTGGTAACACTCTATGCGTCTAGTAAAGTAATGAAATAACAATTAGTGGGAGTGTCTGACAACAGTGAGAATTGCATTGATTGTGTGCCCTGAGTGATATTTGTCCAACAAATATCTGTGCTGAGTCATAGCTAAGCTCACCAAGCCTGCAGTCTATCTCCACAGCTGTGTCAGTCTTGGCACCTGTTAGAACCTTGCAGAACTTTAGAACGGCCCAACACTTTGGTTGTGTCCGAAATCATCCACTCACTCCCTACTCACTATCACGGCACCACCATTTATTCATTTATTTATTTATTTTTGCTATGGCACCGTGAGAGTGGCAGCCAGTTGCAGCAGCTCCTACCTGCTTTTTGTATTTTTAGCTATTTACTTTGGTTGTTCTTCTATTTTTTTAATATTTTAATTTCACACAGCTGTACCACATTTGTGCATGGACAGTCGAGATGCAGATAGCGGCTTTGTTTGTCTGTTCTTTGCTTTTTTGCAAGTTTTTGGGCTCTGTGTCTGTTGAGCATTGAGCCGTTGGGCCATGGCTCTGTTGTTTTTACACTCATAAACAGCTGTTGGCAGTGAGCTAGGCCAAGCCACCGTGGGATGTCCGGGACAGACTGGACATCCCCGATGAGCTGGAGGAAGAGGGGATGCAGGGCAGGAGTAAAGCGTCAGGAGAAGAGGAGATGCTACAAGCTATCCGTCCATCATCATGGGAAACGTGAGGTCTCTCCTTAACGGATGGAAGAGCTAACAGCTAACAGCTAACAGCTAGCAGCGCTGACCCGGCTGCAGTGGGAGTATCGGAAGTGCAGCCTCATGTTGCTCACGGATCATGGCTGAATGAACTTA
>NW_007577732.1:31370-39060 GCF_000690725.1 Stegastes partitus | reverse complement strand
CGTGAGACTGGGTTGTCCAACAGCAGGAACTCCCCCTGTGCCTTCTCCCAGACAGGTACTTTTGAACCACCCTGAAACCTGCGGTATGGGTCTTGGTGTTAATTGGTTATTTGGTGACAATAATAACCATTCTTACTGTCCTTTACATGAACATCTTTGTAATCTTCCCTTTCAGCCTTTCTGTTTCCTTTGTGGTGTAGGATCTGAAAGCTTCAACTGCAACGTCAACTCTGAGTGTGCCAAAACAACAACCAGTGGTAGTTGCTGGACATATCTCCAGCTCTATGAGCATGCAGGAAATACAGCAATGCAAAATCAGTATGTTAGCCTGTATTGTGGTTTTTACGTTGTTGATGGCAATGGCAGAGAAGACTGTAACATTTGGAAATTTAGAGGGCAGAGAAATCTGGGGTTTTTTTTCTATCCTGGAGTTGGTACTTTTGTCACCCCCGCAAACGACCTTGAAAGATGATTTAGAGGAGCAGTTTTTGCAGTCAGACCACGTACAGAAGTTCTGGTACGTTTCTGCAATGGAAACCTTAAGTTCTTGTTTTTTAAATAGCAATATAATATTCACCATATAGGCAAACTGTTCTGGCTTCTCTGTGTTTCTTTAAAGCAATCACAATCATCTTGGGTGTCACTAAGACCAGGAAGCAATGCTGGGCCACTGCAAAGTAGTGTTGGGAACAATTTGTTTTGGTGGAACATTTGCATGCAGGGAGGCAAGTACTGTCATTTAAATGGTTATTTTATGAAAGAACCAAGCAAGTCTGCCTTATTGCACCATCCAAATCTTCATCAATGCTAGATGTTTACAGTGTGTAGGTTGCTGCTGAGAGGTTGTTTCCTGTAGCAAAGTGGATTTTGAAAATGCAGATGTGATAGGTTAGAACAGGGGTCCAAATGATCAGCTCATCATCAAGCTCTACAGAAGCCTGATAACGATCCTGATAATTTGAATCAGGTGTGTTGGAAGAGGGGAACATCTAAAACATGCAGGACTGTGGCCCTCGAGGACCAGGATTGGACACCCTGGGTTAGATTATACATTAGAAGAATCTGTAATAAACACCTATGTTTTTCAGAACACTGTGTACATGACAAGTTAAATGGAAATATTATTTTGATCTGTTAAGAGTTAAAATGTGGTAAATACACAATACATACTTCATGACATTAGAGTTAAAAACGGAGTGATAAAAAGGTTAAAATAGTATCAAATTAAAAGTTTCAGAGTGGCTAAAAAGTGTGTTACATCAGTTGAAATTGGTAAAAAATTGTGCTAAAAAGGGTAAAATGTTTGAAGGAGTAGTGTTGAATTCACATTGTGTGCTGGACTGTTTAGGTTATGCCATGATCGTATCAATTTCAATCAGTTAGTCTGTGATCGATTGCTTTTGTCTCGTCCTACTTTCTCAGGGAATCCCAGAGTTCTCCTCTAGTGGTGGGAAGTTAGGCTCTTTTTAAAGAGCGGGCTCTTGTGGCACAACTCCCATAGCCGGATGTTTTGGCTCTTAATTTATTATTATCTGTAGCCTCATATTTTACCCTAACTTGGCAAATATGAATGCTCTGTGTGTTGATAAACCCTTTTGAATTCAGTGTTTTAATGAGAAGCCTTATAATGGCCTAATTTTGTGTAGATTTATGTTACAAAAGCAGGCATTCTTACTTTTGTTTAATATTTTAATCAAACTTTTAATCTTAATTTAACATGAAAACAAATGAACAAAACATTGCAAACAAACCCACAGCACAGAACCAGAACAGAAACAGAACAAAACTCAGTTCAAACACCAAACAGTATGTCCTTAGTGCACATTTGCATTAAAAAAAATTAAATGTCTCAGCTTGGCTGGGCTGATGCGGTTTCTCCTCTCGGTTATTATTTCGGTTATTATCTGCCCTGTTTTTGAGAAGACTCTCTCAGAGGGAACAGCTGTTGCCACAATACACAGTCTCCCCTCCATCACCTTCACCAGGTGGGGGAAGACTGAGGCCTTGGCCTGCCACCACCTGAGTGGGTCTTCTGCTCTTTGGATGAAGGGCTCCTCAAGATAGCATCGCATCTCCATTATAGCATCAGCCGTGGCACTAAATCCTCACATGTGATTGGCCACAAGGCTGCCATGCTGCCAATCAAAACAAAGTTCTGCCTGAGCTGAGCTCAGCCACTGAGCAGCGAGAAAAAAGTCGTGAGCTGGCTCTCACTGGATGGGAGTTGGATCCTCTGATTCACTGTAAAGCGCTTTTGCGCATGACACATCACTATTCTCCTCATTGCAGTAAAGTGTGTGTTGAGGAAACTTCACACTGAATCACTGCTGTGATTATTTTTTCCCTTCTTCAAGGGCGTAACACAGATACAGATAACAGAGGGGAAGGAGAATGATGCGTGAAATGTATGACAGAAATGGCAGTCTACATTTGGTGAGTCAGACTAGTCTCCATCTTACAACTTTCTCTTGGAGTTTTACATTTTCTTTTGCTTGTCTTTGCATCAACAATATCATCCAAACATGACTTTTTCATTGGTGTCTTCATTAATGATATAACGTAGATGAGAAATATATTTAAGATTTTTTAAAAAATGTTTTCACGACTTGAGGTGACACACAGTCTGCATAGTTGGCCATGACAAGTTTAGTCCTTGACAATATGTTTTGATAACAGAATCTCTATGTACCTTGAAGTTGCAGAGACATGTCTCTTTCTTCCACCTCGATCATGATTCGACCATGACGTGTATCCAGCTCGCGATTCACCTTGCTGTGGCAAAAAGTGAGCTATCACTTCACAGCACATTCTCTAAAGTAAACCACAGAAGATTCATCAAAGGAGTGGTCTGACAGCAAAACCTGGAGGCCTGAGGGACGTAAACACAGACGTGAAGAAGGCTTCTCCAGAAGGAGAAGAGCTTGCTTGATATATATTTTGAGATTTGGGCCAGGAGACTGCCAAATTTCCTGGTGAGCGTGTTGGAGGGAAGTTCTTTCATCTCCTCAGTCCCTCATCTGTCTTTGTATAGATAAGTTATGTTGCTGGAAATGACAGTAATGGAGCAGATCTAAGAAAATACCTCAGAAAAGGCCAGTGCATGGAAGAGGTGGCAGAGGGAGGTATAGGAATAGAAATACCAGGATGTGAGAAAGTGTAAAGCAGAACAGGCATCATCCTCTCTGCTCCAACAGAAGCTGTCACTTCCACAAGGCGTCCACACCTCAGAGGACTCAGCCCACACCTACTGAGCTTCAGTCATGGTTCAGATACTTCTTCAACAACTGGAATAATGGGGAAACTTTAGCTGTTTGGGAACATTTCCAGACCAATCAAACAGTATGGAGGCACATACCTGACATTTAATACGTTTCATCCTTATAAAATCATTGCCAACATTTACATTTCCTGTGCCTGGAGTTGTCCAACTGTTTATCGTGATAAATATTCATATTCTTAATGGCTGAAATTTTATTTCATGCTTGTTTCTTTTAAATTAATTGATTTATGACAGTATGTTTCTTTACAGTTATGTCATTTAAATGACAAATTTCATCATATCAGTTGTGTTAACTTGGAAACACCTGCCTGAGGAAATGAGGCGAGCAGAACCAGTAATATCTTTTTAATCACTTAAAGCCCACTTTCACAGACCTGCTTTAGTGTGATGTATTCTGTGGATTGCTTATTAAGATTTGCATTGCTTATTGAGGGTTTCATTGCTCTTTTTTTTTATTTGTATTAATTCAACACTTCCATATTGTGCTTTGTATTTCTGCATCTTTTGTCTTCTTGTTTAACTTTATGTCATTAATCTTGTCTTTTGGGTCCGTCAAAGCACTTTCTGAGTCCCCACAACCATCATTTTACAAAATATCTCCATACACACAAAAACATAAACATAATCACAAATGCTCTAATAATAATGCCAGGGCTGCTTACCTCAACAATAAATCAAACACCACAGAAGAACATTCTGTCATTTCATCGTTTCTGCAGATTTTAAAATGCTGTACACCGAGTAATACTGAGTGCAGTAGCAGTGTGTGCTGGTGAAACAATGCAGCAATGCCAAGTTAGGTGTGCCAGTGCACACCAAACCTAAAGAAACCGATATATATCTGCAGTTGTCATTGTTTTAGGCATATGCCATACAACTTTACTGAGAAGATGAAAAGTGACCTAAAACAATTTCCCTGAGGTACCCTACCGAAGGGATCAATAAAGTTATATCTAATCTAATGTATCTAATAAAAAAAACGTTCCCATGTGGATGTAACTTGGATTGCAAACACAGTGGAAAATGTCCATTTTGCAAAAATATCTGTATCAGCATGGACAAGGCCTTTAATCTTGTCTACAACACCTAAGACAGGTTAATGTCTCATCCAGTAACAAGATGCAGGTTGCTCAGTCTGCAACAGATTTCATTTTCAACAGTAAGAATTACTTTTTCCAGCAATCTCAGTTCTTTTACCCCGAAACAACAGGTGGGACAACTAAGATTGCTCGATACAACTAAATCGTGATAAGGACACTGGATCCTTGAGCTTGTCCAGATGCTACATTTTTGCACCATATATACCGAGCTGCAGTGAGAGCTTCTCCCACGGGATCAGCAGTGCAAAAATGCATCTGTATGAGACATGTAGTTGAATATAATTCTAGCAGAAAACATTCTTTGTGAAACATTATCCTTACTGTGACTATAGTTTTAATGAGTGGCTTTTCTGATTTTTGAAATGTTCCCTGTAAACATTGTACCGTATTATTAGTTTCTTTGTAATGAGGGCTATGGGGGGAGATTTGGGAGGAAGCAACTGCAACTCTACAAAATATCATTCATTATTAATTTACATACACTAATGACTACAACATTAAGTTGGGAAATTTGTTTGGATTTCTCCCAAAACTCTTTGTTACACAGACTAGATGCAAAAGAAGAAATAACACTCAAATATTCTTCAGATTTAACGTAATGCATTCACATCATTCAAAATATATCTGCTTTGATTGACTCATGTTTATTTATTTAGAAGATTATGTATCATTGAGCTCCTTCTCCTCTGGTGGACTTCATCAATTTCAAATCTACTGTAAGCAGAACTACTAGGGGTGCAGCTTAGAAAAGTGCATTTCATCAGGCTTTCTTTTCTTTCCAAGCATCACATCAATGGAATTCAATACTACAATCAATAAGACAGTCCCCATTCCATTATTTATTTATGCAAGATTTACAAAAATGGGAGCCAATACTATCAACACTGATGCTGTTCTTCTTCCACCTTTAACTCATATTTTGCTTTGAATGTATTATGCTATGTTTAATTGTATTATGTTAACTGTTATTTGTTTTTATTAGAATGCAGGTATATTTAAGTATTGTACATATTTTGACATAGTAATTCATTTGAGATGCCTGACCACATCAGGTGATAAAAATGTAAATGTATGTTGATTCATGTAAATATTCCCTTTTCAAATAAATAAACTGAAAATGAATTAGTAAATTCATATCATGGAAAATGGATTCACATTGACCCTGATCTACATTCAAACAAACACCGTCTTCAGTTTTTTCTGCCAACAATTTTGTGCCCGCAGCAAATTTTCATCACCTAATCGCCGACCCACAGGACAATATTTGCAAACAGCCTGGCATGTTTCTTTAAGGAGAAACGGTGAAAAGGACAAACAGGGAATAAGTGGGTGATCCAATGCCTATGGAGAGATAAAGAGATGGCGCTGGATAGATGACAGCAGGGACAGCAAGACATAATGAGCTGATCAAACGATTGTGGAGAATGAAATGCCGGAGGAGCTCGGGAGTGGCGGCAGGCCGAGCTGTCAGGGAATCCCTGGTCTCAGTGTGACAGTCAGCTGCCTCTGCTCTCATTGGAGTCCTGATTTTTTCTGCCACTGCACCTGCCTAGTTTACCGATCAATACCTTCCCTTCTTCCCTCCTCTGCCCTTCTGCTAATCTTCTCTTTATGTAAATCTCCTCTCAGCCTTGACCTTTTCAGTTTGCCAGTTTTACCCCATTGTATTTTCATATATTTTTCTCTCAGATTTCCAATTTACAGGTCGCCAGTTCGCGTCCCGGTGAGGACACCTGGAATCTTTCTGCGTGGAGTTTGAATGTTCTCCCCGTGCAGCGTGGGTTTTCTCCAGGTTCTCCGGCTTCCTCCCACACAGTCCAAAAACATGTTGAGGTTAATTGGTGATTCTAAATTGTCCATAGGTGTGAATGTGCTTGGTTGTCTGTCTCTAAGTGTTGCCCTGTGATAGACTGGCGACCTGTCCAGGGTGTCCCCTGCCTTCACCCTAAGTTGGCTGGGATAGGCTCCAGCCCCCCCGCGACCCCAGTGAGGATTAAGCGGTGTATAGATAATGGATGGATGGATTCCCAATTTACCATGGTCAGTAATCAAAGTCAGCATCCACCACACAAACCCCTTTTACATGCCGCACACTTTAGCATTGTTTTCTTTGTACTTTGCTTTCAGGTGTCCTTGTTAAATTACCTTTCCTTTGTTTGGTTTAATTAGATGTACTTGAAAAGACTGCCACTATGTAACAGCTACTCCTTTAAGAAGTAGGTAATTAATCAGGGTGATATCATCCCTAAACATCAAGTGCAACAAAGGGTGTTCTCCCTGCGTTGTGTTAGACAGACATCCAATAAGCATTTCTAGAGGTCATGCTTTTCAATTATTGTATTCCGTCTGTCTCCCAGCAATTTGTGTCGGCAGAGTTTCTATTCTCCATGCCGCCGTATTCAGTTATAAAACATGCAATATCAATTTTTGCTTCATCTCCAAGATAATGAGGGTTACAGATTGGATGACCTCCGATTTAGCGCTTCGGATGTTAGCAGCCAAAATTAAGAACAACACAACACACTATGATAATTACGCAGGCAGTGAAACGTGAACAAATGGCAGATGGTTCCGGCTTGAGAACTGTCACATTGTGAAAAAAAGTGATGTCTGACCACGATAGAGTGGAATAAACAAACAGCCAAGTGGCGAATGTGTGTGCAGAGAAACAGAACAACATGGGCATCCCTTTGGAATCCTCCTTCTCTCCAGCCAATAACGTCTACTCTAATATTTACTTGTCTCTACAATATCTCCAGTAAAGTTGACTGTTTTCCGAAAAACAATATCTGTGTCTAAATGCTACGTACTGGACTTTCAGGAGAGCAGTTTTTACTTTCTCTCTTTACTCTGCTGTTGCAGGACTGAGCTTGTTAGCTTGGAAATTAGGCTCATGGGAGAAGGCATTTGGACTAAATCATATAGATGGGTGAAATAAAACAAAAAGGTGAAAGCGGCAGAGCTACAGTGTTGATTTGGGGAGTCGGCGGCATAAGCAACCCTTTCAGATTGCAGGGATTAATATTAAACACCATTTAACAAAGCTTTGGTGCTCACACTTGTGGCCTTTGGATCAAAGTCTCTTTACTTTGATTTTAATAAAATAACTGAAAATGTTCAAACATATCTGTTAATTGAGTTAGTGTTGGCATATTACCATTAGAATGCCCCTTTAAGGTTATAATCCTTAATGCTTTTATTTTTCAAATGGCATTTTTGATTATTATTAGTTTATCTAGCACAGTTAGAGTTGAACATGTGCAGATTCTGAAATACTAGAACATATTTGGCAGTTACAAGAGGCTTCATG
>NW_007577732.1:0-30941 GCF_000690725.1 Stegastes partitus | reverse complement strand
ATAACAGCCTCACTGTCTGCTGTTTGTTGTCTTCACATCTTGTCAGAGTTTTATTAAGTTACCTCTAATGTAAAACATGCTGGTTCACAATAAAAGCATTCAACTGGCAAAACATGGGGGTGGAGGGGCTTTAATTATAAAGCTGCGACGTGTTTGTCGCTGCAGTAAGCGCTGACTGTGATGGGTAATCAAAAATTTTCTGCACCTTTTTTTTATTATTGTCAGCAGACCATTTAATTTTTAATGGAACAAGAAGGCGCAGCCACAGTAAGCTGTTACATGAAGAGCAGCGGGCCACAGGCTGCGCGCATCCTCCTCGACGGGATGACCATCTCCACGGCGACCTGTTGTGCAGACAGCTACGCATGCCACCGAATCAGATCGTGCTTCGAATTATCTTTGTCTGACTTTTTTAAAATTTATTTTAAACTACAAAAATGTGAGTTTGTTTGTTTGCACCGTAAACCAATTTACCAGGTTTTCTGATAAAGCTGCTGCTAGATAACTGTTTGCTGCACTACGCTCCCTGTCACCATGGTAATCACAGGTGGTGCCAAATCAACCAGGGCTGAATAAACCAGAATTTCAACTTAGTTTCATCTGTCTTCTTCATCATTAATCATAAGGAGGGCGACAGCGTGAGCATCTTATCAGCCACAGAGACAATGTGTCCTGATGACTCTGGAATCAATCCCATAAAAACAGACTTTCCCAACAAAGCATAGCAGCTCTCATATTTAACATTCAGGCTACACAATCTGCTTACTCTTAAACAGTCAGAGGCCTGACATTCTGCTCTTACCCAACATCTCACAAGGCTTTCTGACACTTGCCAAGGCTCTGGGCTGTATCCCAAAGCTGCTCCTAAGCCTTCCTCTGAGAGAAGAGGATGACATGCAGCGAACCGAACGCTGTTTTCAGTTGATAGTGCCTTTGAAAAAATCAACCTTAAAATAACACCAGCATCAGATGGTATTTAAACTTATGACACGATTGACATTCTGGGGTTCTTCGATGCCAGCGTGTGCAATTAACAAAATGCCTGCTTTATCGCCATAATTCTGTCCAATAAAATGATCTGCTGAGGTCCAAATTATTTCTCTTGGCACAAACAAATCCATTCTACTTTGTTGTGTACATCAGCCTGTAAAACAGCTGCCCTCTTCTCTAGCCAATCACTCCATCAAGAAGCTTTTAGATTGCAGGGATAAGAGTTCTCAGAGTGGTTCAGGCGCCTCTCTATTTTCCGTGCTTCAGGTCTTAATCTATAAAATCTCAAAACAATCCAGATCTCCCTAACTGTGTGTCCTCCACCTTATCTTCCTCCTCTGCCTCCGTCTTTTTGTCTCTTGCTTTGTCGGCTCCACATTTACCCAGGTTTCTCATACATTTATGGGAATTACCTGCTTGTTCAAGTGTCCAAGTATGAGCTTCAGAATAGAAGGAACTTCACCTCCAAGCTTGTATTGATTTGATTTAAGACGTGAGTTCTCTCACATGACCACTCAAGAAAGAAATGACTTCTTGGTAGTTGTCTGAGCACTCGCTTGTTGTGCTCCAGATTACAAGGAAAGTGAATTGCACCGATCTCATTATACTCTCTTTCTGTGTTCAGCAGCTAAGAAAAAAAGAACTTTATCTTTTTCTGAGTCTGTTTTCAGCTTTTGTGAGTCCCCCCTCCCATTTTTGTTAAATGTCAAAGATCCATTTCCATTTAGATTGAACCTTTCACTTTGCACTCGGGAAATGTGCGACTCGTGGAGTGCCAAGCTCTGGTGACTGGCATGGCATTAGCGGGTTTCGCAGCACAGGGTCAACCTAACGTCACACACTTGGCCCGTCGCTAAGGTCAGCGCACCTCCTGAGGCCCGGAACAGACAAGCAGCTTGGCAAGCAAGGGCAGATAAAAAGTAACATTCCCTTAAAGGCAGGCAGGCAAAATGTGAGTGTGAATAATGCAGGGAATTCAGGACTCGAGGTTTAAATTCTCCTGTTTTTGTCGGTGACCAGTCAAGCACGGAGAAGAACTTCTGCGTTACAGTCGGCGCTATTTAATTAGAAACAAAGACAAACAGAATTACCGAATTTGCACGTGTGATCTCTGATGAAAGACACCTCTCTGATGTATTCATATCTACTTATGAGCCCAAACTAAAGGATTAATTAATTGATTTCTGGCATCCCTCGGTACATGTTCACAATTATGAAGGAATGTGAACAGCAAATGAGAAAATCAGCTCTTTTTCCCTCTCCTCCTGTTTAAGACCTAGCTGCAGAGGAGGAATGAAACTCTATCAGGAGAAATGAGATTTTAACCAAGTAATGAACCGAGGAGACATGATTGCTGAATCTCATTGGTAAACAGGCAACCGATAAGGTTGCCATTTTCTTCCCTAAAAATAAAACCCCAGTGTTCCTACACCTACACTGAACCTACACTCAACGGCATTCACGAAAGGCGACAGCTAAAAAGTCTCTGTTACACCTCTGGTGAGGAAAACAGCAGATTCTAGTTGACTCCAATTATCCTGCATTCACCTCAGGCCTCAAGGTGAGATAAGAACAGGGAACTGCTGCCCCTCAAGGGTGACTCTCTCTGATCCACCGGGATTAAAGCTTGTTCGATACAACAATTACTACCAGTCCTGAAGAGACGTAATAGACCAAATGCTTCTCTCTGTCAAAATGCATGATTGAAACTTGATATCAAAAATCAGCGCTCTCAATCAGAAGTAACGTTCTGCTATTCATCTTATGTTGGACATGCTGTGCCAACGCAGAGTCCGATTGGAGACTACGCCAGCAGTTACCCGAGAGAGAGGGAAGCGCAAACGGTATGAACGTTAACAAAAGAGGGGGAAGAGAGCCGGGAGCCATGCTAGGCTAAAGGCTAACCCCTTCAGACCAGCAGGATCATCGCTCCTACTCTCCAATGTCTGCTCACTTGGCAACAAGCTGGATGAGTTACGTTTGCTGAGAGAAGCCCGCAGAGAGTGGAGAGACTGCTGTGTGTTTGCTTTAACAGAAACATGGCTCCATGACAACATCTCAGACAGACATAGAGCTGGAGGAGACGACATTATTCCAGGCGGACAGACAGACAGCTAGCTCTGGGCAGCATCTGTGGCTTCACCATCGGCACACCATACTGTGTGTACTACTGTGTATATACAGCAAAATGACAATAAACCTGATTTGATTTGAATAAAAACAAAATTATTAGGTAATCCACACCTCCAGGCAAGAGAGTTGTAAAACAAGATAGACAGAGTAATTCATTCCTACCAACAGCCATCACCTTGAAGAACAAGTCTGACTGACTGACTGACTGACTGACTGACTGATTATTATTGTTGTATATATATGATTATATTGATTTTTTTTTAAAAATTAAATTAAAAAAACGGTGAGCTTTTTACAATATTGAATTTCCCTTCTGGGATAAATAAAGCATTTTTCATTTCATTTCAAGATCTGTTGTGTCTTTAGGGAGAGGAGGTTTGGAATATTGCTGCAATGTGACTTAGCTGTTTAAGCTTGAATATCATGTATAGAAATGTAAAAATATACTCAGTATTAGGAAATGTAGATGGTTTTCATCAGCCTTAGATGTGATGAAGATGATGTTCAGAATTCGGGGGAGCTGTGTATTGCGTTAACACATTTTGCATGTCTTTGTTCTCCTCAGTATCGAGTACCACTTGCTTAAAATATCTGTCTCCTGAAAGTTGCTTCCAAGATAAAGATCTGTAGTCCAGCCAAAAGGTCACAACTTTCTCAAAGCTGGCTGAGCAGTGCAAATACAAAGCTGTTGTATGCGTTTAAGCATGTGGAGAGCTGCAGCAGTTAATCAAATTACTGAGTAGTTGTCAACAATTAAATCAGTCGACAGCTATTTTGATGATCAATTAGTCAGTTTGAATAATTAAAAAAAATAAAATAAAAAATCCAAATTCTCTGATTCCAGCTTCTTAAATGTAAGTATTGTCTTGTTTCTTTCCTCCTCTAGACTGAATAACTTTGGGTTGTGGACAAAACAAGCTGTTGGGAACCTCTGATCAACCTTTTTCCCCATTTTATAAACCAACGACTAATCTAGAAAATATGTGTCATGTGGACATTTGATGTTGCCTGCGGTGTAACCACGTTCAATTTAGTGTCAGTTTAAGGACGCAGCTCACTGTAAGTGCAAAGCAGATCGAGTTCAGCGTTGCAGCTTCATACCAAACACAGTTTATTCATCTTAGTTTGCCTTTTGTGTCTAGCAAAGAGGGAACATGTGGAGTAAAACCCACTTCATTAGAGTGATCAAGGACTTTACGGCTGGCGCTTCGGTGGCAGAGTGCAGCAGTTAGTCGATGGTGGTGATGATGATGATATTGTGTGAAATTGCTTTTTATGTGGCCTTGAGCGCTGATTCCCAACAGCAGATCAGCCATGTGGAGCTTCACACACACAGAACCACAAAGAGGGCTGAACAATGTTGCTCTGACATGTTTCACTCTATGGTCAAATCCCCTCTACTTGAGTTGGACAGACAGTGTGAATTGTGCAGCATCAAGCTCCTTCTGCACGATCCATTTAGCATGACAGCGCACATGGAGTTGGACTCACACTTAGCCCCAGGACAGATATTAATGATAATATACATAGGGAATGCAGGCAGCGTAGCTAGGCGGGCAAAATCAGAGGATGCCCAGAGATGGAATGAAAAGACACATCAAGGTGAATCATTTCAGATTGCAGGAGTTGGGCATTTTTCAGATCTTATCAAGCAGAAAATCAATAAATGAGTCGATCATGATGCAAAAAGGGCTTAATTCCTTCAGGCCAGACAAACAATTAATAATTAATGTAGAAGCCTGTGAGGCACAATCTTCTCACAAAATGTCATGTTGCAAAAAAAAAGTAAAGACTGTATGATATTGTTGCATCACTGTGGGCTTCCCCTTGTCTATTTTATGTGGAGTTAAAGAGGCTGTTTCTGTCTCACAGTCTGTGATCAGAGGGAAGTGTCAACCAAGAATGATTTAAGAGGTAAAGTCAGCAGCAAGAAGGAGATTCAACTTGTATTTTTTTTTTTTTTTTTTGCAACCTGTTAACAACAGCCTGATCTGTCCATGGTGGTGAACTGCGGAGGGACCTGTTCGTCCGAGCAGCTCACCGCGGCAAATCAACCTCAATACAGCAGTTCGGGTGTCTAAAAAAAAAAATCATGCAAAGGGATCCGAATACTGTCGATCACGAAACTGAACACCATCGCCAGAGATTTCTCCAGAGAGACAGAAAAAAACTCAGCAGGTTTACTTACACGAAAACTCCGAAAAGCAGAACTCGGATGCCGATCTCCAGAGCCAATTCTCGCACGTTTTTCCTGCGGTCTGGCGGCGACACATTCATGATTCCTGAAGGGGGGTAAAAAAAAAAAAATCCGACCAAGTGAGATGGACGAAAGGCGACTCCCGGCCAGTTCTGACGGTTGTTCACTTTTTTGTAATCCACCCGAACAAAAGCCGGCACGTCCACAAAGCGGAGCTCCCTAATCACGCATGCTGTGCGCCTCCATTGCAACTCGGTCACCTGAAGCAGTCTTTTCCCCCCTCTCTCCTCCGCCTGTCTCCGTCTCTTTCTGTCCCTTCGGGCGGGTTTCTCTGTTGCAACTGTGTAGCTGACAGCTGCTCTTCTTATCGATTCAAAGTCTCCTTCTGCCGCTCCATGAATTACTTCATCTAGGCTGGAGTTTTTTGGGAGCAGTGGGGGGAAATGTGGAAAGACGCACAGGTGTGGATTAGTAGTAGTGAGAGGGAAAGTGAAGGGAGGCAGCAAAGTAAAGAGAGCCTCAGTGAGTGTGGAGAGTCAGATTCTCCCTCCCTCTTCCTCTCTCTCTCTCGCTCGTTCTCTCTCTCTGTCTCTCTCTCTCATCCCTCTGGAGAATCAGATGACCAGAGGTTTCTGGAACACCACCCTGGAACATCATAGGATGCACGCTCATGATGAACTGCAGATTCCTCTTTGTCTAGTCCATAGAATCACCACTTCACAGTAAAACGTGACACAAACAAAGCAGGAAGCCACCCCAGAGGCACAGTCCTCTCCAAGAGCTGGTGGAACTAATCTATCACCAGCTGTATTAGGCTCAACGCTCAGTCATGATATTGCATTACTTTGCCAAAAAAAAAAGACAAAAAAAGGGGGGGGGGGGCAGTTCAGGGGACTCCTTTCTTCCCCTTGTGTCCAATCATGCCACTATGAAGAATCCGGCACCCAAGGGTCCAAGCAGCAAGACAGTGATGAAGGAGCGCAGGCAGGCAGTAACATACCTACAGGCGGGGTGGGGGGAAACCTGGCCAGCAATTCATAGGCCCACATGAATATTTGATGCCCTCTAAAACTGGCCCTCCTGTATTACCTCCCAGTCCTGCCTTTGTGTGTAAATGAATGTGGGGGAGACCATCGTGGGGGGGGGGAGCCTCTGACCCAAAAACTCCACTGCCTTCTTTTCTAGGTCATGAGCTCGACAAGCTGGAAACCGACTGTGTGAGATGCAATTTAGAAAACTGAGCTTTCCTGCTGGTTAACAAGGCATCCTGTTAGCCAGGTAAGAAAAATCAAGGAGCTCACAGACATACACGGTGGAGATTTTGATGTGTTTCTTTGTTGCGTACAGTGGAGTTGTAGGTGATGTGCCTGAAGTCTGTGCCAGTTCCCTAATAAGAACAAAACAAAACAAGGGGGGAGATGTGCAACGGTGGTAGGTTGAGAGGTGAGCTCCGACTTCAAAGCTCTCTGGCAGCCATCAGACTTTCCTGCTTTTAGAGACTGTGGCATGTTTATTACAAGCTATCAACATTGTTTTACCTTGCAGCATCGCAGGACTTGCGATTTTTGCTGATTCACTCCGGTCAGAGAGGCTTTCCAGACTTTCTAAACATGAGAACAGGACGACATAAACACTTACAGGACAGAATAAAAGTATTACTCTGCTTCCTCTGGTTATTACCAATCTGACTTGTTCTTTGTTGTCGAAAAGCAAACATGCAGGATTCATAGGAGAAGGCACAATCTCCTGTTTCATCTTTTATTGTGTAACTACAAACAACATTTGAATGTTTCCTTGACCTATCTTGGCTTGTTTTTTCCTTTGCAGTGTAGATTGTGAGTCACATACCCGGAGGTTCTGGTTTGCCTGTAAGATTGGACATATGGCACGCTCTAAAATAGATTGTATGCCAACAAATCAAAGTTGAACGCATCCTTACGAAGCACTCCTAACCACCTCCGTGGGTCTGGGTTCATGCGTTATCCCATATTGAGGATATTCTCTGCGACAGAGTGACTCATCGTGCCATGCAGGGATTGGTTGATCGCTCCCAGAGTTCTTAGCTTTATTGGACATCACTCCTCATTACCCTTTGGGCTGAGTTTTATGGGAAAACATCCCTCATTCATGTTTTATAGACAGTGTTGTGTCAGTATGTGGGCAGCACTTTTTTTTTACATGCTGATCCACCTGAGGAGGTGTAAAGTTTGATGCTGTTGTATAAACCTGCTCCCTGACAGCACACTCCATTGCAGAGCTGCAAAATAAGATGTGCATCTGAAAGCGGAAAAAATGAAGTACTTTTTGGACCGAATAAGTGGAATCATTAGGGGGAAAGTCACTCATTTTATGTTTTATTCTTGAAGTTCTATAATTAGCTCCTGAAAATGTGAATGTGCCAGAAGAGCTAGATTTTGTCAGTCAATTCAGCAACTCCCCAAAGTGGAGAGACACGTTGCACGACTCCGAATGTTTGGCATCTTCCGTCAATTACAAAGTGGCATTACACGAGAAATGAATTATTCAGCCAGTATTTTTTTTGTGTTCATTTTTTGTTATCTAACGTTCGTGAAACTGGTGTTATGTGTTCTATGCAAAGTCAGATAATGAGAACTAGTTCTGGCAAAAACTGGCCATGAAATGACTTCCAAAGTGGAGAAATCCAAGTAAAGGCTGTTGTTTTAGATTGATATTTGTACTAGCATGCATGTTTATTCTTTGTCAATTTAATCCAGTACAGTTTTATTTATATAGTGTCATTTTCCAACTTTAGCTACCTTAGGGCACTTCACACAGAGAGGTCAATAACGTACACTATTATATTACAGAGAGAAACACAACCAATCCTTCAACTCCCTTTGAGCAAGCACTTTAGTAACAGTGGGAAGATATCAACAGGAAGAAACCTCCAGCTGAAGCAGGCTCAGGGAGGGCAGCCTCCACTGGTTGGAAGAGGGCAAAGGGGAGAGAGAACATGATATCAGAGAGAAACACCACACAGGAGAACAATAAACGCTGGGGAGGTTGGTGAAGCCAGTAACTGCAGATCAGAAACATGAGCTAGAGATACCAGCAGGGAGGACGAAACTACAAAACAGAGAAAACACAAGGTGATAACATGCATAGATGACATAGAAATGCTTGTAGAGGAGACTAGAGGAGCGGTGCTCAGTGCATGATGGGAAGTCCTCCAGTAGCCTGGACCTGGAGCAGCATAACTAGCAGCCCTAACTACAAGCTAAAAAAAAAAAAAAAGGAAAGTTTTAAGCCTAATCCTAAAAGTAGAGAGGGTGTCTGCCTCCTGAACCCAAACTGGGAGATGGTTCCACAACAGTGGAGTCTGATAGCTGGAAGCACTACCTCCCATTCTGCTTCTGGAAACTGTAGGAAACACAAGTAAGCCAGCATTCTGAGAGAAAAGTGCTTTGTTTGGATGAAATGGCAAAAATAGGCTTTTAAGATAAGATGGGGATTAGTTATAAAAGACTTGGTGAGGAGGAGGATTCTATTTGACATGTATATGCATGTGTAAACATGAACAGTACATGTTTCCATGTGTTATATGAGTTTACATCTTGTTTGCAAAAAATGCACTTCTAATGTTTGTCTTGAAAGGTGAGACTATGTAGCAAGCTGCAAATAACTAGAATAATTCTAAAATACTTCTTAGCATTTAGTTAAATTACCATGATATTGTAACAGAAGAACAAAAGTGTCTTAGTCCTAAGGTTTGCAGTAGTTGCCTAAAATAGTGAGTGAGTGCCAGGAATTCAATCATATTGTGTTAATGAATTCAAATTTTGGTTTGGAAGAGGAAGAATGTGTTCTTCCTTCTGTCAAAACTTACATATTCACACTATTATTAGTAGTAATAGTGAGAGTCATTTAGAGTAGGTTCTGCATGTAGATCACACAAACTAAGGAAACATAGTTTAAAGTTCGCATTTCCACTAAAGACTGGTATGGACATCTGCATCCTGTCAGGGAATGTGGCTGTTTCACAAATAGAGATTTTCTGATCTACTCTGGCCTTAGCACCAAGGTCGGAAATAAGGGCTCACCTCAGGGTGGAGTCCTGTCCTTGTTGCTTTCTGCTATGTATACAGACAACTGGATGAATTCTTCACATGAAGCTAGCTTGTGAAATTCTCTAATGACACTGTCCAGATGTCTCTTCTTCAGGGTTCAGAGTCAGATCGTGGTTGTGCCATACCTGCCTGTGTTAAATGGTGCGATGATAAGCATCACAAACTAAGGAATTAGCCATTGATTTTAAGCACAAATATGACTCACCAAAAGCTAGTGTTAAACATGTGTAAACATTCTTACAAGTATGGAGGAATTGTGTTCAACTCTTCATTTACACATAGTCCAAAGTCAAGTTTAATTTTAAGCAGAGGAAGACCTCTTTTGGTGTCTGTGATTCCATTTTACATCATTTTTATCCATTGTTCATTTAAAGTTTTCTAACTTTTTCATTCATTTGCTGGTTTAATGGATTGTCTGTGAAGCACAAAAAAGGCCTAAATGATATTGTGAAAATGTGCTCCAAGATAACTGGAGCCCAGCAAAGAGACTTGTGCTCCCCTGGGAGAAACTGACAGCTCAGAGAGCAAAAAGGAATTATAAGACAATCTCACCGTGTTCTGTCCAGCAGCTTCACAGTCCTGCCCTTCAGCCAACGTTATAATGCATCCCTTTGGAGAAAAGAAAAAAAAAAAAAAACAAGCTGCTCCAAGTCTTTCAATCTGTCTGCTATCAAACTGTTAAACACTGACAGTAGACTTTACAAAGATTGTTATGTTGTTTTGAACTCAATTAAATGTTAGTTATTATTCATATGAATGAATTTGATCTGAATCTAAACAGGTTTAAACAGACAGATCACCACAACCAAAGGGCTCAGATTCACTTCGCTACAGGAATAACACTGAACTGCTTGAGTTGTTTTGAAGTAGGCAAACAGAAAGCTGCTCCAGTCAGAGTACTTTTTAAATACAATTTATTTTGGCACCAGACTCTGTTTTAATCACTGACTCTGAGTGGATTTTTTTTTTTTGAAACCACCCGAGGCAAAGAGTAGGTAGAGATCAATAGACCATTTAGTGGAATTGCACTGCTTCACAACAACTTGAGTCCAAGTTGCTGTGATGTGTGACATTAACGGCTTGGTTAGGGCAAAATTATAATGTTGAGGTGGATTATTGCACAAGAATAAGTAGCATACTGTGCAGAGTATGGTGGAGACACTGATTCAATAACACATCCCAACTGAACTTTTTTATTTTTAACACATGGGAAGCTGTGTGACTTGAAGCCATGTGACAATTCTAAATAGGCATAACAACAGTGATTAAAATATATTGAATATATTGATTAAAATATATTGTTCATTTGTTGCATTTGACTCATAAACTGTATGTAACATGGGTTAGTGGTCACTGGCTGGTGAAGTACCATTTTGAAGCCTCGAGTTTTGGAATTTTTTCATCACAGTTTTGTTTTTTGTTTGTTTTTGTTTTTTTAATGTAGACATGAACAATCAAGGGGTGGATCCAACTAAGAGTTTGCAAACACTACACACACCAATACAGTGGCAACTTGTCAATCATAAGGTAGCAACGCCCTAAATCATAACCTGCTTTGTCATTTATTTTACTCTAAATGGGACCATAATTTACCAAATAAGCATCATGCTGCATTGAAGGAGGCTTTAAACTAGTGCTTGAGACCATGAACCCATTAGGAAAACGTTATCTGGGGTAGCAAATCCATTGAGAATTAGCATTTTTTTCTCATAGACTTGTATACAAGGAGTCGCCCCGTCCATATTTTATGTACAGTTTATGGTTTGACCAAGTTTTGAAAGCCTGTGGCAGTCTAAAAGATTCTTATTTTGTTATCTTGGGTGGCCACTATGGCTATAAGTGATCATGTCACGTTTGACTCTCAGAGATCTAAATAGCTTCCACTGTATGATCTTGTCAGTCAGTTGCAAGTTTATCCAAATGGCAGTTGGCACCTCGGCCACGCCTCTATAACAATTCCAGGTTACCACACATGAAAGCGAAAAGGGAGTAAGGGAGAAAAGGGAGTCTTCTGACACCTTGAATGAAATGAAAAAACAGTGCATCACTTCATGCCCAGGTGAGCTGAAGACAGTCAGGAGCTCAACCTGCTCACTGTGGCAGAAACACGACTGCTGACTGATAGAACATGTGCCACTAATTGTGCGTGGCTTATGATTTTGTCTGGGGATGTCGCCGAAGACGTGAATTTCGAACAGGGTCATTCCATTTCAAATCAATAAATATTTTTGGACAGTTTCCACTTAACTATTCCTAATGTGCTTGAATTTTTTATAGCATAAAATGTTTTTTCGCACATATAATTTGAGTCATTTTTGGAAGGACTAGACTATGTACAATTTTTTTTTGTTTTGTTTTTGTGGTGCAAGTAGTCATACCTGCCCAAAAGTTTAACGAAAGTAACCTTTTTTTTTTTTTTTTTTTTTAAATATTGTGATGTAATAAAGTAAGGTCCAGAAAATGTCACTAGTCAACTTCTGCATCATCTGTATTCTTTGTTAATGTGTGTTTTTATGGCAGGTAGTCATACCTGCCCAAAAGTTTAACAAAGTAACCTTTTTTTTTTTTTTTTTTTTTTAAATATTGTGATGTAATAAAGTAAGGTCCAGAAAATGTCACTAGTCAACTTCTGCATCATCTGTATTCTTTGTTAATGTGTGTTTTTATGGCAGCTAGATATTCTAAATACTTCAGCTCACTTATACACAGACATTATTTGATCTACTTATCCAATATCACAAATTCTGAAGCAGTGTCATACTGAGAAGTAAAAAAGTATTTGATATATCTCTAAAATGTTATAGATACAGTTGTAAATATAGTTTAGGACATTTTTTTAAAAGCAAATCAGAGCTGGCAGGAAGACAGCCCCTGATGATTTGAGATGGAATAACCCAATACTGTAAATGCAATGACATTTTCATATAGCTTCATTAGTGGGTGACTGTGTTACCTCAAAGTGACTTTGATTAAAATGTCAGCTGTCAGAATTCAAACAAAGCTTTCATAAAATAAGAAGAATGCAATGGTAAGATTTCCCCCTCTGTCTCAGGTTTAATTGGTAGCAGTAAAAAAATTTTTTTTTAAAAATCAATAGAAGGTGTTGTCATGGGACTGGTTTTTCTTCCATAGTGTTTACTGAAGATTATTTTTTAGAAAAAAAATATACATGTGAAAATATCATGGAAAAAATGCTCATTTTACATTTTTCCATATAACCTGGATACATAAAATCAAATTTTTGCATTATTTAGAAGATCCATCCATTATCTATACACCGCTTAATCCTCACTAAGGTCGCGAGGAGCTGGAGCCTATCCCAGCAGACTTAGGACGAAGGCAGGGGACATCCTGGACAGGTTGCCAGTCTATCACAGGGCTACACTTAGAGACAGACAACCAAGCACACTCACATTCACACCTACGGACAATTTAGAATCAGCAATTAACCTCAACATGTTTTTGGACCTTGTGGGAGGAAGCCGGAGAACGCGGAGAGAACCCACGCTGCACGGGGA
Organism: Stegastes partitus; assembly: GCF_000690725.1. Taxonomy (NCBI): domain Eukaryota; kingdom Metazoa; phylum Chordata; class Actinopteri; family Pomacentridae; genus Stegastes; species Stegastes partitus. Next base: position 18,015 of record NW_007577732.1, on the reverse strand, counting down.
GAACATGCAGACTCCACGCAGAAAGATCCCAGTGCTCCCACTGGGATACGAACTGGCGACCTTCTTGCTGCGAGGCAACAGTGCTAACCAACTGTGCCAACTTGTAGCCCTATTTAGAAGATCAGTTGTTAAATTCACATAATACAAAGGTACTAAATATTGGAAAATGTAAATGTCTGTCATTGTAAGTTTATACTAAACCTGTATGATCAGTCACTCAGATGCTACAAATGGGAATGTGAGAGAATATAATGAACAATCTCTTCCCTATCAGTGTCCTCCATTCTAGTATGCTCATGATCTCGCTGTGGGTCTTTAAGCATAATGCAGGCTGACTAATCCGATCATCATCACACTTATCAGTGCTAATGCCATCAGTGAAATTAGTAATTAATATGAGAAATTAGTTCTGCCTTTGAAAATAGCACACAGAGATGAAATATCAAACTGCGACAAGAATAGGAATATTCATGAAGCTCTTTTTATCTGGTTGGGGCCTACTGTGGTTTTATTTGATTTGTGGCTCTGTCACACTGTCATCCATTTGTCTCATTGTAATGCAAGTTCTTGGACAGCTAAAGCAGAGTGGGATTTACTTCTGGGAAGATAAAATGCTGATCTAAAAGGAAAAGAAAAAAAGTGAATAACAGCTTAAATGACTGTAGCCTTTACACTGTTGTTTTATGTGTTCATGCTCTCGCAGCATGTGTACGATTCAATGAAAAGTGCCCATAATGTATGTTTTTCACAGTATTCCATGCAGTTTTTTTTTTGTTTTTTTTACAAACTACATTATACACAGCATTGACTCTAGTACGCACATATACAGAGTGTGACTGTGAACTGCTTGACTTGGATTTCTCAACTTCACAGATGAGCCAAGCGTTACAAGGAAAAGGGCTCTTGCCATTGATCAATCTCATAAACTCCTGAAGCAAAAAAAAATCTTTTTGAGTGTAGAATGACTCCACAATTCTTGCCTTAAAAAAAGGGCAAAGAGAAAAAACATTTATTTACCTCTAAGATGTAGCTTCTTGTTGAGTAAAGAAGTGTATTGATTTAACCTAGGCTGTACTGTTGCTGAGTACACAGCGTCTTGTTTTGATTCCATACTAGTTCTCTATTACCCCTTTTCCACCAAGAAGAACCAGGTGCTAGTTCCGTGCTGCTGCTAGGGCCAGTGCTTAGTTGGTTCCAATTTAAGAACCGGTTGCTTTTCCATCGGCAAGGAGCCAAGTTAGAGCCACGTCATACGTCACTGCGTACGTATCCGTTTTCCGAAAAACACTTGTACCACACGGAAGTCCACACAGGACTCCAGATTAACTTTTTTTTTTTATTTATTGGTGAGACCAACTTTCTCATTTGTTCGCACTTCTCACCCTTGTCACAGGCAAAACATATGACCAGCTGAACATTTTCTTATCAATAGACGCTACAATTTACTGATGTTCTCCCGAATGTCCCACATAGCAGGCTGTGCTAGCTGCTGTTGGTGGCTGCGGTGCTCAGAGTGGCGTGTGACCAATGACTTTAACAAGAGTAAACCAGAGTATTCTAATATCCGATTTGTCCAAGATGAAACTAAGTAATTTTTTTCTCATACGGTCTTTTCTATGAGTGGAGTAAACAGCGTATGTAGGTGTGCTCCGTTTTTCATGAGAAGACTGCATTTCTAAGTGTAAATACCGCAGTACACCGAAGTAATAAAAGTACTGTTTTCCACCACTGTGGTGCTGCTGGTGGACACAATTGTACTGGCTTTCAGGGCACAACAGTTTGTGCAAAATTTTGTGTGTCCTGGGACTTATTCCAATACATCTAGAGCCGTCCTGGTGAAAAAGAACACAACTCACTGTTTGTGTGTCCCATTCATCGGTCTCGTTGGTCACCATAACCCCACTTCCAGCCCCTGATGCACTCTTAGCTCTTGCCCAGCAAAGAGTTAGTGCTTGCTGCGCACCAGTTTTGAGAACCTGAAGCCGGTGCTTAGGTGGTGGAAACACAAAGAACTGGTGCTCAGTCAGGCTCTGGCTCCAAACTGGCACTGGAAGCAGCTTGGTGGAAAAGGGGCATATGGGATGTGATACAACCATATATGCAGTAAATACAGATGGTCTTGTAAACATCGCAGCTACATTTTTGACACACACATTGAGGATGTGCTTAATTACATTGTGGTAATTTCTGGAGCTGGAAAATGAAGCCAACGTCAAGTGCTACAAACTCAAATGTCCACATGAGACAGACTCCAAAAGAGAGTTGATCCTCATTGACCCCCATGTTAAAATGTCCAACTTTACAGCAGAAATAAACATGTTTACAGCCTGGTACCAAACACACTTCTGTATAGTAAATTTCCCCATTCATGAGAACTGAATAACTGAATATATACATAGCTCACCTGTTCACATTGTATTAACACTTAAAACTATGAATAGTTAATAATCTGTTGATTTTGGTTGTCTCCTTTTTGGTTTCTTGGCCCACCTCAGCTCCACTGATGCTCCACCTCTGTGGGGGTTTTTGGATTAGCCAGGAGTTAGGAAGCGTCAGGATGAGGACAGGTGGAGTCACCAAACTGAGCTTCAAAACCACTATTCAGAAAACCTGAACATAGTTGACATCACAGAGGCTTCGTCTATCTTTATACACAGTCAGTGCTTCTCCCTTGCTGGTCATCTAAAGACAACAACTAGATCATTCACATGAATTGTGTAGATCCAAAGCATTTTTTTTTTTAATTTATTTTTTTAATAAAGGGAAGGAGGAGTCTACTCAGAGTCTCCCTCCCAAGGACTTGGTGAATGTGAGTGTAAAAACTTGAGATAATCTAAAGCTTTAGCCAACATCAATATACATTGTCACTCTTGTCATGCTCGGAGCCCACAGTGCGAGTTTATATTTGCTCGGGCTTAAGTGAATTTAGGTGAGAATGATTGACCGTGGCAAGCAAGAGTTTGCTGCGAGTCAGGTTTGATTACCTGCAACCAGCCTGTGGGGAAGTACTGATGTGTGGGCCGACACGTAAAATGCAGATCCTGCAGGCGACCAGAAACGGGTGGATTCAGATAAACTTAAAAGAAAATATCTGGGGCTTGTTGCAGAATAATTGCATGCATTAGGCTAGGGTGTGATTACTAGTCCACATCTCTTCTCCTCTCTCTGTCAGTCTCTCTCTCTCATGCAGGCATCAGAGGGTCCAGGTTTTCTCATGCCCTGGCTGTCAATAATTTGCATTACTGAACTATAAAGTAACCTACAGAGGAAATTAACCTCCCTGACCACACAGCTGCTGCAGTTATATATAATTCAAGATCATTTAACCTAAAATGGCTAGGTGGTAATGAATTGTGAGGAATGTGAGAAAACCCTGCATAAATTCAGTCTGCTGCGTAATATTTCTAAGTGTATTTACTCTTTACTTTACAAAGGCGACTGTGGCTGGCAGAGAGGGAAGATGACTGCATTAAATGGAATTGTAGGATTAGAAATGTCACAGTTGACTGATTGAGGGAATGATGAAGTCGTGCTGCAGTGGGGTTGTAGTTCAGCAGCCTTCAAAAGGGTAAACCTGCTTTTATATTTCTCTTTCTACATAAAATCTAATATACAAATCTAAGCAAAAATAAATTAGCAAATCTGACTGTTGTCAGACATGCACATGATATTGTGAAGGACTCCTCACACATTCTATTTTCAGATTACAAACTGCTACCTTCAGATAAACGTTACAGAGAACTGCCTTTTATTCCTACTTCTATCGCTCCACTCAACAAACAACAGCTCAGTTCAAGCGCTTGATGTGCCAGGCTTATGCATTTGATGTACAAGATTGATCTCTGGATTCCTGTTTTTTTATTCTGTAGGCACCATTTCTCTATTTTACACAACATGCAATACAGTCCTCTTACAAATGCAATATGTATGTGTGGATGTATATGTATGGTTTCGATGTACATTTGTCTTACATGGTTTTATATGTGCATAGCTGAATTCTGTACATAGTTGTGTATCTTTTGTTTCATTATGGGGAGTCTGTAGTTGTACAAAGCTGGCAAATTGGCACGACCACCCAAAGGCAAATTTCCCTTTGGAGACAATAAAGTTAATCAAATTAAATTATAAAAGTTAGTTGAGCATTGTGGTTAAAATAATATAAGTGCAGTAAAACAAAATTTGAAAACAAACTAAAACTTTATAAAATGGTTTTCTAATCGCAAAATTGTCCAAAAGGCATAATTTTTGTATAAAAATTCCAAATTTTCTCCTGTGCTTCATTTAAGTTTCCAATATTGTCACCTTCTTCACAACCTTTTTCAGGTCTGTAAATATTACAGATGTGATATGTACCAATTTACAGACTCTAAGCAATCTAAAGAAAAAAACAAAAAATTGTTAGTTGGTATCAGCTGCCTCATTCATGCTTCACCATCACAATTAATTTCATCAAATCCAGCTGGCTGACAAGTAATGTCCAGTCAATCATGCAGATGTGCAGCGTGGCCATTATGACCCTATACTCTCACTCATGCCAGCCTCCTCCACCACCCAGTGACCCTGATCTAGAATTTCAGGTAAGATTTATGTCTGTATTATTCAGCCAAATTTACTGCTATGACCTAACTATGATTTATGTGTGTGCATTTAAAGGCAGTGAACAAGCAGGATCCTCACTGCTGCTTGGATTTTCTCTCAAAGGGAAGATCCTGTTCTGCCCCATCTTTTACTATTTAACATTTGTTACTTAAATGGTCAATTCCTTAAGTGTCTCTAAGTGACCGTAAGCCTCTTTACAGTCAAGCTCCATGCACACAGGTGTTTTCACTTCATCTAACTGATTAGCACCGTTCTTACTAGTGATTTCGTGTGATTGGCCGCTCCTGTCTCTAAGCAACCTTGTCTTCTAGAAATTATGGCTACATGTTTCAAAACTTTTTTCCAGTTACATTTTCTAACAGTTTCTTTTGAGAGGCAGCTGACGTGTCTGGGCCTGTCTTTTGTTTCTCAGTGCAATCTGTCATTGAGTATTGCTTTCACTGTTGTCTATGAAAAAAATAAAAAGTCTGTTCATGGAGTTTACTTCATATATTCAAAGCTGCTGCTTTTGAAAATTTTAAACTCTGTGAGAACGGAAAAAAAGAAAAGATCCAAACATGGCACCAAGGAGTCCTTCATCCATATATGTAAAATGTAATAATGCTTGCTTCTGGAGTTGGCTGTCTTACTTACTCACTACTAGACTGTAGAATAGAATAGAATAGAATAGAATAGAACAGAATACGTTATTGATCCCCCATTGAGGGAAATTTACACGCAACAGCAGCATCCAAAAATATAGAAAGTACAAGAAAATAACAATAATTAAGTAATATGCATCCCTGGTGTCTGCACACAGGTCCAAGGCCCCACCGTCTCTGGTTGGGCAGTCCATACACTGGCTGAATGTGGGGAGAGTGGTAGAGAACGATGTATGATTAAAGTCTCCTGAGATGACGATCAGAGACTGAGGGTGTGATGTTTGCAGCTGGGACACTGAACTATGGATGAGTTCACAGGCCGCAGCAGCATCAGCCGAGGGGGGATGTAAACTGTAATCACCAGGACGTGTGAAAACTCCTTCAGCAGGTAAAACGGCCACAAACCAACCGCCAGCACTTCAACATCTTTTGTGCAGCGCTGCTCTTTAATGCTAACATGCCAGCATTATACCATTCCGTCATTCACAAACATGGCCCCCACCTTACTTCTTACCACTCTCCTTCAAGCTCCGGTCCGCTCTGACCAGATGAAATCCGTCCGAAGTTACGAGCGAGTCCGGAGTAAGTTCATTCAGCCATGACTCCGTGAACAACATAAGGCTACACTCCCGATACTCCCACTGCAGCCAGGTCAGTGCTGTTAGCTGTTAGCTGTTAGCTCTTCCATCCTTTAAGGCAGGGGTGTCCAATTCTGGTCCTCGAGGGTCACAATCCTGCATGTTTTAGATGTTTCCCTCTTCCAACACACCTGATTCAAATGATCAGGATTGTTATCAGGCTTCTGTAGAGCTTGATGATTAGCTGATGAATGGAAACGACTGTCCATAGTATGTCTGATGGTATGTAAAAATAGAAGCACCCTCTGAGATGCCACAGATCAGTTTTGAAGCTTAGTGTGGTGGCCCTGGCTGTTGCCACTTAGCAGTGCCTGACTCTTTAACTCCCAGCTAATCAAAAAATGGGCAATCAGGTGGACCAGCAAAACATCTCTGGGTCTTGGCAGCCATGACATAATATAATCTAAGCCTAAGCTCAAAATGTATTAAATGATACATCATCTATCAGTGTATTATATGTAACAATTTCAAGCCTTAATGCAATTGTAATGGATTAGTTGTTTAAAAAGTCACCCCCATACAGTTGTCATAAAGGAGGAAATTAGCTACAGAGACCAAACTGGGTTTTGTACCATGCTCTAAATATGTTTATTTCTGCTGTAATGTAGGCCATTTTAACATGGGCATCTATCAGAATTGAGTCACTTTTGGAGCCAACCTAGAGTGGACATTTGAAGAACTCATTTTTTGGCTGCTTGATCTAAATATATGAAGCTAGTCATATTTCTTATATTTTTATGTACATTTTTCTGTCTAGTATGTGTGTATCTCCATGTGTAATGCTGCTAGCAACAATGTGAATTTCTCCATTGTGAGATAAATAAAGGCATATCTTATCTTATTGCATACTGTTAAGAAAGGCTGTGTTCAAAAGCTGGGTGTTAATTTGTTTAGTTACAAATTTGTTGGGATTTTTGAATTACATATACTTACATTTGGAAGAGAACGTCACATTTCTAGTTTTACTTTAGCTCTCTGTTACATGTATTGAAAAGTTTTCAGGAAACATAGCTGGAGTCTCTTCTTACCTTTGTTTACATGATGTAATTCCCAATATAGTTCAATGTGGTGATGTGGATGTGTCACTGTGTTTTGTATTCCTGAGGTTGTTTTTTGTATGTGGCTGGCTGTGTTTGCGTTTCAGGCTGGGCGGGGCTGACTGGAGGTCAACGCTCCCGCGCTGGCCCAGCTGCTGCTCATCACTCTCATCAGCGCGTTAGATAAAGCTACTGTTCACCTGTGCTCCAGTGCCAGATGATTGCCAACCCTAAGAGTGGTACATTCAGGCCGCTTAGCTGTGTAAACTAAGTCTTTTGTGAATTACTCTCGAGCTCTCGAGTAACCTGCATTTTCTTCCTGTTTCTCCAGCGTCTCCTCCACCAGCCCCCTGTGTCCAGCCATTCAGGTCCCCACGTCAGCGTGCACTCCAACAAGCACAGATCTAACTTCTCCCCTCACGAGCACCTGCACAAGACATCACCCTCACCCCTGGTTTCTTTGTACACTCTAAACCCCGGATCTCTCACCTGCTTCCCGGTGTCCCTCACTCTCCTGGATTTCCTAAATAAACCTGTTTTTCCTTTTAACCTGCCTCCCTCTCGTTTGGGTTCCACACTCATGCCCTTCGGCCACCGGGCAACATTCTACCTATTATTAACCTGAGGTCTAATCAGTCAATGTGGGACCTTTAAATGTATTCTCAATGATTTTAATGTAATTTACGGGAACTAAGCTCATTTTTCTGCTTGTGGTGTGAAACAATTGTGAATGTGAACTTTTTGGTAGCATTTATATTTTTTGAGACTGTTTTTGCCATCTAGTCTATAATGTGTTGGGTTGTGCACACAATAGTGCAAGGCACTGACACACAGAATGTCAAATTTCTGATTTACATATAATAATGCATATATTAATACTCATCATATGACATGTCCATTGATCCAGAACCACTCTGGGCAGAAGCTCTTCAACTGAACCTGTCTTACTTTGAAAATTATTTTTCTGTCTGATTGAAAATGAAGAAAAATTAAGAGATTGTGGTATTTGTAAGAAACTGAAAAGAGACCAAAAGCATGGCATCAATTAACACTTAAATGAAGTGTATCCAGAAGAGTTATTACAATCTGGGTCATTTTCTCCTGTTTTTGCTATTCACTTGAAAATTTATGAGGAGGATGGAGCTGTTCTGGAGAAAAAAAGACATTCTTATCTGATTAACAGAACAACATGAGTATAGAATCCTATTTCAGCTCAGCTGAACAACTCTTTGGTAAAGGTCAAGGATGACACTGTTATTACCTTCAGCCTGTCACTGGAGTCTAATTGCTCCTTTAAACTCTGGGAATGGATCTGTAAGCAGTGATGTCTGACACTTTCTGCACTGTTACAGCTATCTGCATGGAGCTCTGTATGCATTAAGCATATGCTGTGGGCTAACTAATTAAACAAGTGTGAACTTTGTCAGGAAGATAAAGTCATCTAACACATTTCCACATGGTGTTAGTGTTTAGTTTTACAGTGTGCCAGTGGTTAGTTGTGAGAACCTGATTTTTATAGAAGACCTTCCTTCTCCTTTATTTCTCCAAATTTTCTCTTACACATATTCATTCATTTGATTTCTTTTGTTTATTTAAGTCTTTAAAGAACTATTCTGGGGAAAATAACATTTTGTTATACATTGTTAATATGTCCATGTGGTGCTTTTTTTTTAAGTTATTTTTTTTGGCCTTTGTTAGATAGTGATAGTGAGAGAGACAGGAAAGTGGGGGAGAAGAATGGGGGGAGGACGTGTGGTAAAGGGCCATGAGCGGGATTTGAACCCATGACCTCCACATCGGGTCTGTAGCCCTGTACATGGGACACCAGCTCAACCAGGTGAGCTATAGCGACGCCCCATGTGGTGCTTTTTAATGTTCTCGAAGACACATCATCGGTATACTGGCTACATGGTGGCTTGGCATTATTAGCTTGCAACTGCAGTTTACTGCTAAAAATCTCAAAAACACAGATTCATACAACCTAAAAAAAAACAATCCCATCAGCTTGCTGGAAGGGGGTTCATAATAGGTTCATACATTCATGGCTGAATTACTTCAATATTACACCTTGTAATTGTTTGGCGTAGACTAGTTTTACATCGAACAGAGTCAAAAGTAAGATGTGCTCTAGCTGCAGAGACAGGGGAGTGGAGTCAGGAACTTTATAGATCTGCGCATTGTCAAGAAAGTAACGGTGCAGAGAAAAAACCTTGTAAATAAATAAACTTGACACACACAGGTGAGTTTTTATGGGTTCAATCATCAACTTTAAAGAGGCATTAAAAAACTCAGAAGACGCAATACGGTACAACCATTGTTTTCAGTGTTGCTGAGGCACATACAATAAACACTTAAAATTAAAGAGCAGTTAAAGAAGAATTCATGGCTATGTCATAAAAAACTAAACTTAACCATGCAAAACAGTGTATTGATTAACAATGAGACAAATAAAGAAAGCAACAAGAATAAGAACAATTAAAGCCACAATTGGCATTGGATGGGTCCTCGCAGTACGATTGTCAGCCTTCGCAAACGTCGGGTTGTCTCAGTAGCATGCTCCGGGTGGGACTCTGATCCAGCGTGTTGAGTTTGGGGCAAATCGGAGCACGTGCGGCCTAGTTGCGAGCCACTTCCTGTTTAGTGGTGAGCCGCGGAGGCGTGCGTGGCATGATGTGGCATGCTAGTAACGCACTATCGCTGGGACTCTGAGCACACGTGTACAGTTTCAGAAAGATCGGAGCACGTATAGGCAAGTTACACAACATGTCCCATTTTATGGCGTTTTGGCGAAATTCTACAGGCCGCCATTTTGATGCTGTCAGACTTTTGCGAACTTTTACACGTTTAATCACCATGTCCTATAGATCAGTGGTTCTCAATTGGTGGGTTGCGACCCAAAAGTCGACCTGTTCTGGGTGGGTTGCGGACAGCTGGTCAAAATTAAATAATATATAATGTGCGTCTCAGGTTGGACTTACTTTTTATTTTGAAAAAAACATTTATTTTGACAGGCATGGTAACCATAGTTTGTTTGACGTTCATTTTAAGTTTGTGTTGATGTTGGGATGCAAGATGGCAAAGCGCAAATATGACCCAGAGTATTTAAAATGTGGATTTTCATACTAGGGCTGGACCCTAGTATCATGATCAATTTTGATCTCCGAATACTGGCTCGCACGAGAGCATCAGCTGGTGGAGCTGTCATGTGATCAGACGCTGAAAAAGAGATTTGGGGAGGTAAGCCTTTCCCACTTCTGGTGCAGCAATGTGATGGCTGAGTATCCATCCCTCGCCACTCTTGCAGTTAAAACAATCTTACCATTCAGCACAACCTGTTTGTATGAAAATGACTTCTCTACCCTGGTCCAGCTCAAGTCAAAGCAGAGGAGCAGGTTGGACACTGAGCATGATCTGAGAGAATCTCTGTCTATTGTCACCCCAGACTTTGAAACTCTAATCAAGAGTAGAGCACGTGCCCAACTGTCTCATTAACTTCAACAAATGACCTGATTAGGACAAGACTTTATTTTCGAGTAGTTTTGATATTTATTTTATTCACTTTTGTACATGCAGTTGTCATGATCCTGCTTAGTTTCTTATTAATTTGCACAAAATGAAGTGAAAACATGTTGTTTTGTGCCCTTATTTTTTTTATGCAGTTTTGTACATGCAGTTGTCATGGTCCAGTTACTATGCATGGTTATATGCTCTGAAATGCATGTTGCACAGGAAAATATATTGAATATTCAATATTTAATTCAAAAAAAAAATTGGGTCACGACTAAATGACCATGGGAAAATGTGGGCCCCAGGGTGGATCCAGTTGAGAATCCCTGCTGTAGATTGTGCTGGCCAAATTTCAGGTGTGTACAATGTTCTCCCCAGATTTTGAAAATGGCCAAAAATAAGCGAAAATCGCAAAATTCTGACTGTGTTTTTTTCAAAATGGCGAACTTCCTGTTGGATTTAGGGCTTCGAGCTGATTGACTTTTTTGTGTGTCCCGATCTGCTACATGTGCCCAGCGAATTGTGCAGGTCTAGGTGAAATGGCCTTCTGACGGGACTCCGTTGAATGTCGGAAACACAACGAAAATGCACAAAATGGCCATTGATTGAAATTGCACGGGCTGCCATTTCCACGCTGTCAGACTTTTGTGGGGTGTTTTAATAATTTTTAATCACCATGTCCTGTCATTTGTGCTGGCCATATTTCAGGTGTGTACGACTTGCCCCCTAGGAGGAGATAGATTTTGAAAAGGGCCAAAAATGGCCGATCTTGGGCCAAAATCCGCCACTTTTTTAAAAAAAAAAACTTCCTGTTGCGTTTCAAGTATGTGTCCTTGAGACTTTTTTGTGCATCTCGGCATGTTACGTGTGTGCCGAATTTCGTGGCTCTACGTGAAAGTGTGTTGGGGGCCCTTTTTTCGAAGTTTTGTAGGTGGTGCTGTTTAGCCATTTTTCTATTGAGGTGTGTATTTCCCCCTAATTATAAAATTTTTCGCCGGGTCTGATGTGTGTGCCAAGTTTTGTGTGAGTGTGAGTACGTGTAGGACCTCAGAAACACATCTCTTTGTCACAAATAATAATAAAAAACCCTAGCAATTCCAATACAGTCTTTGCACCCTTTTGGGTGCTCTGACCCTAATTAACAGTATAAAAGCAATGACAGCTATGAGCAATGAGAGCAGCAAAAATAAACTTTTCTCTATGATATTAAAGAGGTCATCTTAAAGTTTTGTTGAAGTTATTTCAAGTATGTGAGGCACAAAGCATATCTTTCTATTCGTTGGTTCGTCTGCTTTTGACTGTGCAATAAAGCCCCAAAAAATCCAATAAACCCACATTAAAGTCATAAGCAAATAAATGAATACACACTGACAGAAATACAAAGAGCAAAGTGAAAATAATATAAAAAATAGCACCACGTTTGCAGAAATTTCCAATTAAACTTATTACCTAAGAGTGTTTCTAATTTGAACTCCCTGGTGACGGTGAAACTCCATTAAGAATGGGATGCCTGAGCATGTGTAATTAAGTAAAAAAGAGAGAGAGAAGGAGGGTGAGTATCCGACACAGACAGCTATCCTTCCTGCGTATGCATCTTCTCTCCTATGAGCAAATTACGCCCGTTCTTTTCATGCCATTCTGCTCCCAGTAATTTCATTTTAATATGATTCGAAGAAACACGCCAAGGTCTACCATGCTCCTTGTTATTCATGAGAACTCAACCTGCCATCTGTTATCGCAACTAAGTCTGTCAAAAACCAACCTAGATGCATTACTCTCACTGCCGCATTGTGTCAGGCACTTCTGTTTCAAAGACGCACTATTTCAAATAGAATCATGTTTTTTATGCTTTTTAAAAGTGATTTATGCCCTACAAGCACATGCAGGCTCCAATTATAGACACTTACAAGTCTGGATTGCTTTGCAGGACGTATGACGTCAGACAGCACAAATGCAATCAGCTCTAAGATCCACAGAGTGGATCATTTCATTTCTCCTTTAAGTCCTCTGAGGTCAGAAATAAGTTGCCCACACTCGAGCAAATTTGTGCATTTGTGCCTTACTAACCTGCAAGTTTGTACAATTTCTTATAAAACAAGTGGCTCATTAAAAGTGGGATAGAAGTGTTGAGGTTTCATCATTAAAGCTCACGCTCAAAATTTTTGCACATTAAAGAGCTCTCTGGTTTTATTTGCCTTTGGTTAAATCTTTGTACAATATTGAAATGCGGCGCTCGTGCTTTAGTATAACTAGAGGAGCAACGTTAATTGCATACAGTAAAACACACAGAAGTAAAAAGAAAAATAATGATGCTTAATATTGCATTAGCTATTTATCATTCGTCACTGTTGCAAAAACTTGTCCACTAGAGGGTAGATGCATTTACTGTCACTGACTGATTAAATGAGTTAGTGAAAAGGTGAGAATGTGAGCTGTGAAAGGCTTTTGAAACAGTGATTATAAGAGTCTAAAGCTTGATATAATTACATGTCCCAGCCCGGGACATGCTATATGACACCTTTCCATTGTGCCATTGTGTATCAGGGTGGTTTGCAAAGGCCATTGTCACAGTTCATTGCTGAATCTGTCAATGAGACATCAAGTTTTTCCAGCTCCATCCAACTGTGCAGCCCAGTCTGCCCTACTGCTTCCTGTAAAACCCAGAAGCAGCTTCTCCATTCCCTCATTCAACCTTTTTCTCTTTCTCTCTACAAACATATTTTAACACTCAAGTAGAGCCACAGTTATTTTCTCCAGTTTTTAATCATCCTCAGCATCATGCTCTACCATCACAAATATTTTCATAGTCTCCTAAGATAAGCCTTCCTCCTGCATGAAAAGAGCATAGCAGACAAAAGACACACCTTCAGTGAAGAAGAAGAATAGGACAAATACTGAAACCCCCACTGTTGCTTGGCATGGTCTTGCAGTGAGTCCTTCCAAAGGTGTTAGGTAACCGCCACTAACAGGGGTGCACATTAACCTGGGCCAGCGATTGTCTGGATATTCGTGACTGCCAAGGGAAGCTGCCGTGGAAATGCCAGTGTAATAGATGGAGCTTTTCTTCACCCTCCTGCCCATTTTGGCACCAGCTTCTTCCACATGACAGCTGGGAAGTCATTAGCAGACTGCCACACTCTTCAAAACACAGAAGGACCTCTCTCGCTCGATGTGTAAAGATGCTGCTGCTCGATGTTAGGAGTTTCAGGGGACAACAGCTCAGCTTGCCTCGAAACAATGTGAAAAATGAGCAGCTATTTCTGCATGTCCGGTCTGAGCAGTGTGATCTTAAAGGGGAATACTAAATGACTTAAAGTTGAATGCAAACAAACAAAAAAATAGTCTGTCATGATAAGGCTAAACATTATTTACAGTCCAAACACCAAGCTACAGTCCCACAGACATTCACACACCATTATTTAGTACAAATTGGTGCAGCTACTGCCAAGGAATATTATGTTTCTGGCACTGCCTTTCAGTTTCATAAAAAGCATTGCAGACACAGCAAGCAAAAGTCTTAAAACAACTGTGCAAGCATGGAGAGAAACAAACATTGCACATATTACAAGGGGAAAACAAACGTTGTCATTTACTTAACAATGTACAAGTGTACAATAGACATAGCCTGCTATTTTCACACAGGCATTACCACTGTGTTATTTTTCAAAACAGTCAGACTCACAGCCATTATGGCTATTGAAATGTATTATGTTGCTGCAAGAATATACTGATGTGTAAAAAAAAAAAAAAAAGAAAGAAAGAAAGGAAAAAGCAAGAGTATCTGAGGAAGTTGTTTGACCAACACATGCCACCAGCAAGACCTTCAGTGCTCCTTGGTATTGATTCTCTAAATCTTTTGAGCTTTACTGGAGGGATGGAACATTATTCTTCCAAAAAATATTCTCCAATTTTTACCGCAGCTGTTCAGCTGACATGTAAGGTAAAAAAAAAAAAAAAACACAGGTAGAGTGAATTATTAGCATTTATAATAGCCTCATTCCACTCATGATAATTAGTTCAAAAGCATCTGTACTGTGTCAGTCACTTAGCGTGACTCATCACTGATTGATTTTATCTGTTACACCTGTGAAATCCTTTTTATGGCAGGTGAAGATGGGCTGCTAGCAGAAAGGACACGTTGCTGTTGCACAGTGACATTCAAAAGTTACAGCAGTCATGAGGCACAGTTTCATGAGAATTTGCCTAAAGTATGAATGGTTTTTTAAAAGACTTTTTAAAGTTGGTGGACGGATGGTGGGAAAATACTGACTTAAGAAGCAAAACAGAAAAGCAGCACTAATGTTGAGATGGCTAGCAAGGTTACATTTGTTGTTTCAGTTGTGCTAGCTAATGATAACCAGATTTAAATGTAGTTAGCATTAGCCAATAGATAATACAAATCGTGTTCATTATGTATGTTATATTATGTGTTTGTTTTGCTTTATTTTGTGACTAAATACTTGCTTGTCAATGACATTTCCCACAACTGTATGTTTTTGCTAATTAGCAAATGGTAGCATGCTAACAGGCTAACACCATCCAAACTATCAAAGTCCTTATAGGTAAGTCTTGCCTCTTGGCGACCATCTTGCTAACACCCCCTGACAGTTATTTTGGGCTAACAAGGTTTCTAAATGTGTGAGCAGAGAGCCATAACAGCAATATTAGCATTCACCAGGTCATAAAACCTGCATGTATAGAGTCAAATCTGATTTTTTTTTTTTTTTTTTTTTTTTTAAAAGCTGCTCAAAACATTTGGTGACTCTTCCCCCACATTATGGTTTAAAAAGTATTTTTCCCTGAAAATTATTCTTCAACTAATCTGGCTGTTACAAAGCAGTTAGCTGGCTTTTTTAGGGGAGAGGTTTAGACATATATCATGAAATCATCATCTTTGGTCTTCTCCCATAGATTTCTATTCAAGATTCTTTCACATCTATGTAATAATCACGTTTATCCATATTGTTTATGTAATAAAGAGCAACTGAGTCCAATATTCTCATGGTGTACATGTTTAAACAGGTAAAACTGTTAGTTTTGCCTGTTTAAACAAGTAACTGTTGCTACTGTCAGTTACAGTAACTTATTGGTGAAATTACCAACACACAGGTGCCACATCTGTCTACTCTCAACAGAGTGCCACTATTTTTTTTATGCAACCTCTTTACTTTGGCAAACATCTTCACCTCCATATGGATTAATATGGATAAAGTCTCCATTTCCATGTACCAGTCTCAAGTTAAGTGTTTACTGGGCCAGGGGCTTTCTGTCCTTTAATACTTCAGATACTGTGCAGTCTTGGAACAAGTGCTTGGGTCAAATATTTGTGTTGGAGGAGAAAAATAATTGTTTTTGCCAAGCAATAAAGGTTCTGCCAGACCAAACACTGCATAATACACATAGGCATTAACACTTCTCTTCCACTCTGCGTTTAGTACAAAAAAGTGACAATAATATGATGTAAAATATCCTAATTCTGCCTGTCTTCAAGAAAAAATTGTCATAGAAGCTGATCTTGTTGTATATCTTTTGTAAATATTATTCTTAACATTTTAACTGAGGTATCTTGATTAACTGACACCTTCAACAAAATGCAGAAACAGCTTTAACACTGCCACACTGTAGTTGTGTAAAATATCCACTAGAGAGCAGCAAAATATTACTTTGAATGATCATCATAAGTGTGAATGTGAGTGTGCTTGGTTGTCTGTCTCTAAGTGTAGCCTTGTGATAGACTGGCAACCTGTCCAGGGTGTTTCCTGCCTTTACCCTATATCAGCTGGGATCGACTCCAGCCCCCCGTGACCATAGTGAGCACATGGCACATTTTCTTGTTTATTAGGCTTTTAGCTGCACCACATGCATTTGGAGAGAAAGAAAAAGTCCTCATGAATGATACATTGTAAGATCTTTTTCTGTTTTATTAGAAACACTAATTATTATCTAATTTTCATCTGACAACACGCCTGCTTCCTCACTGTACTGTAGGGGTGCATTTAGTTGCACATTAACATGTTCTTTGATCTCTCCCCGAAGCGTCTGGTTAAAACTAAATGGCCTGCACAAGCAATAAAAGGGTTGTCATGGCAATCTTTTCATAATTTTCTCTCCACATTTACTTTTGTGCAGTACAGAGCAGTACACGAACCAACTGCAACTTTTTTGAAATTTAAATCCAATTGCCAACTTAAACATGTAGGTGCACCTGATCAGCCACAACATTAAGACAGTCTGTGTAACATTGGCTGCAAGGTGGCGCAGTTGGTTTGCACTGTTGCCTCGCAGCAAGAAGGTCGCCGGTGTAGCATTGCATATGCACCCGCTTGAAAATGGACCCTCCCTATAAAATATGGACCCCGAAACAAAATGTGCATAAAATTTAGGGTTAGGATTCGGGTTAGATTAGGGTTAGGTTAGGGGACGATAACAAGGTCTAGGACCATGTTATAATTGGCAGGGTTAGGGTTGTTTGGAATGTTTTATATCAAAGCTAAGGATAAATAAAGCGCAGCATCCATCTAAAAAGGTGTTGCTGTGGGCAAGAGTTAAGATGACAGAGTTGGTAATTGGTCGCTGCCACCTGGGTTCGAACCTGAGGTCTCTGGTCTTGAGACAGTTTGGCTACCTGTTGAGCTGAAGCTGGGGAACAATAGTCTTTCTAGGGAGGGAGAAAGGGAGAAAAGAAGGGAAATGTGGCAGGATGAAGCCTAATTTCTGCTCCTGATGGAGAATGCTATTCAGCCTATCACCGCTTGAGGGCACTCCTTATAAGGGTACGGTGCCCATCTTGGCGTCTTTCGCTCTTGGCTCTGAGACCGCCCACTTCCGGGTCGCCTTGCTCTTGGTTGTCAGGTATATATGTCACGGACCCCGTGCCGGCACGTTTGGCTCGCGGCTGCCTGTGCGGCCAGTGCAATTTGGGTGTCTTCTGCTGTTGCCGCTACATAAGAGTGTGTCCCTCTCCTTCAGGTGCTCACTGAACACAGCTGAACGAGGCTGTGACTGGAAGGTGTGGCTGAATCTTGGGACCCACTGCTTTGCCGGGTTAGCGGCGCGCCGCCGCTTTGCCGCCGTGAGCATCGCCGTCTCTCTGCGGCTTGCTCTGTGTGGTGTCGCTCTGCTTCGTTGCTCTACTTCCATCTTTTTACTCTGCTCCACTTTGCCCTCGCCTTGCATGGCAGCATTCTTCGTCTTGCTTTTGTAATATTGTTTTTGTATTTTGTTTTGTTGTGTTATATTTTGTTTAAGTTTGCCTTGCTTAGCTTAGCTTTTTCTTTGCTTGGCTTGGCTTCATTTGGTTTGTTGTTTTTGTTTGTTACCTGTGTTGGGCTTTGTGTTGCCTTGTTTAGTTTGTTTGTGTGATTTTGTTTTGCTTTGTATTTTGGGTTTGTTTTCGTTATTTTTGCATGTGTTTGCAAAGATTAATATTGCTTGAGTTTATTTCTTTTGTTTTGCATGGTTTTCTTGATTTCTCGTTTGCTTTGCATGGTTTTCCTTAGTTTTCATTTGAATCTGCCTTGTGGGATGTGGGATTAAAATTCTATATTTTAAATTCTGTCACTGTATTTTAACTATTGTATGAAAATAAAATGT
>NW_007577731.1:3263598-3345205 GCF_000690725.1 Stegastes partitus | reverse complement strand
TAGGTGTGAATGTGAGTGTGCTTGGTTGTCTGTCTCTAAGTGTAGCTCTGTGATAGACTGGTTACCTGTCCAGGTGAACCTGCCTTCACCCTGAGTCAGCTGGGATAGACTCCAGCCCCCCACCACCCTAGTGAGGATATGTCACTAACAAATGTAATCTGGCATAATTCAGAATGAAGTTTAGTTGTGTGGGAGATTGGGTTGTTTCATTTGTGTTAGAATGCACTGAGATCTTTGCTGAAACTGTGCTAACTGTGCTCCTCTGGATGGAAACTGTCTTCATTTTCAACCTCTGTTTTATAATATAAACGCGTTATTGTGGGTGTGGCTTGTCTGTATCTGTTTCATACAGACATAAATATATGCAGGATTTAGTGATTCTGAGTGATTCAGTAGAAGAGCAGGGCGTTGTTGGACAAACCCATTCATGTACCTGTTGCACACTAGAGGTTCATGTGTGAGGACCACAATGAAAATGACATTTTAGAAGACATATATAGATAAACAGTGAAGAAATTGGTTGTGTTGTTGTGGTTGTTTGTCATCATTTAACTGCTCTGTTCTCTAAAAAGAAACAAAAACCAACAATAAACCTTTAAAATCAGTGTTTGTGAAGCAGATTTCGCCTCCAGTCCTCAATCAAATCCCATATTTTTGGTTGAAAATCACATAAATCACTCCTTCTGTTGGTGCGACTGCTGCCTTGCAGATACAGACAGAAAATGTCTGTTTTAATGAAAAATGTAAAGTGTGTTTTTTCATACTGCTCCTCAGTTCTGTTGTCCTGCTGGCACTCCATTTACTGTCACCCCACATAACCCCTTATCGCACTTATTTCAAATCTTTAGGTGCTCAAACATCCATTTATACGTGGATTCCTCCTCTTCAGTATTTGACCATGAAGCATACAGCAGGCCACGTGTTGACCACCTACTGTTCTGTTACCCTCTTTTGTCATTTGCGAGAGCTAAAAAATCTGCTTTATCTGGTGTTTTTTAGAGGAACTTTGATGATCTTAGCGCTTAAACATCAGAAACTGGGCCCAGGTCAGGCCGGGTCCGGCTGCACCGTTCAGCTTTGTTCTGTACTCCTTTGTTCATGGCAGAAATAAATGGACAGATGGTGGAGCAGAAGCAGGCCAGAGCAGCGAGTCAAGATGGTTTATTAGCTTTGTTCTCATTTAGGGGTAATATTTCCTCTGATAGAACATCCCAAAGAGTCATTTGAAGTTATTAAGGCTTTACATATTGTGTTATGCTGCAGGAAGGCATAAGGGCAATACGGGCCATTACTGGGTAACAGAGTGTCAAGAAAAAAAAGGTTCATTCCCTTTCAACTGCATTTCTTCTTTATTACAAGCACCAACTGTGTGTGATTCATTGATTCAGTTGGATGTGGGCGTCCTTGTTTTGCAAAATGTGCTTTTCAAATCACCATAAAACGCTTCATGTAACGGAACACTTACAGCCTGACGTAGATCCGACGAGAATTAGTTGTGTTTAGCCACAAATGCACCTTTCAAAGTTAATTTGGAGTTTGCGTCATCATAAGCGTGAGAAGGAAATGTGTGTGTGGTAATTCTAAAGCCATCCCCAGTCTGGCTCCCCGTATTTGAAAAGCGTTAGAAGCCAAACTTCCGTCACTTTCACCACCTTCTCCCCCAAATCTTTTTGTAATAAGGCCACTTTTTTTATACTTCAAATACAATCACAAGCCTCTTTCTCATCTGCAGCTATTTCACAATTCAGCAGCTCGGCTTTTACCCAGAGATAAGAGCAGAGATCAGCAGCGCAGTGCATCTTAATAATGTTTCTAGAGCGGGCTTAAACTCACACAAACAGCTCTGCGGCACAAAAACGTTCACATAGTTATCGTCTGCTTGTCCACAGCTGCATTAGAAGTACGTTAAAATATAGCTATCTGTTTTGCAGCTCATAAATTGGAGGGATTATTATAAATGCATGCACATATAGGAACAGACACAGTGGCTACAGTGCCGTTTTAATTTGGTAAATGTCTGCAGCTGCTGCTGCTGCTTCGTCTTCTGTGGCTTCAGATATTGTGTGCTTCCTTTAAGTCTGAGTTAGTTAATGATTATCGATGTTTCTAATGAGTACAGGAGGCTGCATCAGACTGTGACACCAGTTAATCACACGTGTTCTGTTTTCACAAAGGTGACTGAGCTGAATCTGTTCACTGTAAAAAAAACAAATAAATCTGTAAACAAAAACAGTAAAAAGAGAAAGTAAAAGACATTAAACTAAACCTAACAAACATCACAACACAGTAAAAACAGTGGAAAAAACAGCAAATATCTAAAATAATGACATTTTAGTTGATGTTAATGCAGTTAAATCGGTGTAATTTTACATTTACAATCTGTAAAACAGTGAAATATAATTTGTAAAAATGCAGATTTTTGATGTGGATATTATGTGCAGTTTTGTTTTTTTGTTTTAAGAGTCAACAACAATGAACAACAATAAACCATGTCTTTGTCATTTGTAACTGGGTGATGAAAAGTTGTTAAGGTAATAACTGTTTATTAGTTTGAGGTGAAACGCCTTCATCAAACAACTCTCGTCATTATTCTGAAGCAACTGTAACTTCACAGCAATTTTGGAAGTTTTGAATTTCTACAAATGTCAAAGCAACTCTCTGGATACTATATTTTCAGAAGGCATATATTTAAGCAGGAACGCTAGAAGTCCTTTGTTTGTCGGGCCAAATGCAGACATGAAAGAAGCACTTTTATTTTGAAAAAAAAACAAAACACTTTAGCATTTAACGGGGCTGGGCTTTTTTCTTCAGCATATCAATCAAACATGCAGTATAAATGTACAAAAAAAAAAGTTTAGAACATGAGCTGAAGTCTTGTTGAAGCTCATACAGTCTACTAATATCTGGGGTTTCTAAATGATTTTAAATGACATAAGTTCTGACTGACATAGAAAAGTGCCTCGTGTGCATTTAAAGATGCTACGTTCCAAAGCAAAACACATAAAAGAGGACAAAGTGTCCGGCTCAGCTGTGTGTTGAATCAGCAGGGATAGTATTAAATAAGACAAGTTGATCTACTGCACTACATTCTATTATATTTTGAATTGTCAACTGGTTTTGGAAATGTGTGTTTTTCTCTACATTATTAAAAACAGTTCCACCAGAAACTGATGCAGAAAAGCTACAAACTGGTGCATAAAAATCCACTAGAATGGAGGAAGCGTAGTTGTTGACTTCCTGGGGGACGACGGCTAGATCCTCTGCTTAAGGTGTTCAACTACAGTGTTGTAGGCATGATATAGAACATTTATATTTAGAATATCCAGGTCTCCTGCTGCATTCGCTTTTTAAAGCAGGTCAGTTGCAAACATAAGAAAGTTTAGACAGCATTTACAGCTGCCTTGAAAAGTTAACTGTTGACTATTAAGTTAATCAGCTGATTCCATCGACACTGTGGATAAGCGGACTCACCTCTTTGGCCTTGTGGAAGTACTGAGGGGCTCAAGGAAGTTTGGACCGACGAGTTCATATACGTTTTGTAGACTTGGAAAAATGATATTCCCTGGGGGAATCTTGAAAAGGTTGCTGCAGAAGAACGGGGTACCAGGGTTGCTTGGTACAGCCAAAGTGAGAGCAGTTACCCTCCAGAACAGGGTGTCTAGTTTGGGAACATCAGAGTCTCTGCTTTGTGCAGATGATGTGGTTCTTTTAACCTCGTACGGCGCACTGGGGCTGTTTGCAGCTGAGCATGAAGCAGCCAGGATGAGAGTCAGCACCTCCAAGTCTGAGGCCAGGGTTCTCTGCCAGAAACTGGTGGATTGCTGAGCTGGGGTGAGTTGCTGCCCCGAGCAAAGGAGTTTACGTGTCTCGGGACTTTGTGAGATGGACAGACTCATTGGGGCAGCGTCAGCAGCAATGACTCTCGTGGTGAAGAGGGAGCTGAGCCGGAAGGCAAAGCTCTTGATTTACTAGTTCATCTACTTTTTAACCCTCACCAATGGACATGAGCTCAGAGTGGTGATTGGAAGAAAGAGCTTGAGGATGCCATCGGCCGAAATGAATTGGCAGGGTGGTTGGGCTCAGCCTTCAAGATAGGGTGATGAGCTCGGACATCCAGAGGGAGCTCAGAGTCGCTGCTCCTTCACATTGAAAGAATCCAGCTGAGGTGGTTCGGGGATCTGATTAAGATGCCTCCAGGGTGTCTTCCTTTGGGGGTTTTCCAGTATGTCCAGGAGATGTGGGATGGACCCAGAACTCATTAGAGGGATTACATATCTCATGTGGTCTGGGAACAACTCAGGATCCCCCTAGAGGAGCTGGAAAGGGTTACTGTAGAGAGGAACATCTGCCCTGCTTAGCCTCACAACGCTACCTTGGATAAGCAGAGGAAACTGGATGGATGGTTAATTACAGATGAAATGCTGATCGATGCTGAGTTTAAAAGCTGAAATAAGTGTTGCCAGCATATTTTACAGAGACTGTTTTTGTTGATTTCTTT
The DNA here is from genome assembly GCF_000690725.1 of Stegastes partitus. Lineage (NCBI taxonomy): Eukaryota > Metazoa > Chordata > Actinopteri > Pomacentridae > Stegastes > Stegastes partitus. The sequence continues at coordinate 3,340,707 of NW_007577731.1, read as the reverse complement.
GCAAAATGAAGACTCATTGTTTTGAAAGTGACAACGAATTTTGACTGCTAAGTCTGCCGAGCTGAAACAACAAGCCGGACAGATATAGCAACCGTAACTAAGTAGATCAGGGCTGAGTGAGGAGTCCATTATGTTCACAAAAGGATGAAAAATTAGCCTCACTAATGTCTCACACTCATGTCATATTCACATTCAGATTGTGCGTCCACTCCAAGTGATTAAATGCTTGGGCCTATTGTCTTGTGTAGTATCAATTACCCAGCACCATGGATGATGTGTCCTCGTACCTCATACCCTAACCTTCACCTGAGGAAGACCATTCATGGTCAAAACAAGTCCACAGAGAGTAAAAGAGGAGCTGAGAGCAGGGCAGCAGTGTATTATGAGTGAAAGTGAGGATGACAAAGCTGGAAGAGGCTCTGGTGAACTAACTGCCTCCTCTCTGCTAAAGAGCCGGCAGATCATGGTGGTGTCACCAGTGTCGTGTACAAGATGCAGACATGCAGTAGGAGTCAGGAGTGTTGTGCTACTTCGGGACACTGTGTTGGCCCGTTTGACAGCTATGTTTGCTGACATTTCTGCAATGCAGGTAAAACAGTGGGAGTTGAAGGGCAGGTCTGTGTCACCTTTCGGAGAGGAGAGAGCCCGACACTTAGAAGGTCTTTCTTTTAACCGAGGTCAACTCGACTGGCCTCCAGCCATTTGAATTAAACTGAACAGAAGCTTGTGGACAGGAGTGACTAGAGATTCTGGTTCTTGTTACGTCTGAGGCCTTCAGCTGTCATGTTGCCGTGCCGCTGAAGGAGTTTGTGTCTTGATTTCTTCTACCTGGGTGATAATGAGGATGAAGCGGTGGCAGCTGTCGATGGTAGACTATTGCATAAGATGCTCAGTGCACATTAAGATGGGTTTTTCCTCGGAGGACTGAGAGCCCGGAGAGTATCTGTGCAGAATTGCGAAGCCTTACCTACTTTGCAGTCTCCGAGCTTTTCAGCTTCCTCTGGGGTCCGCATCGGTTTGGCGTGATTGAAATTCCGACGGCACAATCTGAATACCTGCCTGGTCAGAACTGCTTCAGGCAAGATGTACCCTTAATATAACGCAATACAGAAAAAAAAAAAAAAAAAAAGATTGAATATTTTGTCCTCACGGGTTGGAAAGGTAACCAGTTCCAGCTCAAATCAGCGAGAATAAAGATTGCAGACTTGGGATGTCTGGTGTCCAGTTCTGCAATGTGTCCCTCTGATAAGCATCCCATTTCATCATTTCTTGCCAGGGGGCGAGATGTAGATGCCAGCTGAAATTAAGGAGTGAAATTGTCTGAGAGAGGAGACCAGTTCGCAAGCTAATGACTAGTGGTCGCTAAAAAGAATCATAAGCTAGTACAGAGCCGTGTTAATTACAAAAAAACGCACACTTTCAACTAGAAGACTAGAAATTCCAATACAATTTAATGTTGTTCAGCACTGCAGATAAAGGACTGCTTAAACCACTGTGTGACAGATTTTAATTAGTGGGAAAATCAAGTATAATAACTCAGATTAAAGTGAGGATTTAGTGTTAAGATCCTTACTTGTCCAAAATCTCCCATAGCTGCTCATTTGGGTTGAGCTCTGGTGACTGCGAAGGCCACAACATATGATTCACTTCACTTTCATGCTCATCAAACCCTTCTGTGACCCCCTCATGCCCTGTGCAGGGGGGACATTGTCATCCTGGAAGACGATAGAAATGTTCCATCGCAGCGATAAAGGTGCCCCTCGGAACAACTCTGTATTGATTTGCGGTGACCCTTTCCTGTAAAGGGACACATGGACTCAAACCATGCCAGCAAAATGCCCCCTACAGCATAAAAGAGCCACCAGATCCCCTCAATGTAAAGGTCACACATTCCATCGTTCTCCGTGTGCACGTCACACATTCGCTCACAGACGTGTCGGCAGCGTGGTGAACGAGTGAAGGATGACTCATATCTCTGTCCTCCACATCTCTGCCGAACAGCGCCAAGTCTCAAACTAATCTTTGTAATCAGGGGTAATGCTCTGAAACTCTACTGTAATATCCCTCTTTCAAAGTCATTTTTGTTCTCTTGTTATCTTGATGCAAAATCAGAATCAACTTGGTTCTGTTCAGAATTTTTATCCATGCACCAAGCGTGACTGGATGTTAACTGCTCATGCGTACCGATGCAGTGGAAGCATTGACTCTGTTTTCTCCACTCGTTTATTCAGGTTTATCCTTTAATTTGTCGCCTGTTTGTGGATGAGAAGATTGATACCCTTCTCAGATGTGTTCCCAAAGTATGGAGCACTGGTAGCTTAAGGGAGAATCCTGGTTCTGTCTAACGGTAACAAAATGATGCAGGCACTTGTCCAAGACTCCACTGAGTTACAGCGACCAACCAAGAATAAAATATCCATCTAAAACCTCTTATTTTCACAACTTTGCTTCTGTGTGGATTGAAGGTCTAGAAGGGCTAATGAATTGTCCTAATGGATGAAGGCCCAAGACCTTAAAGGGCCATGGGGGGGCCCTAGTCCAGAGCCTCTGTCCCAATTGACCATTAACATTTCTTGTTTAAAAGTCAATCAAACGACTATGAGCACTCAGATCCTCAGAATGACCATAAAATGATTCAAAATGACTACAAAGAGACACAAAATGAATGCAAATACAGTCCCTATAAAAACTATTCACCCCCCTTGGAGGTGTTCTCTTTTTATTCCTTTTCAATATTGAATCATGGTCAATGTAATTTGGCTTTTTTTTTTTTTGACAAGCATTTACAAAGAAAAGTACTTTTCATGTCCAAGTGAAAAGATTTCCACAAAGTAATGTCAGTTATTTTAAAAAAGTATATATAATGTAAATGAGGTGATTGCATAAGTAATCACCCCTTTTACAGTGACTCATCTAATTCAACACCGGTGCAGCCGGTCGGTGCCTGAAGTCACACAATAAATGAAATGGAGATCATCTGAGAGCAATAAATGTGTCCAAAGTATGAAAACACCTGCATCTGGAAGGTCACTGGTGGGTCAGTCCTCCCAGCTATAACTACACCCTGATAACAAAACACCACTACAAGCAACTCTTACGAACACTCTATCCCCACCTTGAAGCATGGCGGTGGCATCATCATGACAGGGGGATGCTGCTTGGCAACAGGCTTGCAAAGGTAGAGGGTAAAATGATTGCAGCAAAGCATAGAGAAGTCCTGGAGGGACAACCTGATGCAGTCTGCAAGACAATGGCCCGAAGCATTAAGCCAGAGCTACACAGAAACGGTTTAAAGACAACAAGGTGACTTTAGAAGAGCTGGCGACTCACGATCTCGGTGTAACCTGACAGTTTTGCAGAGGAGGATGGGGTAACATTGCAGCGTCCAGATGGGATGGCTGGAGGTTCATATTCAGATGCGAGAGAGGTTCTTCTAACTCGTGGTAAGAAAGCTGATTAGCATATTTCCCAAACTATACCTCTAAATGTCCACTTTCTTCAGAACAACGGCTGCAATGTCAGAGTCATCGTGCAAAAATGTCAGAGCACAACAATCACAGTAACAACACTGAGGAGGACAGACAGTTAGCAAGCAGGCTGCAGTGTGTGTGGTAGTCGGGAGTGATGAGAGAGAGACAGAAGCAAACCTATGAAAGTTTAAAGATGAAAGAGGCTGAGGGAACAAGGGATAAGGGAGTCTTTCGCAGCATTTGTTACTTTGCCGACACGTACACACTCTCTCTCACACACACACACACACATCGAGCCTCCAAACAAATCAGTTTGCTCACCTGCCTCTGCTGGCAGACAGCGCTGAATGCAGTCGGCAAACACCGGAATACAAATAACGTTTAAATGTTTTAACATCCGTGATTCAGCTTGATTTACAACTCAGGCGTCTGAGCATTCGTCTCTCGCTTTCAGATTTCGCTTTATTAATAGAGCGGCAGATGCACTGTTAGTGAAGGTGTCGAAATCCTACGAAAATATACAAGATACGTGAGTGGACGGTTGATGTTTGTTTGAAACATCGCCGCTTGACTATCTCGTTATTCAGTGTATTGAAAGTCATAAATATTTAAAGACCCCGTTTGTGTCTTATTTTTTTAAGCATAAGTGCACTTTATCACTGTCAGCCTTTATTGGTGCAGAGTAATTGGTGTAATTATGATAATTAACAGCATTACTGCCAACAACTTCAAACATATAAGAAGTGACTTTACAACAAAACTCCAGCGTATGTGCAACGTTACTTAAATGGTAAATGAGTCTACATTGTAGGAGCTTGCAGTAATTGGGTTATTAACTCTAATATGAAATTTAAAACTAGCAGTTGCCATTTACTCTGTTAAAGGACAGACCCTCTTCATTAATGAGATTCTAATCTTTTATTTTTTTGACTACTTTGCATGTCCACCATTATTTTTGTTGACAGTCCTCCTTGGCATGGTGGATATATGGAGAGATGTTCTGCTGTTCTTCAGAGAGTTTTTTTTTCCCAGCTGCTTTTCACTGGAGGGGTTGCGTTGCTCTGCCTTTCTCTTTAAAACACCCCAAAGGTTCGCTGTTGGATTGGAGTCAGGCGACTCACTTGTCCAGGTCGTAGTTTTCCCTTTTTACTTCTTTAGAAACTTTTGTGTGATTTTGGCAGCGTGCTCGCCGTCATTTTAATGCCGGAGTATTTCTCTTCTGTCAGGCCTCTGCAGAATGGGAGACATCTTGTCAGCCAGCATCTCTGGTATATTCACAGATATCCATGGTGCCATCTATAAACGTCATCTCCCCAAAGCCTTCTGCACTGCCACCTCTATGCATCACTGTCGGGACTATGCATTCACTGGAGGAGTTCTGGCTTCCAAGCATGCTGGACACCATCTTAGAATCTCAGAATGTGCTCCCAATTCATCAGACTTCTTTAAATGTCTCTGAGCAAAATTTCAAGCTTGCAGTTTTGTACGAAACAGGAGGGGTGTTTCTTGGACGCTGTATATAACGGTTGACATTATGCACCGTCCTTTGTACTGTCTGAACTGTCACAGATACTCAGCTTTCATCTGATAAGCAACGCTCTAAGTCTGCAGTAGCTGTTGTCTGTTTTATCAGAGCGACATAGTGCCACCGTGGCTCTAATTAGTGGCACTGAGGCTCATTCTGTGCCTCCTAATTACTGCTAAAACCGTTTTTTGGACTGATTTTTTTGTTGGTCACCAATCTTCCTGTGTCATTTTTCATCTTTGTGAAGCTCCCCCGTAAGATATTTTAGTTCCTGTGGCAGTTCGTTTCCACGTAGAGCCATGATGGAGAGCGCATAGACCTAAAGTTTAGAGGTACATGTTCAGTTAATTGGGCTAATTAGAGATGACAGATGTAATCAACTTTGTTTCACAGGTTTTCTAACTTGTGTGGCAGTGATCATAGGTGCATGCTCTGTGTTTTAAATGTCAACTTTCTAAATGATTTGTTTTTGATTGTTCATAAGAGGAAATACGCCACTTACAAGTACTGCAGTTATTAAGAGATGATGCAGTTGTTGTATATTGTGAACAGTTTTGGGATTCACAAGAACATCCTTTAACAGCAATAAGCAAAAACATTTTTTCTTACTATTTGCAGGCAGAAGCTGTAAACAGCAACACAGACTTGTCAGTTGTCTATTCACTGTACCAGCAGACACGGAGCAGCACAATCATTCATTCAGAGTTATTTTTCTGGCAGCCTGTCATATATAAATGCAGAATTTACTCGTAGTGTTGTTCTATTCTCGGCCTTCACTAATCCTTGAGGGGAATAAATATATACATATAAATATCTCTTTATCAGCTACATGTCCCACCAACTGATGGCTAACTTTTCTTGTCTGCTGCTCTTAGTGCCGGGCAGGTCGTTTGTACAGCTTATTTGCGTGATAGGCTACACAAGAAACAAAATGCATTCTATACAGGTTGGAAAATCCAACAAATAAATCTCTTAACGCTACTGATTATAGCAACTTTTGTGTTACGGGGGTTGAAAATACAACAAAAAGCCACTTTAGTTGAAACTGGTGTTAATTAGCCCAGCGGACCACAAGCCAGCTCTGAGGGAGGAAGGCCAGATAGGGTTCTACCTGAAAATCCTCCCACCGGGTGAACAACAAGAGAGCAGAAGCCATCCAGTGTCTGCTGCAACCCACGAGGGAGATAGCCAGAGGCAGAGATGAGAGAGGCTTCTTCTCCCTCCAGAGAAGCTCTCACACAGAATCTTTAAGTTTGTCTCCCACTGCTTTCCTCCAACCTCGGAATGATTAGGTTCTCTGTTTGTGCTGCAGTCATGACTTACTTTGGATCCCTACGCCTGTATTTGTCATTTCACAACCCACCTCAGGGTTTCAAATGTCTGACATTTAGTCATTATTTGGTGGTTATTTCAAGAGTGAAGTTTCTTTTTCTTATTACCCTATAGGAGCGCTAACTTCTTATATTACTTCTTTATTGCTTCTTTTTTCATATGCCAAGAACTGCCGCTGTGGGGCTGGATCTCTGAAGTTCTTGACACCCCTTTTTTCTCAGTGGATTTCAAGAGAGTGAGCAACCTTTTGTTGTATACACCTTCAGTGTAGTATTTGAACTACCCAACTTTCACATCCAACTCATCTCAAGACTCCGGTTTGAGTCATGGAGGAGTCCAAGCATCACGGCCTTTTGTGCAGGAGTACCACAGGGATCAGTGCTCGCTCCCTTCCTTTTCTCAGTCTACCAGTCTGACTGACCCCCTCACAGGACTTCTTCTACCAAAGCTAAGCTGATGGTATCCGTCTCTATCTGTCCTTCCTGCCCTCCTCCTGTCTCAGCATAGACCTCAGTCCATATCAAAATGGAAGTTGGAGCGCCACCTCCAACTCGGTCTGAACTCCCGGTGACCCCCTTTCCAGTCCTTCTGTTGGGTGCATTAGTATCCAGCTCCATGTCTCCAACAAGTTCTGCAAGAAATCCAGACATTGTGATTGATGGCCAGCTAACTTTCGCTCAACATGTCACACCTATCATTATTTTATGGAGCTTCACACCATGTAGCGTATCGGAAAGAGCAGGTCCTATGTGAGTATGCAGCTAGACTCCACCTGCAAGTACTGGTTCTCTTTAACAACCGCCTGGCAGAGCTGCCCAGCAAACTCTGCAAGGATCCGTAGTGTGTTCGCCGTTCTGTAGTGCTGTCCATTTCATTGACCAAGTGATTATTTTAAACACATAATAAAACGTGTAAAATACTCCTACTAGGTTTCTTGAAAGCTGCAGTGGCCCCTGACTGCTGTTAGACACATAAAGGTGACTGCTGGTTCACTACGATCTGCCTGTTAACAACGACTAGACCTGCCGTCACCGTGAGGCGGTAGATCTCAATTTAAATTCCTCTGCGTCGCCCCGAACTGGTGGAACAAGCTCCTGCCCTCTCGCCAGCCTGCAGGATCATTTTCTGTTTTAAAAAAAAAACACTTCCAGACCCTTTCAGAGCGCTTTACTTCTCTGCCGTGTGCTTCTTTTCACGCTGCTTTGTGCACCTCGTGGCCGATTCTTTAAGGCTGTTCCTTAAGCGGTCGTGGTTTGGCCACATTTGTACGACACGGAAGGACCTCTTAGCAGAAGCTGCCAGTTGACCTCCACTGCTTCTTACACCGAAACGTCTTTCCATTTCCCATCCTGCTATTCCTATGTCTTATCACCTTCACCTCCTCAATTCCCAGGTTTTTGACAGAGGAGGGCTCCTATCTCTCTCTCCCATCCTTCACCATCTCCTCACCCAAATAACATATCTTCACTCCCCTTATCTCTCTTGCACCTCCTCCCATCTCCACTCCACATCATTTTCCTGAATATGATGTACTTTAAGTGGTGAGCAGCTTTTCTCCTGCCCTGGCAAAAATAGCAGAGCTCTTTCTGCTGGGTTTTTTTTTTTCTTCTTTCACACCTATCATCGATACATGTAACTAATAACAACCCAGGATTTGCACTTAGGGGGATTGATTTCTTCGTTTTTTTCACAAGATCTTAAATACATAGAAATGGATTTTTTATGCCCCCAAAAAATGACTGACACCTCGGCACCAGTGTCCTGAAAACAGCTCGTCTGCACACTCGTCTGTCAAAAATGCCAGCTAGAATGTTCAGGCATATATAAAGGAGCCTTGTGGGAGGTTTTATTGCCGCAGAAACGTGATTAAGGCAATTATGCAGCGAGATGGGACCCGCATGAACGTCACAGCCTCCTTATATTAATGCACAATTACTTTTCAAGAACATGTAGCCAACCTGTTTAATTTGCATCAATAGCGAGCAGCAAGAAAAGTTGGACAATGTGGAGGTTTTTTTGTTTTTTTTTTCTCACCCTGCATCTGTCGTAAAGCATCAACCTCACCCTCCTTCGTCTTCCGAGCTACCCCTCTTGCACATTTCACACGTGCACCTGTTATATACAGTATGCCCCGATATGCACGTGTATCGGCACTTCCCAGAAATCCAATTACATCCATGAGTGGAGGTCGGCGGAGAGAACATGCACATAATGTACCAATAAGCCCAATAACAGCAGGGCTCTCTAAACATTTCACAGCCGACGTTCACACGTTCATGTCTCATTATGTCCAACGATAGGACACGCTCGGCAGTCGCTCGGCGTAGTTCATTACATCATGTGATGTTTAGGGCCTCACGGGAGATTAATTTCAGCATAAGTTAATATCACGGCTTACAAGGAGGAGGTCTGAGCACCACGTATTGAACCACGGTAAGAAAAAAAACAAAAACTTAAGATGGGAGTTCATTAGCAGCTAAAGGTTAGATAATACTATAATAACCTACAAGCACATGGGGACATTGAACAAAAGGCTACCTCTAGCCATGAGCACAATGATTAATTGATGTTTTCGGTGGGGAGGTTCATTATTGTGTCCGCGCTCTCAATGACAAAACACACTCCACCTCTCTGTGTCCTCACTCAGCTGCCCAAGTGGACTTACGTAAGTAGGCGACAGCGTATCCCCCCGCTACACCTCATCGATCAGTCCATCGAAGGACTGCACACAATGTACTGTACTTACCGCATTGTTGAAGAACCGAAGATTGGACATGTGGAGAAAGTCATGAGGAGAGACGAGGAGGAAAACTGGGGAAAAGAAGAGTTTATAACACGCGTTTAGATCGTTTATTTTTGCACATAGCTGCTTTTGGTTATTTATTTTAGGTGGATATTGTATAATGATTTGGGATGAGGTTGCTGGGGATGTTTTGTGGCGTTGCTTTCATGATGAGCACCTTGGGTGAATGTGTAATAAAATGTTTTTGGTCTTGTTTTTTTTTCTTTTTTATTGGTTTAATTGTTATTTTTTTATTAGCTTGTCCATTTTTTTCTTTTCTGACACTGTAAAGAAGGGGCAGAACTAGATAAGCTTTTGCTTCATTCTGTTCCGTCTCAAACTAGATATAAGTTGACATACGTGTGCATTGTCATGTTTATATCAGATCTTTACTTTTTTTCTTTCTCTTTATTGAGTGTTGTAGTTGAATTCTCAATATTGTTTATGTATATGTATGCATTGCTTATTCTGTATTTATTGATATGTAGTTTGAGATAAATAAACTAAACTATTTTTTGTGTGAATATCTTAAAGCTGCAGTAATTCATTTTTTTATATTAACAATGAATTGAATAACTGTATGAAAGGTGTCACTTGAAGTTGCCTTTTTCCATTTTTTCTCAGCTCTACTGACCTTTTTAGCCTCTTTCAGCTCACTTTTTTGGTCACATGCAGCCTTACTGTTGTCGTCCTCGCTGTTCTGACACAACACTTACTCTTACTTTTTAGTGATGGAGCCAATGTGTGTCCGAAAAGTAGGGTGAGTGGAGGTCCACTGAGAAAACTAACTGATTAAGTAGTTGAAGGCATTGATCATTTGCTATAATCAGTTCAGCTTTAAAGGTCCCATATTGTGCCTACTGATTTTAGCAAAATAATAAAAGTTGTAGTTCTGTTTTCAGTGGCTGCTTCAGTATCTGGAGCTTTAAATGCAGCTAAACTGCTGCTGTTCACTTAAAGGAAGAAGACTCTCTCTGCATCTGTGAATAATGGTGCAGAGCAGAACTGTTGTCCACACAGATGTGGTTGACTTCTTATTGCTTCTAACTTTGTCTCTGAGCGATCATTTTACATGATGTGAATTCACAGCATGGCCGTTGTTTTTAACTCGTGTGTTTGCTGAGTATAAAATCAGTATTTTAGTCGTGTAGAGCAGCAGCTTGGAAATGCCTGGAAGTGGAAGTGACTCAGGTGGTAGAGCAGTTGTTCTCTAATCTCAAGGTTAGTGGTTCTGTCCACCGCCCCTCCACAGTTGAAGTGTCCTTGGGCAAGACACTGAACTCAAAGTTGCTCCCGATGGCAGCTCTGTGGTCACTGGTGTATGAATGTGTGTGTGAATGGGTGAATGAGAAACATACTGTAAAGTGCTTTGAGTACCACTAAGGTAGAAGAGCGCTATATAAGTGCAGACCATTTACCATTCATACTTGTTCTGACAACAGAAACAGAAAAGTACCTGAACGAAAACAGCTTTATTGGGAATTTGGCTGCATTAAACTGCAGTACACCACCAGTTGAGTTTGGGTTGCGCTGAAGCACAAAAGGCAACATGAAAACACAGGAATGCCACACTTTGTTGGTTTCAAATCGGTCTGAAGGTTTCCACCATCTCTGAATGGCCATCAGCGCTGCAGTTTCGACAGAGGTCTGACCTTTGGGCATACAATAAAGGCTAATGGTCACGTTAGCCTTATAACTAAATTAACACCAAGGGTTTTCCTCATTTGTGGTGACATCACACATTTAGGTAATCCACTGGGTCTTTAGTTTCATAGATGCTGGGAGTGCATGGAGCATGTTGTGTTCACTTTTGTAGTCAATAGCAGAACATTTGGCGTGCTTTCAGATATTTTACAGCAGAGGACAAATTATATAAGTGTGTGGCTGGATGAGCAGTTGGAGGGGAGATAAAGGAACAGCAGTAATATGCATCCTTACATCGTTACAGTTTTCATTTTACACTACCAAGCTTCGAGCTTTATTGGATTTTTACCATATGGAACCTTTAACATAGTGTTATAAAGACTTGTTTGTACGTTCCAGGTGTGTAACAGTTTGGTAACTAACCAAAAAAATAGAAAAATCAGTCAGTGTTTAGTTTATAACTGGTTTGCACTGCCCCCCAAATGGTTAACAAAGATCTCAGAATGCAGCTTTAAACACTTGCTAGTTTTCTGCAGACTCTTCATGACAATAACTAGAAATGACAAATCAATGGCTCCATGTAAACTGTGATCTGAAACTGACAACATGAGATATCGGTGCATTTATTTTACGCGTTTGGTGTGACGTTAACAGCTTATCGACGTAAACAGTTTATAGTTTTTGTGTGTAATCTTACAACATATTAAAGGAGATAAATTTTGGGGGAAAAAAGCATCAGCCAACCGCCTGCAGAGAGATGCTACAGACGTAATGCTTGCTTCAGTGAGTAGCTTTACTTACAGAGGCGGAGCGGGGGAAACAAATGAAGGTATAAACTAGGACCCAAATAGGAAGTGAGGGAAAGATACAGCACAACTCCCCCAACTCCCCTCTCAGTCCAGTCAATCGGCCCTTCCTCTCTTTTGTGATTTTTCCTCTCCGACGTCTCTCCCGTGCGTCTTCCTTTTCCCCGTCATCCTGTCACCGCTCTGTCTTCCTCCACTCGGCAGGCAGCCGATCCGTCGCGCACTGAAGATTCGTGGCTGCGCTGTAGTCTGCGCTCAGCTCCGAGCTAAAGTTTCAGCCCGGAACAACAAAGGAGATGGTGAGGGAGAAAAATGACAGCCTTGGAGGGGGAAAAAAAAATCTACCTTTCTTAAGAAATACAAAAAAAAAGGAAGAAAAACAAGCAAAGGGAGATACTGAAATCATATTCTGTAAAGCCCACAAACACACACATATATATATATAAATACATATAGTGGAGGATTTTTTTTTGTCCTCCTCTTATCTGCTCTGTGGCACTTTTTTGGCAGCTTCCCTTCTGCTTTTTCTTTGTCTCTCCTCCCTCTTTATTTACCCTCTTCTGTTTGCGATAATTTCTCTGGGGAGTCCTGCGAGTCCTCTGCCCCGGCGCCCAAAACAACTGCAACACCAGACATTAATAATTTGCCCAGGGACTGAGTAATGATACTGTACGCACACAAACACACCACAAAGACGGATCGAGGGTCTGCTGGGTCTCTCATTAGTAAGCAGGAGTTCCTCGTGTTCCTACAGCATGATGTGTGCGCCGAGAGAAAGGAGGGACGGCGAAGGATGAGGGAGGAGAGAGGATCAAAGATGATTAGCGTTTGTGTGTCTGAAGGTTCCGCCGCTCGGCCACGTTGTTCAGTTTTATTTTCGTTTTATGTTTTATTGACCGCGAGGCATTTTTCATCATCCGGATTCCAGCCACTTCGTCGATAAACAAATGATATGCGCTTTTAGGTCCTAACGCGTCGGAAACAATTTATGAACGGTGAATTATGAAGCGCTGCTGCAGACATGGATGTAGTGGATTGATAGGTTCGCGGCGAGGATCAATGCGGTCGACACGTGCAGCGTCTGAGGTTTATTTTCTCAAGGCGTCGCATCGTCGATGATCACAAACATAAACGCGGCCTAATTGATTCGGATCGATCCGCCACCTCGCACACACGAGGGCCATGAAGGGAAAGTTTCATAACACACACAACACAATCCGCTGCTCTGATGTACCCATCTAGCAATCGTTTTCAATACAGTTTACTTCATTAGTTTTTTGTTGTTGTTGCTGTTGTTGAAGTGATTCGTAGTTTAGTTTAATCAGACGCTCCCAGAGCCTAAGGTAACATCTCCAAATTACACTGTGTCTGAATAGCAGATTAAATCCTCACAATATTCAATTAACAATTATAAACATTAACGCGGAGAAGCGCCTCAAACCAACAGCTGTTTGGCATTTTTCACTGTTGGAACAGCTCTCGGGGTGGCAGTCGCATCTACCAGTCGGATTGGCTCAAAATTTGGTTCCCAGATGACGAAGTTTCTGAATCTTCTGACTTTTCCTGAAGCAGTTTGATGTTTTCAAATGAAGTTTCTCAGTAACTATTGGACAGATTAAAGCGACAGTATGAGAAATTGCAGAACAGAAGGGCTCGTCCGGGATTTGAACGATTTAAGCGAGAATCATACCCCTAGACCAACGAGCCATGAGTCAGGGGAACGGTTTTGTTGAATTTGGTTAAAGACGCAAAACATCCAGTTGAAAGTCTGTGTTATCTTTGCATCACTGAGATGATGTCTATCTAAACCGGTCACTCATTGGGCATCATCTTTCCACAAGGCTAGGCAGACACATTAAGCCATTCTTCACTGAAGGAACTTACAGGGAATGGTGTCTGTGAAGATCCTCAGTCATCCAGGTCATGGTTATTCTCATAGTTTAATCGCAGCAACTGGACTTGACTGACTAGTTGGGAGTTCCAGATATCCTTAAGGAGCCGTTAGCACCTGAGTTTCGGTTTCAGTTGAATTAGAATTACAGGGAAAGGCAGCTGAAACCTTCATACGCTTTCTGCAGAATGTCTTTCAGGTCTGTAGCAGCCCTGAAACGCTCCCGTGTGGGTCCTGACGCTGATCGGTTTCACTTCAAGAGAACAGGAGGTGCCATTCAGTTCTATGTCCTACGTGCTCATAGAACTGGAGTTGCATCCAGCAGCTACTATCGGTTGCAGCTTTGTTGCGCTCTGAGTTAACGCCGTCGCTGAACCGGTCGGCTCTACACTGCAGTGCAATCAGAAAGGCTGAAAGGGCCGATTACAGGGTCCTTCCATTAAACGTTGGCGCCAACTTGCTCTGCAGAGAACAGTCAGCTATTACTAGAGCAGTGAGCAGATAGTGTCCGAACTGCAGACGAAGAGCAGCCACGTTTTACACCTTCACCTAAACCTGCAGCATCTGAACACGTCAGATGACAAATGTCCATTTAAATGTGTGTGTCTGTCCGAGCGCCATAATATTCCAGTTTCGTTAGCATATATCTACATGTATCTGTGATAATGCCTCCAAACAACCGTCATTTGATGGTGTTTTATCTTCTGTTAGCCTATGTTGGCTGTGAATGGGTGTTCTCTAACGGAGAGTGTTTGTGTGTTTTGGTCGTTATTTTTTTTCAAAATCTATTTGACTCTCGCTAGTTTCTGCAATCCTACATAATCTGACTTTATATATATATATATATATATATGCTCTCCACAGGAATAATTGTAATCACCTTGGTTCCCCTATCTTTCTGACACTTTACAAAATAAAGTCGTGACTCGATAATCCGACACTAAATGTAAAACCTTCTTTTATGTCAGATAGCAAGGCTGTCGGATTGTCAAGACGGAGGTCGAGACACAAGGAGGGCTTGATGCTGGAAGGCTCAATAGTTGTTAATATTTATTGTTTATAGTTGTTATAATAACTAGTAGGGCTGGTCCCAATAGCACTATCTGGTCTCTGGATATTCAGGCCCAATTAATGATGAATATCAGAATATTCAGCGCGGTCGGGGTGGGACACTTCCACCCCAGGGCAGCGCTCCGACGGGATGGAAGTGGCCGGAACGCACAGGCAGTACTTGGCTGCTGATGCTAGTTTGGATAGTGGTCCCAGAACTTCCGTAAACACTGAGCACGCTCGCTGCGTGTGATGTCGTCGTGTCCTCTTCTGCGCATGCGAGACACTTTTGGGTCGCATGAAGTTCACACAGGCAGATCACATACAAGTCGCATTTAACTGGAAATGTGAAGGAACTCACAAAGAAATCCTCATTGAGCATCAAGTCCTGCAGTGTGAACGTAGCCAATCTGTGGGATTGTTCAGTCAGATAATACGCTGTTATCCTGATTGGTGACATAAACCGTCATGTCGGAGTCAGAATCCAAGGCTGTCGGTATGTTAAGGGTTTTTATGGGTTCTGTTTGTTTTTCCTAAAACCCTGTCAGATAGCAAGGTTTAGGATTGTTAAGGGTCGGATTGTCGAGTCACGACTGCACGAGACAAAAACATATCTTAGCTGTACTTTGTATTTAGGGCTAACCAGCTAACTTATGCACCCGGTACACATGAAGTCCTCCTATAGTATATAGTATGCCAGGGGAAAAAAAGGGTGTGATGTCAGTGTAACAGTTATGTTCCACAGCATGGTATGTCAAATGTATGCATCCCATAAAAACCTGAATGTCTTGCTACATACTAGTACTTACAGATTTTGCCGTATGTGAGCCAGCATGTTGTTCTGACCATTTTGACCCACAGTCCTCTGCACGGTGATGTCACATACATCACCTCATCTCATGTGAGTACAAACAAGATTCAGCCGCTGACAGGTTACAGCTCACTCCTCATTACAAACTGCAACGGTCAAAGCTCAAGGCACAATATTATGACGAACTAATACGTCCCAACTGTGTGCATGCTACATGAAACGTACTTTATTAAGGACCGCTGTAAAAAAAAAAAAAAAAAAAAGTTTAAAAAAACAAGATAAATATGCAATATTAACACAACCCAAGCCTGAAGACAGGTTCACAGGCTGTAGGGCATCATTGTCTCAGCACTTTAAACGTATACAGTCCCTACTTTATATGTAGATATAATGTTTTGTTGTTGTTGTTGTTGTTTTCAGGCTCTGGTCTACAGGTTCACATCAATATAGAACAAGGCTGCAACTAACGATTATTTCAAAGTTGATTTCTTTTCTTGATTAATCGATCCGTTGCTGGGTCTAGAAATGTCAGGAAATGCATTTTAAAGAGCCCGAGAGGAAGTCGTCAAATATCTCGCCTTGAACACAAACTAATTAATGGATTATTTAAATAGATGAAGATTAATTAAGTTGTTGACAACTCGTCACTAGCAGCTCTGGTGTAGATGAACTGTAGCCTTTTAAACACATGAAGTTTAGAGGTTCAAGAGTAACTGAGCAGATACACATGAAGTCAAACTAGATCCTTAATACGTTGCAGTCGGCCTGAAGTCTTGAACACACCAGCAGACGTCTTTACATGAAGCTCTGCAGACAGCTTCAGCTCCTGTTTGTTGTTTAGTCAGAAGGATTCCAACTCAGCCGAGGACATTTCTCCTCCTCTTCACCCTGAACAGCTCTTCGACCGCACGTTTACAATCATTGTTCAGCTAAATGAGGAAACGTCACCCCGTGAGTTTCGCTCCACACAACCCATCTGGGGATCAAGTTTTCATCCGGCCTCTCTGACAGATCCGAAGGTATCAGGTCCAAAAGTTCCACTCCTGTTTCACAGACATCTCCTGCTGCAATCGTACAATTTTCAGCAATTTCACCCCCATGTCTGATGGCAGATGTCGTGCTGCATTTAAAACCCTCCTCTGGCCCAGCTGACGCCTTTCCCTCGACGTGTTTAATAGAAGTTTGGGATGTGGTTGCCACTTTCCTTTCTGCTGTCTGTCCTCTTATGAAACAGTTTGGCCTTGATCCTGCTCTCTACAGCAGCTCAACTGGTTTACTAACTACTGTTTCCTGCCAAAATCTGGAACTGGATTCTTCCCAAAAAAATATTTAGCAACCAAGTGTATAAATACTTTGTAGCTCCTGGATTTGGATTTATAATTATGTTCCCACGCACTTCTTCTCAACATCATCACCAAACCGTCCAAATACTGAAGATCTAGAATATTACATCCTTTTAAGCGACCTAAAAACACGCAGGTTTTTGTTCTCGAGCTGTTCTTCTTCATATCGAAAGGAACACAAACACTTAAGTTCCCATTAAAGCTAATTAATACGGTATTTGTCTCATCTTAATAATGAGCTATTATGCATCCGAGCGCCGAGACAAAGAAAGAGGCAAAGAAGTAAAAAATAATTAATTCTTTAATAAAAAATACATTTATAAATTCGGCAGCATGAACTTCATTTCCATCGGCCCAAGGAGGAGAGAAACGACGAAAACCAACTGTACAGTAGGCGTTTAGAACGAAACACACATTCTGGGAAGCGAATACATTAAAAATGAGGAAGAAAAGGCAGAAGGAACAGCACGGACAATTTAAAATAGCCGGAGAAACAGACGGGACAAACGAAACAGAACAGTTTTCTAACAGTTTCAACACCACAACAGGACGAACGTTGCTTTGGGTCGATCAAAACACCACGAGGTTCACTTCAGTCCTTCTAATACAACTACAGCAGCTTGGTATGAAGACGAACAACACTGTGGAGGCAGAGCTCGCGTCCAGGCGTCCTCGTGCACTGGCGTCACCTCATCATGGAAAAAAAAAACCCGGCAAAACTGATCCTGAATCAGTGCTTAAGGACGACTTTGTCTCGCTCTGGGGAGTCACCAAACATTTCATACTGAAAGCAGAGTTTTTAAGTGCGTTTAAGAACTGGGAGGGATCGTGATAGAGGTGGAGTCTGGCCGGGAGGATACAGAATTTACAGCAGCCCTGTTGCACACCGGAGTCTCCCAGAATCAGTCCTGTGCATCCTTAATGGACGTGTTCCAAACCTTTTATTTAGCCTCCTAATTGCGCAGGTTTGTTGTGGCTCCAGAATAGCTTTTTCAGAGGCCGTGTGAAGTTTCTGCCCAAAAACATCACACTCAGATTGGCTGGATGGTGTGGTCACACACTTAAATATGGGTACCTTTAGTAGCTGGCAAATGGGGTTTCCTTTTTTTTTTTCTACACAAAGAGGCCCTGCTGAGATTCTGGGTATCTGTAAAGAATTGTTCAATATTTGGTTTCCCACATAAAAGTGAATTTTCAAATTCAAAGCATGCGGAGCGCCTTTCATTTCCCTTCCTTTCAGTTCAGTCCTTCGCTATGTGGAATAAAAAACCAGGACGGGCCTGAATGTTCTCTGCGCTGTGACTGCCTCTACTGTGACAGAATAGTCAGAAAGTGTACCGTCACGTCCGCCGGCGAGTTCATCCAGAGCCGACGTGTCCTCCCACTTCTAAATTATTGCCCCCCCAAAGCTGCTGACCAAAACATCACAGCGGTGGTTTCGAGTGATGATTATGGGACGGGATCCGCTCCTTTGGGGTAAATTTCACTACGCTGCTGTTATTAGCTGCCAACGTAGTCGGGGCGTGTGCAGAAAACACCGCGCTGGCAGCAGTTTTCAGCTGATGCTCAGGAGTTTGTGTGTGGGCAAAGTGCTTAGAGGGAGGAAATGAGGAAAGGCCATATCAGTGGGGCGGGAAGTTTCCACCGACTGGGTGGCCACATATGGAAATAGTTGTACATTTGTATTTAAAGATGAAGTCTGCAATTCTGTTGATATTTAATTCGGTTAGATTTACGGTCCATCGAGCGCCCACTTCTGCCTTCCCCCTTGCTTGCATGAGCAGATATTCATACGAGCAGCTGTTTTAACATTAAGTAGCCGAGTTCGACTAGTTGAAATTACACTACAAGTCAGGTTTTTTATTCTATTCTGGCTGGTCAGAGCAACAGTTCGATGCACAGTATCTGTGAGGTCAAGGTGTTGTGCATGACTTCCTTCAGCAAAGCATTTAAACGGTGCTGCCAGACAGAGGTGATGGCGGCTGCTGCGGTGGATAAGGTCGTTAGAAAAGGCTGCAGAATAGAAAAAAAGCCCATCAGCAAGGAGTTTGTGAAGACTGAGAGCTCTGTTCAGTAGAAACTTGCGATAGAAAAATTACAACTTTGGCCTCGGGCTGCTCTGACGTGGCAGTAAGACGATCTGTCGTATGCAGTTATAGCGACTGCCAGATATCTGCAGCGCCGTTTTTCCAAGTCAAAACTCTAATTCAAGATATCTGTAATCACACTGTGACCGGTCTTTCTGACTAGTTCAAACTTAATTCAGGATATCTCAAAAGGCCAAAGGAATTATCTTGAATTGAAGATCTCGTGAGCTAGGATTAAACCGTAGATATCTCAAACTGAAATAAAGACTAGTCACAGTTCTGCTGCAGATATTGTGGAATATCTTCGTCTGAACTGTTGATCTGTAAGAAGGAACCCCATAAACACGAGAGCCGTTTGTCCTGGAAGAACGACGATATCTGAAATGTTCTTTTCGATTTGGAAAAAACAGAACCTACGACACAAATCCAGTCCAGCTAGTAAATGTTCAAACAGTTTGCCTGGACGTAGAATTGCTGACTCCACCTTTAAGGGGGCAGACGGTGAAAATCAAAAGGTTGCGACTAGTAGTGGACATAACAGTCTTCTCTTTTAGGATTATTTTTCAGAATATATTAAAATAATACACTAATATTTAAAACAGTTGCCACAAATACATACATGTAAAGAGTTTATACCCTTGGAGCATGAACTCGACAGTCCTGTAGGTCTTTAAAAGAATCAAACTGCTTCTCCGTCCTGTGTTTCTGTTAATTGTCTTGATAGCAGAGAGAGCAGCACCACGTCGTGACTCCCTTCCCTCTTCATACCATAAATTCATTAAGGAGCTGAACCTCTTTCTTTTTTTTAATAATAATTATAGAGAAATCTTAATCAGTCTCTTTTGCAGCAGTCTTCTTTCTGCACTTTCCTCCACAGGCTTTCAGCAGCAGACAATCATCATAATCACACCCTTCTCAACAACAGTTAACAGGCAAAAACTACCCCCTGTGCAATATCGCCTTGACAGCCAATTAAAATGTTGTATTTCACTGTGCTCGGACGTGTCAGAGGTACTTAGATTTTTTTAAAAATTCACAAAATGTACCTGCAGGTGGCCCTACAGCTGCTCATACAGGAGGTTGGTTGACCTTTAATGGGCTGTATGTACACGATATGGGTTCAGTGCTGAGATTTCAGTAAAACGTTTTTATGTCCGGACACGATGACTTCTTGGCAGAGTGTGGATCTTTTTTTTTTTGGGAAAGTGCTACTGTGTACATTGTGCTCATTATCTCATTTTGGCCTCTGCAGTTTCACTTTCAAACTGGCTAAAGAAAAGCTCACCGCGGTTGGTCGACAGTGTAATCGTGGCAGTGAGAGGATCTGAGCAGCGCCCAGAATCTGTGACGCCGTGGGGGGTCCGTCGGGGGTGACACGGTTCAGGCTGACCCACTGGTCCTGAACATGTAAGTGCAGTCATTTTTGCCCTTTAAAAAACGTTGATTGATGGTGGATGCAATGTCTCGGTAAGTGCAACAATCACATAACTTTCAGACCAAAGTCACAAGTCTTTTTTCTTTTTCACCCATGGTGCAGTCGGTCCGAATGGAGCCACGATGAAGTGTTTTGTGCTTGATTCTTGAGTTGCAGTCTTCTAGTGACTGAAGCATCAAACAGAACGAGTCGGGAGAAGATTCACCTCCTCTGTGAGGGTGAAGCTCCAATCAGAGCTCAGCAGCTTCAGCTTTCTGTCACCGTCTGCGAATACAAAGAAGGTTTAGATCAGGTTAAGACAATCAGGAGATGAAAACTTCCTGAACTAACTTGAATGAGGTTTCCAGTTTAATCCATAGTTTGGTATCTTCCTTGAAATCCGTGTGGTGTTTTGGTGCCACATAGGGCTGCAACTAACAATTATTTCAATTATTGATTAATCGGTTGATTATTTTTTTGGACAAATCGATGAGTTGTTTGATCCAGAAATGTCAGAAAAAGTATTTCCCAAAGCCCAAGATGACGAACTCACATGTCTTCTTTTATCCACAACTCAAATATATTCAGTTTACTGTCAGAGGACAGAAACTAGAAAATGTTCCAATTAAAGAAGATGGAATCAGAGATTTTTGACTTTATTTTCTTTTAAAAAGTGCTCAATCTAAATGATCTAAATAATTACAGATTAATTTATTACTCAAAAAAATAATCAATAAACTGTCGTTGCTCTTGCACTGAGTCGTGTACAGGACGGGGCACAGGAGGCACAACAGGGTTCAGTCATAAAAGACAGCACAAACTGAACAGTTTGTATTTTGGTGGAAAATGCATCCTGGATGTCTCAGAACCACGTCTGGCTCGGAGACGATGTCAGTCTGCTGCCACTTCTGTCAACAACAGCGGACGATACGCTCGCAGGAAACGCACAACGACGGCAGAATAATGTTTACAGTGTAAATAAACCTTTTTAAATTAATCTCTTCCCAGACAGGAGACGTTTAAATTAGCATATAAAAAGATGTTTATTGTGTCTGAAGCAGGAGCATCAGTAAATCAGTCCGCATCGATCTATAAAAGCGATCCTGACGGTACCTGTTGTCCACAGCTGCTTTAAAATGAACACTTTCTGCTTCAGTTCATTAAATCCCTGCAGCCGTCTGAGGGAAGCAGGTCACATGTGTGGATAGATGTGCTACCAGAGTGCACAAATGTCCGCTGTGTTTACCTTCATTGAATCATGTGCGGCAACAGAATAACTCCAATCAACAGTCTGGTAGGTAGAAGACAGGATTTGGCTGTTGGGTGATGAGATACTACTGCTGTGGTTCACTGATCCTGTGTGTCTGTATTTGTCCTGTTTGATTCTTGAAGTCCATGATGGTGCAAATAGTGCTGAGTCATGTTTTACACTGTGACGTCACTGGACAACATGAAAACAAAACTGACATAGCTCAGACTGATGGAGCCTTAGAAATGGATTCATCAGCGTTTTTTATTATTTACTTCCATCATCATTGTTCAAGTTTGAAAAAAATATATATAAATCATTTGGTTGTTGGCTGTTTGGCTGCTCTGCAATGTTCAGACACGTAAAATATATACATAAAAAAGATCAAATTTCAACTCATTCAGTTTGTTGGGCTCTTGTCATTATGTGTTATTGTGATAAACACAGTTTGCTTCAGAGCGACGAGACCAGCGATGAGCAGTCAGAAACGGATTTAGTTTTAGTCAAGTTTGTATTTATTCAAGTTTAAGTGGTTTTAGTTTTAGTCTACATTTAGTCAGCACTTAACAACAGTCTAGTCTGGTTTTTATTAGTCACATTTCAGTCTCATTTTTGCTTTTTACATTTTTATATCATTTCAACTCTTCGAGGCTGTCGCTATCTTCGTGTGCCGTTACCATGGTTGCACGTTATTGTGGTCTGTTGCCCTCTGCTCTTCTCAGTAAATCTGGTTATCATTTTCAAATTCTGACCTGCTCTGTCTGCTCTGCTCAACTAGCATTAGCATTAGCAGCTACAATAGCATTAGCAGCTTTTTCCCGCACTTGTTCACGACCATCCTAACTACTGTCTGGGTGTCGCTTGAGGAGAGATGGTTGGAAAACAGTTATCCAACCTTGTTTTTTTTTAGTGAACATCTAGATGGAGCGCCATCATAAGTCCCTGATCTGACTCATGCCGTCTGAACAATATCTGGGTGACGGCAGCCTTAACGTCACATCTACATCACTTGTACTAAATTAACGTTACTGAATGTAAAAAGCTTCCTAACTGAGAGCAGCCTGACAGGTAAAACCGATGAATCGACTGAACAGGAGGGACTTTGGGTGGCAAGATCAGGAGCTGCAGCTCACTGAAAAGCACTGAAACAGTGAACAAACATTTCATTTGTCCATTTTGACCATTATTGTTTAGTTTTAGATTAGGTGATGAAATTAGGAAAACATTTCAACAGATCTTAAAATATTACTTTTTATTTAGTTCCATCAAAAATAGGTCATTAAATAATATTGTTTTGCCATAGTTTTTGTTGATGTAATTAACAGTTAATATTCAACTTAATCAGGGCTTTGGCATTTCATACTGCTGCCCAGACACCCACTAGAATCTCTGGTGTGATTGGAGACGCCAACATGATGCAGCCAACACAAGGCTTTGTACTAAAATAAAGCCCTAATTGCTCAAATAATAAAATAGATTTCCACACACATTATATTATATATTTTTTTTCTATAGAAGAGTTGAACAAAACTGAAAACTTTCTGAGTGCAGCAGCCAAAGACGAGCCTCAGCCTCATTAACAGAGCAAAGCAGTGTTCTGGTTGCATCACTCTGCTGCCTGTCTGTGTCCTGTATGTGCAGCGAGTAAAGCTGCAGCTGGAGAAGGAAGAATCTCCTGCAGCCCAACTAAGAAGCAGATTTTAATGGTATGTTTTTCCAAAGACAGCTACGACAAAACTGTTCTCCTGTCACTGTGAGGGAAAAGGTCAAAAGTTCTGGAAAGAATGTCCAAATAAGTATTCAACAGGAATTAGTGTCACAGATGCCTTAAATACAGAACTAAGGCTCTGTACAGTCAGGACAGGTGAAGAAGAAATACAGGAGTGTAATCAACTTAAACTAACAGATTCTTTGTGGGAGGTCATGACCTGAAGTTCAGCCAACAAAGCTGTAGAACACGGTACCTCTGTCTGGTGGTGGATCCATAGTTATCTAACATCTGAGTGCTGGCCACCTCCAGGTTCCAGTCGCACATCTCCAGCAGCTTTAGACACTCCGACCTGCTCCTCAGACCCAAACAGAACAACTGCTCCACCTGCAGAGAGGCAGATAACAGAGATCGAACCGCCGCCGCACAAAGAAGCCAGGAGTAAGCAAAAAAAGGGAAGGGATGAGACGGCACGATTTAGACGGGTCACGTCGCAGCTCTTCACGGGGAACGACGACGGGATTCATCTTTCTTTACTCCTTAATGTGAGTGAGATTGTAGTGGCAGAGTATAGAATTATTTCAGCCTTTATACCAGCTCAGCGTGTTGTTCAAACACACTCCTGATGCTCACGCCGAGTCGGAGACCTCTGCATTGCATTTTTCTTTATCGTATAGACTTCTGCCAGCACTATCAAGGAACACTCAAGTGCTCCCTTGTGCACACTGTCGTCCAAACACATCTTGCTCGCTGCCACAGTGAGCCCGACCACAGCCAGTTAAGAGGGTGTTGAGGAAGGCTGTAGTCATATCAGAGCGTCTATATGCTTTTTTTTTATTTATAGCTGGCTCACTGCAGCACCAATTTCCTGATTTTCCCTTAAGGACCAACTAAGTTATCTTATCATGTCCTGGTGCGAACCCATAAAGTAGCAAGTTTCTCTGACTACCTGTTTACAGTTCTAAAGAAGGCTATTAGAGGAAACAACTCAAGCTGTGACCTGAGATGCAGTCAGCTGGATCTCTGAGGATCCCTCTGCAGCACTACTGCAACATCCTTTGTTTGATGGACTAAAACCATTAAATGTTTGTAGCCCTTTGTTGGTATCATGCTTTGTTTCACTAAAGTGTTACATATTGTGCACTTTATGTGTATAATGTACTTGGAGACTATGAAAGTGAAAAAGGCAGCTAAAGGTTATCAAAAACACAACAGAATATATTATTAAACAGTGCTATTTTAAGGAAAGTATAAAAAGATATATATAGCTTCAGCTAAGAAATATATCTAACTTTATTTATTAGAACTTTTCAGATTTTTCTGACCTCATGAGAAGGTAAAACATAAAAATACAGACATCTGCAAAATGTGAATGATGGCACAAGTCAGAAGTAATTCCACAGCAGTACGTCAGCGCTGGAGAAACCGCAACTTCTTATCATACAGGGGAAAAAAACAGTTTGGCTTGTTTATCTGTCTTTAAACGCATCACAATCGTCTTGGGCGGCACTAAGCCCAGGATGCAGTGATGGTGCCCCCGCAGAAATGTGACTAGATTTGGACTAGAGTTGCACAATTAATAGATTTTAAATTGAAATCACATGAAGGCTGCAATTCAGAACACAGAAGGTGTAACTGAGGCTAGTTTGCCTGCAGGGAGGTGAGCACTCAACAAATCGGCTACTTCACCGAAAAAAAACTAAGAACATCTGCACTACAGGAGCAGTAGCGCGCAGATGGTGGAAGTTCAACAGAATGCAGCGTTTAATGCGCAGCGGAAATAGCCAGCTATACCCTCAGTAGCTAAAGTGAAGATAAAAGTACATTCTCTGTACTTTTACGTAACGGTAGTTAGCTAACTTTGTTAATATGCAAGCTAAAGTGGTTTAGCTACTGTAGTATTTTCAGTGAAGCTATTGACAGCCACACTTGCTCTTGATTCCTGTACTGATGACACACAAATATAGATCCAATACATAAACATACAAATGCCCTGAACCAGTCCTCAAACCTAACATACATGTAAGTACATATATATTTGAGATTTTTATAGAACTTGAGATGAAAACCAAATGTACAGCCTCATTCTTTATTGTACTATCTCTTGTCAGAGGCTTCCAGACAACACCTTTATGAAAGCAGTTTATTTCTGTAGCTAATGAAGCATCACAGTGTGAATTATAGATTTAAAAATCTGGTGTTGAGTAAGTGCAGAAGACGTTCTCACCTTTAGATAATGCACAGCTTTCTGGACGTTCCAGTTGTGGTTCTGGAGGGCGGCTTGGCACTCCTCTATTGTCACACCGTGAACGGCCTCCTGCACCTGAACAACACAACAACACCGTAAATCTCTACAACAACCAAGAACACCTTCGTCTCCTGCCTCCGACTCCTCACTCCTGTTTACAGACCTCAGCTCTACTGTCACCATAAACATCGGGGGCTCCTCTTTTCAAGCTTTTTTCAAACTAATGATTATTAATTAAGACAAACAACAGACTTTCTTTCTGTAAGGTGATGATTAGAATCCAGGTCGTGAGAATTAAGCATCACTGCATTGATCAGGTATTAAACTGTCTCATATCGCTTCACAAACTTAATTATATTTGCCTGAGTTAGACTAATAACTTTAAACAAATCCATCTTAAGCTGACTCTGATTTTGACAACACCAACTTTTTGTTCCTGTGTGGTGGAACTTTGTAGCAGCAACAATCAGTGATTTTAATTTTTGCACAGACTTGATTGATTCCTTCATTAACAGCATCATACGTGGCCACCCTCTGCTGCAACACTACAGCTAGTGAATGTGTAGTTCACGTCTCTGTCTTGCACTGAACTCGCCTGCAGTGCACTTTATATATGACCCCATATTCTCACAGCACTCCTCCTCGAGTGCAGCCAAAGATCTCAGCATCCTCTACAAAATGCCAAGTGCCTCATCAGTGCAGCGCCGTCAGTGTTTCACAGTGATTCCGACTCCGGCCCAGTCAGGCTCCGTCGGTGTCAGAATCAATTGACCAGCATAAAGAAACCCAATCAAACTTTTGCTACGTCGTCTTTCAAATTCAATTCTCAGCAAAAATTAATATGGCCTTTGTCTCCCAAAGTACGCTGGCATATTTTAAATAAGTTATGAAGGCAATTTTGAAAATGGAAGAAAGTGTGTGCTCAAGCACCAAGTTTTAGACCGAATTTCACATTTAATTAGTGTAATTCACCGACTTTCCAAAGTTCAGCTGCAGTTTGAAAACTATGCTGTCGCACATCAATCATAGTTTGCTTAACGGATAATGATCTGAAGTTGAACAGAGAGATCTGAGCAGTTAAAAGCTGCTCCCGTATGGACCGAAATCCGCTAAATGGTTACAGAAACAGAGACAACACAGCAACACTTTTCCTTACCGACAACATTAACTGTAGTGAACTAAGAACAGACGGTTGTTAGATTAAAGTTAGAACTTTTTACCAAATTTAAAGTAATTTTGAGTTTTGATTAGAACGTGAGGTCAACGACATAGAACACATCCCATTACATGAGCTCCACATCCATCGTGTGAACGTTTAGAACCTGAATTAGCTTTCAGCAACTTCAGTGGTAAATCCTAACTTTTTAAGTGCAGCGTATTTCAAATGAGATGTTGCAAAAGACCTTACCATTTTGACCCTATCAGCCGAGCTCCCTCCTCCGTCTGTCCTGGTACAGGAAGCATTGACCACCGGCGCCGCCAGTCCATCTGAACAAACGCGAGGGAGACTAACTGATGTCTTCATCCCTGACCGTGGCCCGCTCAGTGTGCTGTTGTTATTGGAGGAGAAATTGGCCTTTAGCTCGCCCGGCTGGACCAGCCCCTGCCCCTGGGCGTGACCCTGAACTGTCTGACTGCTGACTACCATGGGTCGGACGGTGGCGGTGTTAGCTTGCCGTACATGCCTGTCCTCCGCGTCGCCGGCAGGAAGGCTCTCTGCCTCCCTGAAAAAGCGGTCGAATCGATCAAGGTACGGCGGCCTCTCTGGCAGGAGGTAATAGTGGGTGTTACTGACCTTACGTCCGTCACGGACGATAGGCAGGATGCAGGGGCCCTTGTTGGCAGTGTCCTTCCCCTGCGCCTGGATCACTTTGGGTGCAGCATATTTAGGATCTGAGGCAAAGCTGTGTGTAGTAGGCATGAGTTTACCTGGAGAGGTGGAGAGGTAGGAGCTGTAGGTGTGTGCGGCAGGGCAGGATGAGAGGGAGGCCTGCAGGGCGGCGGGGCTGACAGAGTAGAGCCTCTGCTGGGGGGAGCCCACCACCAGACCCATGGGGCTCGGAGTTCTGGAGCCTGGCTGAGACAAAGGGTCTCTGGGGGGGATCTGAGGCGGTTGGTCCTGGCCTGAGCCTGAAACGTCCTCTGTGGTGTCAGCTGGCATTGGAGAAAGAGAGAGGTCCCTGGACCAGCGAGCAGATGTGTAGTCGCCCCTCTTTATGGGGCGAGGGGGGATGGGAACACGAGGGGGGATCTGGGGTTTGTCCTCGCTGGAGGAAAGGACACTCTGCTGTTGTCCCTCAAAGGTCTGAGGAGTCTGAGGACACGAGGCTGAGCTGTAGGAGGGCGAACATGACCGAGGAGTGTTTCCTGTCGGCACATTGAGCCTCCTCATGCACTCCTGCTGGAGCTCTTGAAAGATCTCTGCAGACTGAGAGAAAGAGGTGGACAGACCCTGGCTGTGCTTGCTGGGAAGAAAGAGGTTGTCCTCCAGACCTGGTCTTTCTGGACCCTCCAACTTCTGCCCAGAGGAGAGAGCTTCATCTGGGTTATGGACATCACTAAGCTCCTCTTCGTGCTGCTGCTCCGAGCTGTTGATGGAGCTCACCTTTGTGGACAAAGAGGAAGTTTCTCAAACACTCAGCACATTAAACTGTGGATGTAGATGACAGCAGGACACGACATCATCACAGCTTCCAGTCAATTTTGGCATAATGTGAATAGCATTGTATTACCGTACCTCCATGTCGTCTTCGTCTTGGGCCACGTCGTCGTAGGCCGGGGGTGGAGGCAACGGCCGTGCATCCCAGTCCACTACTGGCGTCGGGTGAAGGGGGCGGGGCAGCGACCTCGAGGGGCTTTGAGGTGGAGTTCTGTCCAGGATGTTCTCTGCTTCCAAAGCTAGTCTGGCCAACGAAGGAATCTGAATTTCAACCACAGGAGAGGGGGTGGGTGTGGACGGAGGGAACTCCTCCCCAAAGTCAATGAGGGAAACTTCACTGTTGGGGTTGTGGCCTGAAGTCCGGCCCTGTTTGGACGCAGAGACCCACGCGGCCGGCTTGAGTTTGAGGCCTTTGACAGAACCTGTTTTCCGCAGCGATAATCTCTTTAGTCCCGCAGAGGTCAGATCCTCCTCCTCGTTTACTGGGTCATAGCAAGGTTCTGGAGGTAAAAAGACATTCATTACTTCACTGAATAAAGTTCAGACGGTAATGACACAGAGGCTCTTTAAGACACCACAAAACACACTCTCCAGGTGTGAGGTTAGTCCTACAGTGCAAAGCAAGGACACTGCACACCTGTTAGAGGGCGAACGGGATGGAAAGATGGAGGAACACTGATGTTAAGGAATAAGGAAGCTGAGGAAAACCACTGCACAGACAAGTGAAGAAAAGACGAATGTACCTTTGAGGAGCGGAGCTAGGAGGGAACAGAGAGGGCAGGAGCAATGGGTGAGGAGCTGCTCAGAGAAACCAAACTTACTCTTGATTAAAACTGCTGGTTGAGGAGGGCGGGGAGGAGGCTCCTCTGGAAAAATTTTAAAAAATGGATGCCGCCGCCGCAAAGGAAACAAAGAGGGAGGGAAAAATAAGAGCAGCAGAGATAGTAAGATTAAAGAAAAACAAACAAGCAAATGTCAGAGTGCATATGAAAGCTTTGTTATGGAAAGAAAGCTGTCAGGTGATTTTGTTTCACTGCCACGACTCAATGTGGAATCTGATGACTGGGATTGAAGACTAGGTGTATAAGTATAGGGATTTGGTTTGTTTATATACTTGTAATTAAAGTTATAATTCAGCAAAACATCGAAATATTTCAGCTGCATTGAACAGGTTGGCTGGTCCCAAAATTCAAAGAAAACATGTCGGTTAAAATGGCTGAAGTTCATCAGCTCTTTCACTCACTTTTAGCTCGTCCCGGTAGCTGCGTGGGCCGAGCAGAACCGAACTCTAAACCCAGAACATCAGGAGGATCCATGGGATTCCCGAGGTACAAACTGGAGGGAAGAGAGGGACGGACTTAGGCAGAGTAAATGTCAGCTTAAGTTGAGTGTAACCTACTCAGGTGTTTCAATAAGCCGGTGGCCACTTAAAGCAGTCTGCTGGTGCCATCTATTGGTGGCTGTTTATTGGTGCTACAATAGAGACATTTAACAGACCAGGCAGACACATTTTAAGGTGTTTTCTGTTGTTTGTATTTGACATCCGTAATTCATCCAATCCTAAATAAACAGGATGTGTTTCTTACTCGTCAATCCTGTCGGGGAAGCCCCAGCAGCGGTGAGGGTTGGAGTCTCCGTGTCCCGTGTGGATGAAGCTGTTCTTCAGTGGCCGGCTGATGTCGTGCGCCGACAGACCCGCCACCGACGTCACCACGTTCCTGGGGAACTGTCCGACCTTCAGGGTGCGCTTGTTCTGACCTCGCCACCAGTAGTTCTCTGCCCTGAAACACACGGTGAGATGTCGAGCGTGAAACAGGACACCCAGCGCTGAGGGTCGAGGCCAAAATGTGTTCCCTCACCCTTAATAACAGTAGTTTATCAATTTAAATAAAGTGCATTTAGTTTGACAGAAATTACAAAACATTTCATTTGTGAGCATGAAGGAGCAACGCATGTCGAAATGTGTCTGACCTCAAGACCTGTACGCTGTTTTGTTTTTTTTTTTTAGATATTTTTTGGCCTTTTTTTGGCCACATTGTGGTTTTTTAGTGAAATGAGATTGATTTAAAGTACGTTTTCTCCACTATACATCTGTCCATCAGCTATATGTGCTTATCTTTTAGAAGTTTGCATGGGGGCTGCAGTTTTTCATTTTCACTGTTTTTCACAGTTTTTTTTCTTGATTAATCGATTAGTTGTTTGGTTTATAAAGAGTCCAAAAAATTGTAAAAAGTATCAATCAGTTTTCCTTAAAGCTCAAGATGACGTCCTCAGATTGTTTGGTCCACGACCCAAAGATATTCAGTTTATTCAGTCACAAAGGCGCAAAAAAACCAAAAATATTCCAAGTTAAGAAGCAGAGAAGAGAAGAATTGTACTTTTTTTTCTTTAAAACATACTCAAAATGATTATTCAGTCATCAGCATAGTTGGCAGTTCTTTAATTAATTGACAACTAATGAAGAAAGCTCTCGCTGACATTAGGAGAGAGGTGGGATACGATCTCAACAGGTTGCATGTGTAGCGCTGACGCAGACGTACAGTCATTCTGACGTTCACCAGTTAACATGCATTCTTCTGGACTGTGGTTGGAAACTGGAACTGTGAGTCAACGCTGTTAAACACTGCTCCACCCTTTATTTAACAGCGGTGAGTTTGGGGGAGCAGCTTTACTGCATAAAAACAACTTGAGTGTAAACCTCATCACCCACCTCCCCTCTACGATGGTGATGACATCATTCATCTGGATCAGCAGCTTGTCGGGTTCATCGAAGTCCTGCAGGGCGCACATGTCTGTGGGCATCGTCTGGAAAAGACAAAGATACTTGTGACCTGGTTGTTTTAGCCCTTTCACTTTTCGCTTCAAAATATCTCCACTAGATGGAGCTAAAAGTCCATTTATACAAAGACTGTTGAGGAAACTGGCCGCCTGTGCATAAACAGAGATATTAATTGTTCAAAAATAAAGCTTAAAAATCCCTCAAATGAACAGCCTGCAGGGACACATTTCACCATCCAAATGACTGCTTTCCTACCTCGAGCAGAAACTCCCGCAGAGCGACAAAGGTTGGTCTGTCGTCTGGTTTCTGAGCCCAGCACTGCAGCATGACGTTATAGATGTCCTGTGGACAGTCCTCTGGCTTAGGGAGACGCTCACCTTCTTTATCAATCTTATGGAGAATCTTGGTTTTTTTTTTAGGAGACAAAAGAGGACAAATGAAGAATACATCTGTGTAAATATGAGTAAATGTTCCTACATTAGCTTCAGGGCGTTTGTATTTATGTAGACAGTGTTGAACAAGTTGTTTTTCTTTGCGTGCTCACCTGACTACCATTAAGGCCCAGCCAAGGCTCCTGGCCGTGTGTGAACATTTCCCACAGAGTGACTCCAAACATCCATGTGTCTGTAGCATGGGAGAAAGTTCTCGTCTTAAGACTCTCTGGGGCGCACCTGCAACAGGACACCACACTGTATAAACCAGTTATCTGCAGCGTACTGGTCTGAGGTCTGCAGAGGGAATGAACTCAGTGTTTAAACATGGCCGCTCTGACAGAAAAAGACTTTTTACAAGCGTGTTATTTGATTACATTTAACCAAAATTATACATGCATATGAATTTAAAAAACAACAGAAGAAAGACAGGTTTTTAGCCAAACAGTAAATGTGCAAATCTGCTTTAACAAGAATTATCAGGAGCAGCTTTGACCAATCAGACGTCTCTACAGAGAGCAGCTTCAGTAAAATAAATGAGGTTCACGTTTTAGCATCCAAAACTGCTCAAATCTATCCCTGGTTCATATTCACTGACAGCTTTAGTTACCGTTGATAAGTTCACCCACCATGCAAACGGGACCTTGCGATGCTCCTGCATGACGTAGTGCTCGTGGTTGTTAGGCAGCGCCCTCATCAGGCCAAAGTCTCCGATTTTCACTCTGTGAGCTGAAGCCAGCAGGATGTTCCTGAAGAGACAGACATGTATGTAAAACAGGAGCCTGAACATTTTAAAATAAACATGAAAACAGCAAACTAAGTCTGCAGAAATACAGTTTGTTTTTCATATTAATAATGATTGCTATTTCAATAGTAAATACAAAAGCAGCTCAACTATCTATGGAGACACTACAGAGGTAATCGCATTGAATTTTTAACACAAGAAAATAAAAATAAGTTTTAGAAATGCACTTGAAACCCTCTTGGTATGGTGATGGTCAATGTAGAGTCATCCAGCTGTGCAACAGACTGCTTCATGCAGTTATGTAAGCGTTACATTGAACACACGTGTGGACTGTTCAGAGGAGCGGCTGCTGAACCTCTACGTTTCTACTACAATCAATGAAACTATGCATGTGAGAAGCATGGAGATCTGCTCTGCAAATGTGAAAACACGCCAGCCTTGTATTCATATTTTCTGCACGAGGTATGCATGATTCTTTCACGTGGGTCATAAAATGTCAGGGTTTTTTTTTTTTTTATGTCTAACTGCAGGTTTACAGGAAATGACAACTTTAGGGTCTTGATCACCCTGTTGGCATTTCATTTACCAGAAGCAGCAGGCAGTTGCTCCATAAACACATCCCTTACATAGTCCACTGTAGTCTGCAGGTGTTAACTTATATAACACAAAGTCACAGAGGAATTTAAAGTGTCGCTGTGCTGCTTCCAAAGACAGAATGATCCCAAAACGAAAGCTACACAATCCTACGCCACATGTTCACTGTGTGGCAAGTAAAAACAAATATTCAAAGACATCCGCGCTGTCCGCTGACTGAGTCCGAGTCGAGCGCTGTCACATTCTGAATTCAATTCAATTCAATTCAGTTTTATTTGTATAGCGCATATTTACAACAACAAGTCATCTCATAGCGCTTCACAAAGGCAGAGACAGAAACACCCAACAATCCAAAACATTTGGATTCCCTATAAGCTTCAGCAGTCCGCAAGCAGTCCACAACAGTGGGAAGAAACCAAAAACCTTCACATCACAGGACGCTCAACCAGGTGTTCATGAACAGTAAACTGAACTTCCTGGTAAAAAACCGGCACATCTTGAGAAATCTTGCTAATGTTTCACACGCTGCAACAGCTGTGTGCAGTCATTAGCATTTTATCACAGCTTTAACTGGGAAAGTGACTCATTTTTACCAGCCATTAAGGTTTCTTTTCTCAAACATCTACACAGTGTCAACACTTAAATGAAAGTGACTAATTTGGGCAAGACCGAGAACGTAGACCACCCAGCGCAGCCAGCCAAGCAGTGACTCATTTCACTTATGGGCCAAGTCTGCCAGTAATGGCCTGTAAATTTTTGGGTGGAGGAGAAGGAGAAGCAATATAAATATTTCCCAAATTCACGAATGTAAGGAGTAAGGTTTCTTTGTCGCTGCCAAGGTTGGTTGTCCCCTACCTGGCTGCCAGATCCCTGTGGATGAACCTCCTCTGCTCCAGATAGGCCATCCCACAGGCCACCTGCACAGCGTACTGACACAGAGTGTGGATCAGGACCGGACCCTGCGGACGAACACACCGCAAACGCTCCAGCAGAGAACCCAGAGGAGCCAACTCTGTTACCTACAGAGACAGATGAAGAGACAGTGGGTGAAAAGAGGAAGGAGGAACGCAGGAGTAAGAAGCACACGGATGGTTTGAAGACGAAAAGGAGAAAGAATACGAGGAGGAAATATGTGCAAGAGTAAAGGAGAATGTGATGTGGTCTACAAGCTGCTTGTCAGTATGAATCAAAAATACAGCAGAGGAAATAAGCACAAGGTAGCGCTGGGTCGAAAGCAACAAAACTGAAATGTCATCCCTTGTTTTGTCTCTCCACATTTGCATTTGTGTGAAGTGTGTGTTTGCACAGAGAGAAAGCAACTGCCTGAGTGTTGTCTATGTGTTCTGGCATTTATCTGTCTGCACTTTCCTCCCTGAGTGTGTGAGATTTCTGTGTGTCCACTACCATCTTCATTGGGTGTGTGAGCACCACACCGTAGAGGCGAATGAGGTTCTGGTGGTCCAGGGAGTGCATGGCGTTGACCTCGCAGATGAAGTCCTCCAGAGCGTCGGGCTGGCTGAGCACGTCCGTCTTCAGACACTTCACGGCTACGTTCAGCTGGAAAACGAGGTTCAAAACAGTTATTTAAATTCATTCAACACACAGAGAGTGTCTGAGCAGTTTTAATGACATTCCCTTAAAACGCACCTACTTTTATTTATTCCTAAATCAGCATAAAATTAAAATAAGGCACATGTTTTATGCAAAAGAGCTGCTGAGGGCTGTGCTACAAAGAAGGATGAGGGGGTTAGTGAGGTGTGTTGAGCCTAAAGTCAAAGTTTTCTACATCATAAAGGTGGCTCTGTTTTATTCCAGCTAGATCTCCATGGTAACTGATAGATAACCTAATCTGTTCAGAGTTTGGGATTTAAAACTGCTGTAAGAAGCATCTCCCTTTAATCAATTAATTTCCTGATGATGCAACAGACAACTGATTAGTCTATTGGTACTTCTATCCATCCATTATCTATACACCGCTTAATCCTTGCGAGGGTCGCGGGGGGGCTGGAGTCTATCCCAGCTGACTCAGGGTGAAGGCAGGTTCACCTGGACAGGTCACCAGTCTATCACAGGGCTACACTTAGAGACAGACAACCAAGCACACTCACATTCACACCTACGGACAATTTACAATCACCAATTAACCTCAACATGTTTCTGGACTGTGGGAGGAAGCCGGAGAACCCGGAGAGAACATGCAAACTCCACACAGAAAGATCCCGGGTGTCCTCACCGGGATGCAAGCCGGCAATCTTTTTGCTGCAAGGCAACGATGCTAACCACCGAGCCACCTTGCAGCCCTTCTATCGTTATTTATTACAGCAGACATTCAATCAGTAACATTAATTCTGCTTTGACTTGGCCAAAAACTGAAGTGATTTCCACAGTTCCACTTCTTCAACATGATAAAATGCATGAAGTTTAAAGTTTTAAAGCTCTAATGTGCAGTAACGAGGGAAACAAATATATGAACCTACATGAACTACAGTTTTCTACCAGCATTCTTCTCTTACATCATTTGCTGTAGCATCGCTTTTTATGGTAATACATTTTTATGTTCTGCATTTATCTTCTTTATAACTACTCTTGACTGAAGTAGGCGGCACACAATCGGTCCATTTTGTGCAGAGGAAAAATGAAATGACACAGAATAAACAGAGAATAAAGCCTGACTTAAAGAAGATTTAAACTACCAGCATGATACCTGTTTTCTCTAAATGAGGTTTTAGGTTTTGTCAAGCTGGCTAACACAAAGAAAGCCAGGATAAGTCAAACTTGCTTCGTCAGGAGTGCGACCAAGCCCCAGTTTCTTTTAAAGTCAGTTCCAAAACATAGTTAGCTAGTTAAATTGTAACTAAATCTGACAAGCATATGCGTCCTCACCACCTTCCCAGCAGGTGTGAGCCACTCTCCTCTCTTCACGACGCCAAAGGAGCCGTCGCCGAGCTTCTCAAACACCGTCAAGTCCTTCTCTGGGATGAGGCAGGTCAGAGCCTGCTGCTGCCCATCAAGAGGAGCACTGCCGCTGGGCTGGGTGGCCAGGACTCCCTCCTCCAGGCCCAGGGGAGGCGTGGGGGAGAGTTTACGGAACGAGGACGCTGGTTGGCCCTGTTGGGGGAAGTCTCCTCCGTCTGGACGCTTACCACTGAACACCTATAGAGGGACAGAGGAAAAGACAAAGAGGTCAACAAAAACTAGCACGTATCAGTAACAAACTATGAAATAGTAGTGAAACTGAGCTGCTTATAAATGAAGATGTGGAATTTAATATGTGTGTACATGTGCATGACTTAAAGTTGTCCAGAAATGTTCCAAAATCCCAACGCAAGGTCTTTTAAAATTCAAAAATAGGTTATGTTATGTCATTAAATTATGCTGCATATATTTTTAACTGCAGGGCAGCAATAATATGACTGTATATGTATGTTTACAGCCATAAGTGCCATGTATATTGCATTATTAAAGTATGTCTACTTTATTAATAACACTGTGGTTTAGCTTAAAAAAACACATTTTTACATTCAGTTTGTTCTCACATTTTTTTAACTTATGCACCAGTTTCACAGCCAGTCGTTTATACCACATATGCTATTTAGAGACCAACGAAGTAACAAGCACTGAAAAAAACAGACATCTGGATCTTTTGGTTTGTTTGTTTTATGGCTTTAAAAGTTGTATTTGGACTTAGATGCAATTGCCAGACTCTTGTTGGAGCAGATTGTGCATTTTTTTCTGCCATTTTGACCCTTTAGGTTAACATTAAGACTCACTTTAAGTGTATGTGTTTTGTTTGCATATTCAGACATCCATCCATTATCTATACACCACTTAATCCTCACTAGGGTCATGGGGGGCTGGAGTCTATCCCAGCTGACTCAGGGTGAAGGCAGGCTCACCTGGACAGGTAACCAGTCTATCACAGGGCTACACTTAGAGACAGACAACCAAGCACACTCACATTCACACCTACGGACAATTTAGAATCACCAATTAACCTCAACATGTTTCTGGACTGTGGGAGGAAGCCGGAGAACCCGGAGAGAACATGCAAACTCCACGCAGAAAGATTCCGGGTGTCCTCACCGGGATGCGAACCAGTGACCTCCAGGGCAACAATGCTAACCACAGAGCCACCCTGCAGCCCCATATTCAGACATTGTCAGTGAAGCTATTTCTTCATTTTGTGAAATCCTCCTCTCTGTGCTTTAAGCCCTGCAGCTGGAGGGTGTACAGGGTTGAAAAGTGAAGAGATTTTAGCGTCTAATCATAAGCTTGACTGCTCACTTTGCTCTCACAAGACACTAAACTTGACTTCCTCCATCTCTGTCAGCCTCACAGACAACTCTTTACACCTCATTCTCATCCACTTTGCCCGACTCGTTCACCTTCTCAACCCACAACTCAACAAAACTACTGGTGGTTCATTTAACCCCTCATCTCATCTCTGCTTTGGAGTAAGACTTTTTACCATAAATGATCCCTATCCTGCCTTAAAGTAGCTTAGATATAACTTTAAACTTGTTTCCTCAAGTCACAGAACTGCTGCAACATTACATGTGAGTGTCAGTCATTATGGAGAAGCTTGTGTATTCTCTCCTTCGATTTGATTTGATGTGAGCAGCAACTTTTCCAACCTGCTGCCTGACGTCTTCACTACCAACCAGCGCCACTGACACCGGACACAGGTAGGAGAAAGTTAAAAGCAGCAGCACAAGCGCTCCAATAACAGTTGCTGTGCCGTAGTTATAATTTTTATGTTAGTGTCAGCTTTGGCGGGGCCCTCCGCATACCTCCAGAGCCACAACTCCACTGTAAGGTGCTGAAACCTCAAAAGTACGAGCTTAATTTATCCTCCGGCTCAAACAGCGAAGCTCTTCATCCCGCTTCCTCTTTTTCTGCCGTAGACGTGCATCTTTGTGTGGTGTGTACAGTGTGTGTGAGGAGGGTGTGTGTGTGGCAGACAGAAGTTATGACTTTCATGGAAAAAAACTACCCAGCGGTGATTCACTGACTCTTATTCGGGCTTAAGGACATCATAAACAGCCGCTTTACAGTCAAACTCAAAAACCACAGCCACAAGCTCGATGTAGAAATGTGTTGATTCTGTGAATGCACAAGACTTGAACGAGTAGTCAGTAGTAAACTATGCACACACACAGAAACACTTATCATTAGGGGCAAGAGAGAAATTTCCTGCCACTTGGCTTAAGTACTGACAACACAGCAGGAATGACTTAGCTGTGAGGAAGTAGCCACTATTAGATTAAGTGGCCTGAATGTTTCTGTTGTGCGTTTTGTTTGCACGCTTGCCGTGTGCGATTCCTTTCCAATCGCCTAAATGTGAACCTAAACAATGCGCGTGCTGTGCAGCCATTAAGGGGGAAACCTTTTGTTAAACTGTTTACCAAAATAGGAATGCACAGAAACCGGTGGTGACATCAGCTACCGAGGAGAGCAGCACATCGGATATAAAAAATAAAAAAATCATAAAATAACTGCCTCCTACTGGCTCAAGAACAAAGGTCAGTTCTCAGAAATGGTGTCATCGGTGAAAAAGAGGTGTCAATGAATCCCCAGTGCCAAACATATTTGACTGGCTGGATATAAACAGTAGCGAGCGGCATGCGGTTTCACATTCACACTGGACCAGACATGACATAATGCTGCAGGCCTTTTTTTAAAAACACCACCTCTCTGCGGTGGCGGTGCGGTTTGTCGGTTTCAAATAGGAGCCCCGACATCCGAAGGATTCGGACTATGGCGGAGCGACGCGCGCACACACACACGCGGCGGGCTGAGGAAGCAGATTACTCTATCTGAGGATGGTGCCAGAGGCGGAAACAGACAGGTGTAATTATAGATGGCGGGCAGCGAGCAGCGCGGCGACACACGGCCAACACGCGCTGCCAGAGACACTGACAGCTTCTCCTCAGCGCTCCTTCGCCTCACTTCATTCCTCTGAGTGTTGCTGTCAGCTTGTGTGTAGGATACCGTTGGGTTCTCTGCCTTTTAATTCATCTTTTTATTTAAAGAAAGTGAATAAGCTTGTGTCTCTTTAAGGGAGAGACTTAATGCCTCGTCTGTGTGAGTGCTCTGTGTGTCACCAGCTCTTGTGACTCGACTCGTGTGTGTGTGTGTGTGTGTGTGTGTGTGTGTGTGTGTGTGTGTGTGTGGACGTGCTCATCCAGGAATGTTTCCTACACATGTGCATCTGCAGAGTTTCTCTTTCATAAAGAACACACGAGACCAACCAAGACAGCAGAGACCTCCTCCATAATCACAATAATCATCACAGACTGATCCGGCAAATCTTAACACTAAGTGATCATTTACACACAACCTCCATTATCGGTCTGTTGTTGCAAACTGGCATCAAGTGCAGAACTGATTCACATCACATAAATGGGGACTCAACTAATTTTCCAGAGCCAGAGACATAGACTATCATGCTCTTGATACCACGTACAGATTTAGGCCCCGTTTACACGAAGGAAAAACGGTGATATTATCAATGGGCCTTTGGTTTACACGTAAACGAAGCTACAAGTCACCGGTCAACTCTGGCCTCAGTGGAGATTTGGAAAAACTCTGTCTTTACGTTTGCATGTAGACGGGAGGAGACGGAGTTTGACATCACAGTGTGTGACAAAAGCGTCATCAGCGTCATATGTGTGCGATCATGTTTAAAGTTTGGCTGCTGTGATAGAAAGTCAACATTTTCAAGTATTTTCCTTGTTGTGTAGCTCCATGTCAGTCCAAACAAACAAACCTCGCGCCATTATCGTTGAAGCAACAGGAAGTAATTCATGTTTTTTACACGATTCTGATTGGCTAGCATGGCTTTATGCTTCTCATTACACTGCCCCCTATAGGTTTGGCAGTTCATAGCAGCTCTCAACGACGTGTTTATGCGGGTTTGTGTTAACGAAGATTTTATTTTAAACGTTCTGGTGTGAACGATGCTATTTTTGAAAACGTAGATCCGTTTTTGAAATACCCAGCTATGTGTAAACATATATAAATATAAAGAGACACAAAATATAACACATAAACAGCTTAACATTGAAGTTTTGCTGACTCAATATTGTCTTCATCTACAGAAATAAAAGCATCTTTCCCATATTCTCTAGGAAAAGAGTTGTTCAGACAGTTTTAATGTCAGTCTGTGATTTAAGCCTTGTCACCACATGCATGTACATTTTAAATGTAGCTTTTTAAATGCATTTCGGTCTTTAGTCCACATGCAAATTGACTTTCAGCTCACTGCAAATTGAGTTTTTGGAAAATCCTTTCAAAGTGAAGATTTTCAAAAACTCTACTTGCGGTGTTCAAGTGAAGACAGAAAAAACAGGCATCCTTAGTTTGCATGTGGTGACTTTGTGCAGCAGCAGATGTGGGCAAAACATTTTATTTTTCTATTAAAAAACAGAGACGTCAGAATCAGTCCACGCATGTGATTCCCCCTTCCACACCTTCATCAGCACATCATTGCTTTTAACCTACCAGAGCTTGAAATAGACTCTTTTTCAGGCTTCTGACGGGCCAACATGTCTTTTTGGTTATACGCTGCCTGACGTGCTCTTCACAGTGCTTCAATTGTCTTTTTTTAAAAATTACCCATGTATGTGTGGCATCCTTTTGTACTCTTAAACCTCTGAACCTCATCTATCACTCTGTCAGGAGGTTTATTACCAGCTCTGTCTACGGCGAGGTTGGGTGGTCTGCGCTCCAAAGCGGAGGCGATATTCACTGATATCTCTTTTATCTATGAAGCCCTTTACTGGGAGGTAAGTAGGCCATGCTACCTCTCAGGATTGATTCAGACAGACTGGCTCAGTGATTGGTTCTTGCTCCACAAGTAGATTCGATGTCATTGAAAAATAGGGTCGCCCTTCAATTATCTCTCGAGTATAAATAGAGATTGAATCAATTAATGAATATCAAAAACTGATGAAACTGGTTTAGAAAGCGTTGACAATGTGGTGTTCCCACAGGGACACTGTGGTCAGAGTGTTGGGTGTCTCCCATGTATTGTCCACGAGTCATTGTGTTCACATGAACGTAACCGCATTGCTTCATACAGACAGATGCCACGGTGGCGACACACTGCCAGGCATACCATGTACCATTATAAATGAGTCCTGTGTGTGCCTGTCTATGTTTGTCACCTTGCTCATCCAGGACTTGCGCTTGCACATGGCTTTCCTCCGTTTCACAGCCTCCCACAGCCGTCTCTGGCCTGTGTCGAGAGGAAACAGCAGAAACAGACAAAAGCAGTGCTGGTTAGTTGTAAAAACACGAAAAAGAATCAAGACTGTAACTGACTCTTCTCATATGGATCTAACAAGAGGCACCATAAAGTGGGAGAAAGGGCATTATGCTGGATTTTAATTAACCTCACACAACTGGAAAAGCTACGTAAGCCATGAACAAAACACCAGGCTGTGAAAGAAGAGCAAACTGAAAAAGTTAATGGGAGATAAAGTATGAAAAGAGACGAGCAAGACAGCAGAGGAAGCGATATTAAAAGGCTGGAGCGCAGCGAGCTGAGATGTGAGTGAATATATGAGCAGGAGAAGTGGGTGTAATTAGTCTTAAGCGGCTCTGCAGCCGAGGCCCTGAGGGCTTCAGTAACTGGATTTAGAACATTACTGCTGTGATCCCCTTCACACACACTCACCACAGACAAAAGATCTGGCGCTTCAGTGTCCCCTCCTATTGTCACTAATCGCCAGTTGTGACTTTAAAATGATATTATGGGTATTAGCGATGGAGGATTCTCTCCAGCTACGTTGAGGGGGAGCCAAGTGACACCGTGCCACGACCGAACGCAGAAGTAATACTTGAGGTTACGCATAGCGCTAACCGCTAATGGCATCTACGGTCATCGTTCTAACATCCTTACAGTGGCAGCGCTAGCATGATTATGCTGGCAGTTATAATGTTAGCCGCGCTCACAACCTTAATTTAGCATGTTAGCATTTGATAATTAGCATTAAAAAGGGAGAACAACTGAGGCTGATGGGAATTAGGGGTAGATGATTATCAGTCTGGACAGTTATCCAATCTGATGCTCAGAATTTCTTTTTTTTTTTTTTTTTTAATAAATGAATACTGTAAATTAAAATTCAGTCATTCAAAAATGCCAGACTTTGGCTCAGATGCAGCCACCTCCCCGTCTGTAGTCACCACATTGTGGATTCCAGCAAAATCTGATTGGCTCGATGCCAAGAGTGACAGACGTTGGACGTTCAAGGATAAATGTTGGAAAGTTCTCTTAAATGTATGTAAAACACAAATAAACAAACACATTTACACAAAGGTTTTCTGAATTTTGATGCCAAGATTTTCATTTTTCCTGCAAAGGTACATCGGTTCTAAATATCGTTCACTGGTCTCATTGATTACTAATAATTGGTATCGGCCCTGAAGAACCACATCAGTCAAATCCTGTTGGGAATTAAATTAGGTTCAAAGTATTTTTTCACAAACCAAAGTATTGGGCAAAGTGCTGGTTGCACCTGCAAGAAATATCAGATCATTTAAGTCGGTAAGATTCACCGTCTGAGAACTGACAAACTGACACGAAGACGTTGTCGTCCCAGGAGCTGCAAGCCCGAAAATAAAGTAAAAGAGAGCCATGAGGAAAACTTTGTTGAGGCCTAAATGTATTTGGACTGGGAGGAACACACTAGAATTCAGCCAGATATTACAATATAATACAGCTACAGCTACACTTACTCACAAGTCTAATGTGATGTTGCTTAACCAAGATTCTTTTCAGGATCGCAGCACAACCAAACTAGAATTTGACTTTTTGGGTGAACAAGACAAACAAATATACAAAAACACATCCTCAGAACAAAGAACTGACAAGACTCTCATACACACAGACGCTCTGTCTCACCAGGTCGACCCATGCCGATCTTCTCCAGGTCTTCATTCTTGACGTAGTCGAAGTGTGACAGCCGCGTGACGTTAAGGTCATCTCGGATCCGCAGGAAGTACTGCTGCAGCTGCACCTCCATCAGCAGCTCCAGCAGCCATTCTGTTCCTTCCTCACACTGCATGCTACTGCCCAGTTTCTGGAGGAAAAAAAAACACACACAAAGAGTACAGGAAACTGAGTTTAAATCATTCAATATTCATTCAGCAGTTTTCTCAATGCTTGCTCCAAAATCTGCAAAATACATCCAAAGAGAAAATCGCTGAGCAACAAACAAGCCATTCTTTTCTGTAAGAAAAATAGGAAACTGAGCTCAGTGCCATTGTTTCCTGTCCTGTAATTGTTCGCAGCACTAAAATACCTGCTTACACACTCTGACATTTACATCAGGCGGCAGGAAGTCTTAAACATGCGTGTACATTCAAACGCCGGCACACAATGCAGACTGATCACAAAGGCGTAGAGGGCGAGGAGGCCAAATGTAGCCTGAGCTGCTTGTCAGCGGGCCGAAAAAGCACATCGACTTCATTTCAAACACGGCAGGTAGCCATCGATCGGGCAGATCTGGTGTCATCGTGGTGGTGAACCTGCAATTTATCAACAACGTCAAAATAGATGGAATAGCCTCTTTGTTTTTGGCAGCTTCAACGTCGACACTCCTCAGATATCACGGCGCCGCAGCGAGAAAGTGATACACGAGATGAATTATGCACATCTGGTGTCCATAAGTGTCAGCGAAGACAAAGAGAAAGGCCCAAAAACAGCCCGACCACAATATAGATATCTATATATACTACATCCCTCCATACGATACTGTGTAAGACCATCAATCTTCAACATCAAAACGCAAACTCCAGCTGAAACACCATCCGTCACTGTCCACTTAATGCAACCAGCTGAAACTAACAAACAACAAGCTGCTGAAACTCTGCTTACATCCTGATGGGCTCCTTCATTGGTCCATTAGTCAAGTTGAAAGATTAAATTCAGAGTAAAGAACTTTAAAGAACTACACCTGCTTGAAACACTATTTCATGTTTGACAGGAAGTGACCCGGTAAACCAACGTAATCAAGCGAAAAAATGGTAAACATTCCCCCTCTGCGGAGATTGACAGGGACACCGTCGCGGTAGGGGCTCTGGGCTGCAGAGGTCACACCATAGACGAGTAATTAGTCTCTGTGAATGAGGAACTTCCTGTGTTGGCTGCGGCAAGGTTACAAGGTCCAGAGGAAAGTGTCACAGGGGTCGCAGCTTCCTCTTTGCCATTTAAGTTTCCTAATGGGTTTGGTTAGAGGCCACTTCCTATTGCTTAATGACCGTGGCCCGAGGAGCTAAAGATCGTTCTCACACACACACACACACAAATACACACCTAACGCTGGGATGCAGACATAAAGTTTGTGTGTCGCCAATCCCCAAACACTTGATCTCTACCGTGTCTTTTCAGGGTGAGTGGTCCGGTATTTTCCACGAATGTCGGATGTGAGGTCCGGCTGAGGTCAGTCCGCTGGGAGGGCTCTGTCCCCAATGGTTATGCCAGATGTTCGTATCCAGATACAAACTCAATCCAATAACCATAAAAGTGGGTCAGCTGACATCTCTGCAATGTGCCGCTTTGGCTCTCGGAGTCGGGTTTTGTCCACTTGTTTTTTTCACGCTGTGAGAACATTCTTTGATGTTGGCTTGCTTGTTGGAATCAAAAGTACAAGGTAATAACAGCTAATAAATAACCCAACGTATAAGCCGGGATGCGTTGCACAGACATCCAGGACAAACCGAGAGCCAGCAGTGCCTGTGGCTTTAGGATTAACTACAGCTGCAGTCATTTGAATCCATCTCCATATTTTGCATTTTGCTGCATCATGCCGGACTCCTACCAGAGAAAGATGATCCAGAGGTCTGTTTGGCTGCTCTGCTGCAGGCCAACCCGTGCCAAAGGCTCTCCTACTGTCCCACGAGGCATGCTCAGGTTGAGCTGCAGTTCACACCACTAAGGGTTTAAAGCAAAACTTTCTCCCGAGCGACATTTTAAACAAACACGTTTTCATTTGCATCCAGGAGGGGAAGCCTTTCTCCCTATATGGAACACACACACACCAACTAATACACCCCTCATCCTCTGCAACGCAGCGCCAAGTCTGATCTTCCCTGGCAGTCAACACGTAAGTGTTATTTCTCTGGATGGTGCCAAAGACGCAATTCAGTTTCCTCCTGGGCCTCTTTCCATGACAGTGTCACATCTGAGGCATGAGGGGTCAAAATCAAGGTGCTGAAGCATTTATATTTATCTGTAAACTTGCTAACCATTTCACAAACCCATTAAACAGGTATACATATATATATACCACATGTTTCAGTATCG
This sequence comes from Stegastes partitus, assembly GCF_000690725.1. Lineage (NCBI taxonomy): Eukaryota > Metazoa > Chordata > Actinopteri > Pomacentridae > Stegastes > Stegastes partitus. The sequence continues at coordinate 3,295,829 of NW_007577731.1, read as the reverse complement.
GAGACAGGTGCTGCATAGCAATAATCCGTCATACAGACACTAATAGAGGAGACAAGATTACATACCGTCACCAAATGTCACAAACAAATCATGCTTTGGGTGGAAAATGTCCTCTTTTCTTTAGTGGATGCTGCCAGAAATAAAAAATTTGTATCACGTCTCGGCATTTGGGACGTGTTCCGCTTGAACAGGACGAAGAGGAGGATGCACACTGTGGAGATGTGAGGCTGACAAGAGGTATGTTATGTTCCAACTATTAGGCGTTACTTGTGACACGACTCTGAGGAATCCAGCTCGGGCCAGAAGTTCAGTATCAGGACATAATGTCGATCCTCCATCTCCACACATATGTCACGTTTAAAAAAACAACTGAGGAGCATACTTTCTTTACATTTAGTGCTTGAAAATATGGTAAACAACGTATAAAAAAGCAGCAGCAGCAGGAACAAGTATGACGCACAGAGGAGAAGGAGGGATGCAGGAATTTAGATGCAGAGAAACAACATGATGTCCCTGCTGAGAAATACTTCAGGCCTGAACTCATTCCTCATGGTGGTGGAGACTCGCACGCACACACACACTCAGAAACACACACACACACACACACACACATCTCCTGGCCAAACCATGTCCTGTATCAGATCTGTTCTGCTCTAACATCCTGCTGCAATAACAACAACCCTCCCAGAGGAGAGCCTCGGTCCAGCTGGAGAGTCCGCTGACCTCCACCATACCATGTTCATGACTCTTCAAACATCTGATCAAACCACATGATTTTGACCCAAGCTGCAACGTTTCGTGTCACATTACCGAAAGAATTAAATCCCTCAGATGACTAATGAGAGCAGACGATCCAGCGAGCCGGACTTACTCGATAGACGTGAAAGTGTGCCAGGAAGGGGAATGTCTTTTTCAGCTTGTCAAAGCGTCGCATCCTGAATTCCTTCTTCTGGATGAGCGTAGGTGCAAATAATGTGCGTTTAAACGGCTGGTGGTGGTGGCGGCGGCGGCGGCGGGGGCTGCGTGTCCTTTAAACCATTACCGCAGTACTCCCAGTTTGACGTTCCAAGTCTCTGAGGGAATTCTAAGACGCGCACACACTTTCTGGATCCAGACCCAAAGCTCCGAACCCGAGAGGGGGAAGAAAAACTTCCTGCAACCCTGCACGCAAATCTACTACATTCCATGGCGGGGCAATCCTCCTGTAAGCCCCTTGTACAGCTTCAACCCCCTCAAAAAGTCAAAGAGGCATTCATGTGGCACTCAAGTGTGCAAAAGAGAGCTGTTTTGTAATATGGGAGACAATAAAAACAAAAAAAAAACGACTGTTGAGTGATTAGAAGCTGCTGTTTGTAGCAGAGAAAGCCTCCCAGCTCTGCCCTCTGCCCAGTCCAGCCATGTGTCCTCCTCAGACAGCTATGAGCCAGTGATCCAAACTTGCAGAACTTCACAAATAAGTCACTCCTCCTTCCTCCCTTCCTTTCACTGCCCCTCTCTCTCTCTCTCTCACATAGACTTCCTCTCTCTCTCTTTCGTCCTCTGTCTCAGCTTTGCGCGTGCAGCTACTGTCTGTTTGCTTTTCCATCCCTCTATCGAGCATGGGACTAAAAATAGGAGCGACTTCTCTCCGATTCAATCGCTTGGCAGTCGGGCGAGCATGACAGCCGGAGTGAGTATCTCTGGTTTTTACATTCTTAGGATGCAGCAGCATGTGTTGGGCTGGTTTCAGAACAACAACAGCAGCTTGTTTGTTCACAGGTAGCGCATGTTGTCCTTCTCCATTTCCTCCGACGCCATCCTTACCGTTTCCTTTTTGTGTTTCCTCCCTTCGTCTCCAGTGTATCCCCATTTTCCTACCTTGTCCTGCAGCTCTACTCCTCACCCTATCTGTCTGTCTGTCTGTCTGTCTGTCTCCCCCTCGTTTCCCCCTCATGCGAGCAGCGAGCTGGTCCGTGCAGTGCAGAGCAGTGCGTGGTGCAGAGGACAGAGGCTTCATGGTATTCAGCCCCGGAGGAGCATTTGATCCGGGGCCAAAGGGTCACATTCAACTGCAGGATGGGGAGCTTGTTTCCTGTGATGCAACCCCCTCAAACACACACACGCGCGCACACACACACACACACACACACATACACACACACACACATACACACATACACACACACACACATACACACACACACACATACACAAAAACCTCATTTCTCAACCTGTTTATCGTCACATTCGCCATGTATGACAAAATTTCACTTCTGGAGTTGTTTTGTTTGACATGACTAGTTTGAGAGATCGTTGACGTCCCAGTGATGCAGTTTATAGTCAGGAGACAAACTGACCAACAAGTTCAGGGGATTTTGGTGCAAAACAGTGACAAAAAATAATTTCTTTCATGCTTTGGTTTGTCAGGAGCTAAAACCACTGACAGCTAGAGGTGTAAATCACATAACGATACAGCAACACTGGGATACTATTGAAGACAATCATACATGATGCATCACGATATCTGCATAACTGAGGAAGAATGGCTCTAAAAAGGCAAAAATCAGGAGACAATGTGGTGCCAGTGTGTGTATTATCAGTATTATGAAGTATTAATCATGTGTCAGTTAACTTCCGTTCATTTCTCCTTTATTCTTTTGATTAATATCACAAGTTACTCAGTTTGTACCTTGTTAGTCCATTAAATGACATTCCCAAACAAATGAGCCAGTAGGGACCTGCATCACCTTCTAGTAGGAGAGAAGGTTCGTTATTATCCTTCCTGATCACTGATAAACAAATAGTAACCCAAATAATGTGGACGATTTCTAGCAGTAAATTGCTGTGCATGTGGTGAACAGCCATGGGATGTATTTTAACCTAAATCATGATCCTTTTCTCAACCTAACCAAACAGTTTTGGCGCCTAAATTGATTCATTACTCACGAGTGAAAGAAAAAGTCTCACTGTCAAAAAATAAAATTCTAGTAATGTTCCAAGATGAGACCAGAAACTACGACTTTAAAGCGGACTGAACAAAAGTCTGCTGACTTTCTAAGTGCAGAATTGTGGATTCGCCACCATTAAATAAGGCGATAATGGCTCACTGAAGGTGGAACAGGTCCCTCGTGGCCCATACGTATGGGAAAGATCCGCGGTGATAATGGACGTTTAATGGGCTGATAATGTCCAAAACGGATGCAAGTAGCGACGTCAGTGAGTCAAACGGTTCGTGGGAATAAAAACACTGACATTTAGTGCAACTGAGATGCTTCTACCAGTGACAATATGGAAGAGCGTCTGTTTAACAATCCCAAAAGCCAACTAAACCACACCACTACACTGAGCTGACTGATCGGTTAGTTTATGATTAGCTGATGAACATTGCTCAAGCTACACAAGTATTTTCAGTTTGTGATACTCATTTCAAGGTAGCATTTGTCTGTCAGTGGGTGACGAATGCTGGTAGTTGCAGCTAAAAATAAAAACTTCCCAGGCCTCCAAACTGCAGTCGACTCCTTCTCAGTGACGTCTTTTCTGACTTTCACCACTGTAGCATAAAACTCCTGCCGTCACCCCGTCACTCCTTCATGAATCTCTTCTCTTTCACTCTCCTCCCATCTCTCCCTCCTTCACTTCACTCCCGAGGGTCTGGCCAAACTTGCATTTTCTTCTTTATTTGGTGCTGCCTTTTATTTTCTGCCTCTAATCCTCCAAAAATGTTATCTCCCCGTCACTCTGCTGACTATAAACAAACTCCTACCAGCTGCTTTTCAGACCGGCGGTAGCAGCAAAGCCCCGTCACTCTCGCTCTGTTGGCAGACTCTATTAGGCTTTTTGCCTTTTCAATTTCACAGCTTTTTGCACTCTCATTTAATTTTGTTGTTCTTTGTAAGTTAATCTGTCAATCCATCCACAATTTGTCTTAGCGGTTGTTTTTTTTTTTTTTCGCTGCGCCCTCCCCGTCTCCCTCGCTCTCCTTCATTCACTGCTGCTCTCCTCTGCTTTTAATTAGGAAGTTTGGTGTTTACTAGAGGAAGGAAGGGAGGTGAGCAGACGACGGAGTCACGGAGAGCAAGAAAGAAGAAACAACCAACGGGGAGGAGCTGTCATAAAGAGTCTGACTTTAATCAAACCCAGGACAGTTCTGAAGAGCAGGCGGCGCTGTGGACCATGGCTGTGTTTACGAGTTCGTTTCTAACAGCCTCCGTTCACAACAAGTCTATTTAGTTATTTGAGTCATTTTGAAGTAAAGCTGCACAGCAGAAGTTTGGGTGTGCATTGTGGTCGAGGATTTGTTGGCAGACATTCCATATAATCTGGCTCTGTGTCTAAAAGGAACACTTTATTCAAATGTCATTGAAGATTAGTTAACCTGTTCAACCTAATGTCTTTGAAAACCTTTACTAAATATCAGCCGAAGTGATTTAGTTGTTTGGAGCTGAGTCAAAACTTCCCATACTGATGTTTGAGTAGATCCATGCAGCAGCTGTCAGGTGTACTCTGCTACATGTGCTGCAGACAGCGCTTTTTTTTCTCTTAAGTTGGTTTTTTGGCCCTTTTATTAAAAATTGTATCGGACAGTCAAGAGAGAGAGGGACAGGAAAGTGGGGGGAAGAATGGGGGAAGGAATTGCAGCAAAGGGCCACGAGCGGGATTCGAACCCATGACCGCTGCGTCGGCAGGAAAACTGACAAAGTCAAGTGCAGGAAACCGGTCCGTGGCCCGGTGGTTGGGGACCACTGCCTTATATCACAACCAAGCAGCAACCTCCGAGTAACACAAAAGAAGCCAATGCAATAACCTGCAGTTCCTTCATTGACCACTTGGGGCTGGCTCCAAAAGTGAGTCAATCCTCATAGACCCCCAAGTTAAAAAGTCCAACTTTACAGCAGAAATAAACATGTTTACAAAAGAACTGTTACGGTCTCTGTAGTCATGACAGTTATATAGTTAAAGAATCTCCCCTGTTTAAATTATATAAGGCCCAAATGTGTTCATAATTAAAGGTGTGGTCACTCTGAGTGATGCTGTCATAAGTCAGTACACGGTCGGCCTCAGCTCTGTCTCTTTGCTCGTTTTTGGAAGGCAGGAAGAATCAATTACCGCCAGGATGGCAACGGCTGGAGTCACCACACCAAACCCTAAATACAGGATTTCTCCATTTTGATCATAGACTGTATAAAAGATGGACGTAGCAACCGGCCCTGAAAAATGAAGCCAACCCGGAAGTGTCAAAAACCTGCAATATCACTACATCCGCTAGCTGCTGGCTCCAAAAAGCCCCGGCTCCCATAGACATGAATTGGAAAAGAAATGATCACAGATCAGACCTCCAGCTCAGGAGTTTTTTAAAATTAGTTTTCATGGTTAAGTCCAGAGATCAGGTGGCCAATCTGAAAATAAATCAATACTGAATTTTTCAAAAATCGTCAAAATTTTGCGGGGCAAGGGGCGTGGCTGGCTTGATTGACAGTTGGCAGCGACCATACAGATGAAGCGAGCAGAAGGCGGTAAATGTGGACGGGCAGAGAGGACCTGCCTCTCAATCCGTCTGACCAATCGCTGCTCCAATGGCTCCTCCCCCCACCGACGATTTTTGCGTCACCGGTTCCAAAAATCCAAGATGCCAACCAGGAAGTAGCAAAACCCTGGCTTCATTTTCTCAGTGCAGAAAACAACGGGTGACGTCAAGGTCGCTCCGTCCATCTTTTATACAGTCTATGACTTTGATATAGTCTAAGGCCAATTCTAACAGATTTATGAAAGGCAAATATCCTTCAACAAAATCGTCCAACCAATATATCAGTCAGGTTCTAGTGAAAATCCACCTCTAAAAGAAAAAAAGGAGCCCAGAATCCAAAATGGCCGAGCACATACTGAACAAATATAGTAGTAATAGGATTATATTGCTAAATGGGAACTAGACGTCAATCAATGAGGCTTGTAAGTAATTTCAAAAAACAGTATCCAATTAGGTAATGTTATTTGTAAGCAAACAAATCTACATAATTTCCACAAAACTAGATATACATTCCCAAAAGCCAACATTGATGTGCAACTCCAGGAAAATGTATGAGAAAAATCCAAACAGAAAATATCCACAGTATGATGCTGATGTTTTAATACTGAGTTACTTCAGACTGTTCGCTGCCCAAACGAGAAAGCATGACGTCAAGAGTCACCACTTCTAACGAGGATGGACGGCTGCTGGAAATGAGGCGTAAAATGACGTGCAAAGAGACGAAGTTCAGAGTCATCCTCTAAACCCAAGTTCACCAAGACGCTCCAGCGTTAAAGCCAAATTTGTGAAGTTGACACAAGTTTTTTTTTGACACAAACAAGGAGATTTTTACACAATTCTACACCATTACCTCAGCGCTTAATAATGCTTCCACCTCTACATTCTTAAGTTTTCTTTGCCTCTGTATAGTTATTTTATTCTATTATGTTAAACAATGCCAGCAGTACCATGTGAATTAAACAGCCTAGTCTTCAACATTTGATGGAAGGGTGTTAAAGTTGGTGAGATGCTGTAATTCCCCAAAGATCTCAGCTGAAAACTCTTGTTGGCTAATGTGCTTTAAAACAGAACCGTCACAGTAAAATCAGCCTCATTTGTGGCAAACAGGAAAATGATGTTTGCTCAGGAACAGTTATGTAACTAACTTGACTATGAAATGAAATTCCTCAAAATCAACAGTTAAACAAGCAGTTTGGAACAGTTTTCTCAAACACGCAGCAGAATTCAATCAAACTGAAAGCCTGCCGAGATTCTCTGAAAGAAACCCAACGGTGGCTTAAAGAGAACATCCAGGAGGGAAACTCTGAGCGATGCACGTGAGCGTGTGCACGTCTGCTGAGTCAAGGCTCATCTGCAAGCTGACGCTAACGAAGCCTGATAAGCCAACACCTTTAAATCACCTCAAACACAACGTGGTCAACGAACAAACGGCGGGAATAAAAGGAGGAGACGCGGTGACAGCAGTGAAGCATGTTGGGTGAATTACGAGGCTGAGTGTGTGTCAGCTCAGCGTTTACTGTAAAGCGAGCGCAAAACGTCAGATGTGTGAGTTTAGCTAATGCTCGGTAGTTATAAATTGGTGGAAGGAATGTGTCACAGTGCCGTCAGCTGCCTCCTGACTAAGGAGATTACAGCAATACGATTAATGGACAGCAAGTCAACATGCAGCTCTGTTAGAGCGCCAGCAGGTGGCACCAAATCTCAGTTAGTGAGCTTCTGCTTTGGATTTTTTACTTTTAAAACCATTCATGGATTTCACCAGTCAGTTCAACGATGAAATGCATTTGGTAGTGATGTGTTTAGGTAAGTGTATTAATAATGAGAGCAAAACTAAAGCTAGTATTTAAAGTTTGCAGTGAAATTAACGCTTACTGAAGGCCCACGAGCATGTCTCTTACTGAGCTGTGCTTTTTTTTTTTTACCCGTTATTTATTAAGTTATGAGCACGGTCAGCACTGTTGAAACCTCGAACCACATAGTTTCTTGTCATCCTGACTTTTTATCGTTAGTTATGAGCAGATCTGATCCTCACTTCCTGTCTTGGGTAATCATCATGAGGATTCATTCACTTTCAGGGAAGCTCGTCACTTATTCTGCTTCACATTTTGCATCAACAACAGCAGTTGGTCATTAGATCAAAAATAAGAAAGCGTATTATTTAATTACATGCTGCTATAAAGAGAAAGTCTGATGATACAAATCATAAACAGCACTGTTATGTTTTGGCTTTTTCACTCTCGATTCTGATTAAATAAAGACGCCAGCAGAGCTGTGAATGCAGCAGAACCAAACTGTGTTCAAACCAGATCAGACTCAAAGTCAGGATGCATGCACGTGACTCCGTTTCTGACTAGCATCTCAGGTCCTTTCCAATTCATAAATGTTTGTTTCTCATTTACATTGACACACACACAGTTAAAACTCTCTTGTGCCTGATGTACTCGGACATTCACGGCGAGGCAGCGACTGCAGGCCGGACCAGCTGCTTCTATCTGGCCTTCATCTCCTGCTCTCTTTCTTTTCATCTCCCCTCTCGTGCACACACACACACACAAAGTATTGTGACTCACTGGCTGCACAACAAACATAAAGGACGCTAACGCTGTAAAGCCCAAGTTAAATGTCCGACAGCGTAGATTGTATTATCATGAATTGACATCAAATTAGTGGCTTGCCGGCTAATAAGATTATGAGGAACAAAGCGCTGTGTGAGGTCTGCAGCACACACACACACACACACACACACACACATTAGGCCTGATTCTGTAATATGATGCTCACTGTACACAGACGCCGGCATGCAGAGGCACGCACTTACATCGGCTGGATTCACACTGACGTACGGCGTTGGGAATTAACTCAGCTTAGTGGCCGCCAGTGTACTTCTAAAATAAGTTGCAACCTTTTGGTGACAAAACATCAACCTGCGGTTTGGTGCAGGCTGCCAAGAAAACTGAAGGAGTACGAGAGCGAGGATTAATAGCCCGTCTTACAACTGTGCAAACAAAATGACGACGCCAGTGACGGAGGCCTGCGTGCACAGACAGACAGAGATGCGTCATCGCTGATCTCACAGATAGTAACCATCTGCCAAAGTCTGGCTTTTAGGTTCTCCTTAAATCCCTCCACCGTCCACGGCACCTCATCATTCACAGCGTCGGGGAGAAGAGAGGCATGATGGCGTTGTGGGCGTGGAGAGGAGTCGACTGTGGGAACGAAGTCGCTCCGGATGCAAGCGGGCTGCTTCCAGGCCAGCGCTGGAGCATATGTGTCGCCTCTTGTCAACAAAAGCTGTTTTGGTAGCTTGGCCCTAATATGCATAATGCCGGAGCACCAAAACAACCCCCCACTAAACAACAACACTCCCCTGACGTCGCCCTGAAAACACACCCGGCCTCAGCAATCCCTTCTTTGATCCCTTAATGCTGGATAAGAGGGGAAAGGAGGGTGAAAAATGTCAAATATCACGACAGACGGTCAACGAGCGACACGGCGTGAACTACACGGACATTAACTTAGATATTATTCCCACATCTAAAACACAGCAATTCACCAAACTGCAGCAGAAACCCACTAATCCTCACATGCTCCACAGAAGAATCTGGACTGGATGTGTTTTAAGGATAAAATGGTGTTTGAAGGGAGTTTGTCATCACATGACTGAGTTTGTTTTCTAATTTCCTCTGTTCTCGTCACCCTTCTCTGACCCTCTATCCTCTGTTTCTCGCTGGTGTAGACGATGTGCAGCTCGTCAGGTTGTGTGTGTGTGTGTGTGTGTGTGTGTCGAGACTTGAAAACCGCTGTATTCAGCACAAAGCTGCAGCTGTAGACATGAGACCGATCTGATTCAGCCCCCAGCGACCAGGACAGCTGCAGCGTCCGCAGACTTTAACTCCGCTGAACTCGCACACGGAGAACATTCACCACATTTAAACTGTTGCACGGATCGTCCATCAATCTTTATCTTATGCTCACTTATGCTCTAAAGGGTCACGGAGGGCTGGAAGTAGCAGCGCTAGTAGTCCGATGTTAGCACAACTTTATGAAAAGAAAAGAATTAAAGCTTAAGAAAGCCATAAAATACAGAAGTACAGACTTCAGAAGAGTTTTTGACGGTGCAGCAGACACTTTGTGGTTCATGTGTAGGCCACTATTAAAAATCTATAACAATCATTACTGTACATTTAATATTACACAAGTCATTTTTGTTTTTTTAAAAACAATATTTGAGGTTTTTGGGGGCAATAACAATAAATATTTTGTAGATTAAACAACCTGATAGTTATATATTGGCCAATATTTAACTTTTTAAGCATGAAAAAGGAGCACAGTCCTGATGCAGATCCCTTTGAGGTGCTTTTTGGTGAGTAAACTATATAATGAGGATATCGTCTCTATAGTAAATTACCTCAAATAAGCATTTACTGTAATTGCACAAATGTAAAACTTGGTTTGCAGCCAAAGCTACTTGCAATTTCCTGACACTACAAACACACTAATACAGTCACACACTGTATCCGCAGTTGATCATATACGCTCACTGGTCACTTTATCTGCTAATGCATTGCCATAAACTTTATTGTTAAGAAGCTTCTATGTTTTTTGTTGATGACTGTGCTTTCTATTTATTACTGCAGTTATAAAGGCCTCCTCATAAGTGCAGTCCAATGCATCGCCACCACCTACTATGGCTTCAATAATAAAGTTAAACGAGCAGAATCATCCCCTTATTGATGTCAAGAAACGCCAAAACTGTAGTAGATTCATAAAAACAGAATATATTGCAGAGTTGTTGCGTTTGATTACATTAAAGTTCATAGGTGTTCCTAATAAAGTGGCCGCTAAGCGCATATGTCATATTACATACATTTACGGGGCTCTATTTTCAGTGATTTTGCACACATTCTTCCAATACTAGCAACAAGCAAATGGAAAAAAGAAAAGAAAAAAAAGCAACAGAGAGGCTTTATATTCACCTGATGGTATAACTGGTGAACTGGAGTCCACAGATAGTGGCAGCGAAATGGCCGGCCTCGTCCAAATCAAAAGAACAGCTCGGCCCTGTCAGTGCATCACAGTGCTTGGTGTGGGGGTTTTGCGGAAGAGGTGGGAGGCTATAAAATGTCATACTTTGCCTGTCACCAAGCTCGTTCTGCAGCACTTCATCAATGACCTCATGGTTCTCTATTCAATAACTCAGCACACACACACACACAGGGACCGGCCTTGTGTGTGGGTGAGAAGTGCAGTGTGCGGCGTTCATGGGCATGTGGTGGCCGAGGAGGGTGCTGGTGACATACGAGTGTAAAAGAGCGAGCGCTGTGTGACAGATGAATGGGCACTCAGGGAGATCTACGGTACGGAATTATGTTTACACGATCCAACGGGCCGTTTTTTTTTTTTCAGCAGACATCTGACTTGTCATCGTAGGAAAAGCACAGGTGTTACTAACAACAATGGCCGTGTTGTAGTTGAGCGTCCCGGTGAGCTATGGCAGCGTGACGATGAGCCAACATGCACTAAAGCAGCTAAATGAAATTTGGCCATCGTTAACTTTAATATTCGCACCTGTCCTCTCCTGCTCCGACACGTCACAGTGTCTGCTGTACAACAGACTTATCCTGGGGGATTTTAACTGAATTAAACACTGAAAATAACTCATGATTTCCTTGCCTTCCACTTGGTAAGGTGCTGGTAGTTGATTACATTACTATTTATTTGCAGACGACATGCTAAATGAGGAATAGAAGAGCAGAAAACAGCTGCTCAGATTAACTAAAATGACAACGACGCAATAAAAGTGCACAAAATCTACTAAACACTCGCCCGAGCCGCTGCCACAGCAGATGGATGTTTACGAGGACGAGGATTATTACTAAATTAATTTGCGCACAGTGAGAACTACGCCTACCTCAGAAACCACAACAACAAAGCCGTAGATCATCTCGCGCCGTTTAATTTCCTCTGACAGGATTCATAAAACCTGCTGAAATCGCTGCCCCCTGTTTATCTGTTTGTCTTATTGGGCTGATCGGGGAGGGAAAGAGATCTACCTCTTCGTCATCGCTGGGCAGGCGTTGGTAGTCACATTCTGACGTCTCCTGCAGTCTCTGGTATTCTGCCGTCTCCCCCATTGCGGAGCTGCAACACCCGGCCAGTACCTGCCCCGGGGCTACGTGTCCTCAGAGTCCTCGCTGCTCCAGTCCCAAAGCAACCCACGCACTCAGTCAGTCAGTCAGTCAGTCAGTCAGTCAGTCAGTCAGTCGGTCAGTGAGCTCGCTCCAGGGTCCACGCTGTCATGAGGGAGATGAGTGCTGTATTCTCCACAGAACAGTGCTGCATTATCTCACACAGCTCGCCACAATATGTCTGATAATTCAGCTGACTACGCTGGTGCTCTCTGGCGTCCACCTTCGCTGTCTTCGTCATTCGGGTTGAGTCAGCACTCGCTGCGAACGGCCGGACAAAGAGTTCCACATTGTCAAAACACAGGTGCTAATGGAAACAGGTTCTCAGAAATGAATTCCTCTGGCAAGCTGCGGACGTCGATTCTCGGTGCAGAACGAATGTAGTCTCAGTTCTTGCATTGTTGTGTGCAGGCGGGAACTGTCCCTCTTCAAGGAGGAAATACCCAGAAAGAAAATCCACCTGTACGGAAGCACAGTTTGTCCTCTCAGGGTGTTGGAGGCTTCAGTCTTCAAGAAGCATCCGGGGTGTGATCGATCCAGAGTAATTCACTGTTCAATAGACCTTCTGTTGGTCCTCAGAGCTGCTGCAGCCGAGGAGGAGGAGGAGGAGGATGCAGCCGAGGTGTGGCACAGAAGGTGACAAATCCGGCAGGGCTTTATTTGTGTTGTCCCATCAACCTCTAGCCTCTCTCCCGCTCTGCCTCTCTCATCTCTGCTGCCACCGTCGCTCTCTCTCTCTCTCTGACTCTCCAGCCTTAGTGCTGACGCATGCTCTTCATATCCAGCGATGCTCCTCTCTCTCTCTCCCTCCCTCTCTCTCTCTCTCTCTCTACGCCCCAGGCATCACTCCGGCCAGCTCACCTCGTCTCGCTCATCGACAGGAGTGAAATATCACAGCCATCGTTCCTCCTTTTTCTTCTCTCCCACCTGTTTTATTTCGTTCCTCCTTTGTGTGCTTCCATTTTTCTCTCCCACCCATAGATCTCCAGCGGCCGTCCAATCGGACTGGCAGCTCTGCTCTGATGATGACGACTGAGGTCTGGGGAGGATTTTTTTTTATCACCGCTTTGTCCTAAATGGACTTCCTGATTGCTCGGTCGATGCCTAATCCCTTGCTGTTGTTGTTATTGTTTCCCCCTCCTCTCTTCCTCTCCCCTCTAACCTGCTTTCCGCACATCACCCCCCCTTCACTTGTTTTTTTTTTTTTTTTTTCCATTTCAGCCCCAGCAGCTCGATGATTTGGCGAGTGGTCGCCTCCTCTATTACCGTGGCAACATCAACCCATCCCACCTCCTCCTCCCCGCTCCCGTGTCCTGTAGCCGCTGCGATCCAGTCAGCGGTGGTCCTGATAGAAGCAGCCAATGACGGCGAGGCAGGCCGGGGGGGGGGAGATGAGAGCGGGAGGCGGGGGAGCCCTAATGAGGAGAGTTAATCTCCCCTCTGAGAGAGAGAAAAACATGGCCATGCTGCTTTGTGTGTGTGTGTGTGTGTGTGTGTGTGTGTGTGTGTGTGTGTATCTGCGTGCATCAAAAGCACCTCTTCACTATGGGGAGGCTATCCAGGCCATCTGGATGCTTGCTGAGTGGACATCTGGATGGAGGGAAAATAGAATAAAAGAACAATGTGTGCGCATGCTTGTGTGTGTCTCTCTGTGTGTGTGTGTGTGTGTGTGTGTGTGTGTGTGTGTGGGTGTGTGTGTGCGTGTGACACAACCTCCTGGTCTTTCCCAAGTTGTGGTGCGACTCGACCCACTGCAGCTCCAGCACCGCCGCCGTTGCCGCCGCCGAGCAAATCTTTCACAGACACAAACGACACAAGCGCACAGTTCTTGTTTACTCGAGCATCTTCTTCTCCTCCCCTCAGCCCGTGTCACGCTTTATTCCATCCTCCCTCCCGTCCGAACCACTTGGCCTCTTTTGTTTTCGTCTCATTTCTGCCTCTCCGAGTCCACTCCAGTCCCGTCCATGTCCTCGGGCCGGTTATTCGCGGCTCAATGAACAACATTCAGTTATTATTTTCTTTGCTCTCGTTCCTCCACTGAAGCTGTCACGATTGCAAATGACGTGCAAAAAAAAAACCACACACAAAATGCCTGCACGCTCCAAACAAACACACGTGCACACAAACACAACACACAGCTACACAGAGTGTGCGTTTAACACTATGAGCGGCTATTTTCCAATTCCAATCAAACCCCCACTGAGACAAACCAGTGAAATCTTACAGGTTGCCTCTCGTGTTCCCTCTCTGTTATTGGATAGGGCTTTGTCTGCTTGTCTCTGGGGTGTTTCATTGTTCCTCTCTCTCCAACAGAAACCTAAATCAGTGATCTTATCGATGTCGCCACTGAAGAATCCAACATCGAGTGCAAATTTCACAGACTTGTAATCGCATAATCACCAACCTCTGTACTGTCAAATGATTCTTTTGTTCAAGCCTCCATGTTTAAATTATGAGAGACTGAACTGAATGGAGTTATCTGGAAATACCTTCATTCCCATGCTTCAGCTACACGTCCATTGCAATTACAGTCGTGACTCGACAACCCGACGCTAAATGTAAAACCTTCTTTTATGTCGGATAGCAAGGCTGTAGGATTGTCAAGACGGAGGTCGAGATACAAGGAGGGCTTGATGCTGGAAGGCTCATTAGTTGTTAATATTTATTGTTCACAGTTGTTATAATAACTAGTAGAGCTGGTCCCAATAGCACTTTCTGGTCTCTGGATATTCAGGCCCAATTAATGATGAATATCAGAATATTCGGCACGGTCGGGAGACACTTCCACCCCGGGGGAGCGCCCTGATGGGGTGGAAGTGGCCGTAACGCACAGGCAGTACTTGGCTGCTGATGCTAGTTTAGTTAGCGCTCACACTTCTGTTTCCACCATCGGTGGCAGATACGCTTCACCGTTACCATCCATGTTTACTTCCATAAACACTGAGCACGCTCACTGCGTGTGACGTCGTCGTGTCCTCTTCTGCGCATGCGGGACACTTTTGGGTCGTATGAAGTTCACACAGCAGATCACATACAAGTCGCATTTAACTGGAAATGTGAAGGAACTCACAAAGAAATCCGAATTGAGCATCAAGTCCTGCAGTGTGAACGTAGCCAATCTGTGGGATTGTTCAGTCAGATAATACGCCGTTATCCTGATTGGTGACATAAAATGTCATGTCGGAGTCAGAATCCAAGGCTGTCGCTATGTTAAGGCTGTTTTTTGTGGGTTCGGTTTTTCTTAAAAACCTGTCGGACATCAAGGTTTTCAGATTGTTAAGGGTCAGATTATCGAGTCACAACTGTATTTAATTACTGCTTCTGGGACTTGACAGTCACATGTTCCAGCATGGAGCGGTTATGTGACATATTGCAAATGCATCTGATCAATATACGTCCACAAACACGGCCACGAACCACGTAGCACTCCCTCCATTCATGTCGGACGTTATTCTAAATAACGGCTCGATAAAAGATGACCTGAGTCAGCAGCATACACAACCAAGTATTAAATAGAAAGTGTACAAGACAGCAGAGAGGATGAGCAGCGGGGGAGAGGCAGGAAGGCAGAAGGGACTCGCTGGTCAATTGAGGCCATGATAAATGGAGCAGTGCTGAGCTGTGGAGTTATGTGGGGTCACTGCTGTCCACCGACTCCCCCTGATGAAGTTAACACACTCCATTACCGGATGGAGGGTACGGCCGGACAGTATCAAAGTAATTACCTGCTCGCTGCATTTTGTCAGTGCAATAAAAACTTTAAAAGGCTATTAAAGGAAGACAATAGAAAAAAGAAAACTCCTAAATGTGTGGACGGCAGAAGTCACAGTGAGACCACTTCTCCATAGAGAGGTCACACAGGACGCCTCTCAGTAAGTAAATGTGCTGTTTATTCGTCAGCACGTATCACAAACAGGAAAGTCTCCTTATTTTCATTACGCGCCACATGTCAAACCCTGTTCCAGAAACCTGGAAAACCCCTTTAATATCCAGATTCCTCAACCTTTGACCCTCGTAGCTTCATTTGTCAGCCATCTTGTGTCAGGGGGAAGTTAAAGCGCAGCCTGTTAAAACATGTAAACGCCTTCTTTGTCCCCGTGATGGAGAGCAAGGAGAGGCGCAGCAGACAGGCTGTGGGTGTAATGATGGAGTGTTCCCAGCCCGAACATCACAGGCTGCGTAAAATCTACCTTTAAGAGACGGCTTAGAGTCCTGAAAGACTAAGAGGACTGACTCCTGGGTCCCTCCTGTCTCTTTACGACTGTTGGTGGGTAGACCACAGGCTCTGGGGGCCGCGGTAAGCTTTTCAGCAGGAGTTGGATGAAATCCCTGATGTCTACTACTGATGTGGGGCTCGTAGGGTGGAAATTCAATCAGGGTAGTAACTGGACGGTGCCTATGGCGCGCTGCATCTATATGAGCGTGTTATTCTGTGGAAAGTATTACATTTTCTTTGGATCTTTATCGTATACGTTTCCGGCATCGAACAGCTGCGCAAGAAACTGTCATAAATTTTCTCGTTTTAAAGTGACTACGACTGTGGGGAAAAAAACTGATTTTATCATCAGCTGATCTGCTCAAATGTTTTCAAATTCACCATTTAAGCTTCTTTTTTTTCTTTAAATAATGACAAATGCTCACTTAGAGAAGCCTTAGCTGACAGCTCCAGATTTATTCTGTGTCCTTAAAAACAACCCTGTGTTCATTATTCAGGACGTTTTCGTTGACGATTATTTGGCGCACCAATACCTGCAATTTAATCGTCCTTTTCTGTTCATTTTATGCCTTTTTTAGCTTTAGATTAGCGTTATTAGCCCCTTTGAGCGCCACCGTTCTGCTGCAAATTGAATAAATGACCTTCTTTTAGTTTCTTTTCGGTGCTCACATCAGTGTTGTGGTGCTCCACTTTGCTACTAAACCCGTGAATGTCAATAAAAGCTCATTGAGACACAGTCAAATGTTAGAAGTTTAGACCGATAGGCACAAACAGAGGCACAAATGATGATCAAACTATGTGACAATAGGAACTGAAACGTGACATCTCTGTTAGTCTGATCCAGCTGTTTTTATACAGGTGAATGTAAACGGAAATGTAAAATGATTTGCTCAGATAATTACCATCAGGTTATGATGTCATCATGGTAACAGACCATAATTATCTGTTCAAATTTTATAGACAACATGATTTACTAAAATTCTAAATATCAATCAGCTGCCATCCAGATGTTGGCATAATTAAACTGGTATTTCCTTAATCCAAAGTAAATAAATTAAGAAATCACTAGGATATCCTGTGTATAAAAGAAACTAAAGATTTAAACTTTACTTGTCAGAAAAAAACACACACTGGTCTATCCACTAACCACGACTAATTAGAACTACTCCTCTGTAAATTTGGTGACCAAGCAAGAGCCTGATCAAAAAAAAGAAATGATAGAATTGAAACTGATTATTTGGACAAAGAAGTGATTGACAAACTGTGCATTTATCAAATCAATCTAAGTACATTTTTGTGCAATAATAACTTCATAATAACGTAATAATCTTCAGTGTGACATTTGTGTTTGTGCTTTTCTCATATTTAGTTTTTAAATCACTGGTCGGACGAAACAGGATTTAAAATTTTAGGAGACTGTGAGGGAGTCTTTTCACATTATTAAATTAAAAGTCAAGCTTGTTATTAAGTGAGAGGCAGCAAGAATTTTCCGAGGCTGAATTAAAAGTTGTTTTCTCAAACTTGAAAAGCTCCCAGTACGCCCTGTAACTGATTAATGACATTCCTGGGTTACAGCAGTGACAGTTACGATTAATTCTGAGGACGATTCACAACATATTCAGTTAAAGACAGAAGCCAGATCCCGTCACGCTGACCCACGTTTGAAAGATTTCTACTTGAAACAGAACCTGTCAGACAAACAGAAAGCCTCGCCAACCCGCCACCTCGTTTTGCCAAATAATGTTTTTTCAGGTAAAACGAAAACTAACTACTCTGGTAATATTCTACTAATAAAACATCCCTTCACAGTCAGGCTGTTATACATCAGAAGTGGGTTTCCTGAACCACAGTTGAACATAAAACACTACAGACCTGTTTCTGCTCAGACTCCACATTAATTCTCTTGACAACCAAATCTGGGCCCCTCGACGCTAATAAGCACCCGTGTAAAGAGAAATACTTCTTCTTACGGGTCACGGTGGCGACACCCACCCACAGCTTCTGGTCAGAGATCAAATCATGTTGACTTAAGCGATGACTTCAACTCGCTGAGCATGAAAACCGCCAGACGCGCTACCGGATGATTCACCGCTCCGCCGTACGAAAGACGACGTGGAGATTGACCAACGACTCTGAGGTCAGCGCTCCTGGGAAAGTGTCGACACGAGGGGAAACGTCATCGGCCCGCCGAGGAAGCTGATGTCGCTGTGGTCTGGGTGTGGACGCAGGAGAAAACAGAGGCCGCTTCGCTCTTACGCCAACATTCTTATCGTCTTACCGTCAACACCGAGTGGGCTGAAAACCTGCCTGTTGATCCGTGTGCATCAAAATTAAACCTCTTTTCTCTCTCCCCACATCCTCCGATTCAGCAGCTGAGAAGCCTTAAGAAGGTTTCAGAGAACAAATGTGATGCTGCTGCCACCTCATTTCAGAAGAATGCAGCAGAAAATCTCCATTGTCTCGGAGAAAAGGCGAGTTGTTTGTCAAGCTTCAATCCACAAGCAGAAGAATCGAAACTTGTTTAAAGCTCAGTTTTGTATTTGAAGTCAGCTAATCAATCAGGAAACATGACGAGATTTTACTCTTTATGTCAAACGTAGCTCTTCTCAAATGATTTTCTCGCTTTAATGTAAATCGAATATTTTAGAGATTTTTGGACAGAAAATGCAACTTAAACATGAAATTTTGGAAAGTCTAGACAGTCTAGTCCTGCATTTTTCATATTTTCTGATGTTTTATCATATGATTGATTGACTACATTATCAATATTAGAAGGACTGTATTTGTAACTCCATGTAAAACGTGAATATCTGGTTTTAAAAATAACCTTAGAAACAAAATAGAGAGAAACATATCTGCCAAACAAATTGCAATACATTGTAGTTAACATCATATTTAAATAACGAAATGAAAGCAGGGTTCATTCAAAGGGGATCCTTGGATTTGTTGGGTTTTCTTGTCAAAACTTTAGCTCTCAATGAGTCCAGTCAATGTCCGTAATTAACAGTAATATTTATTTTAGTACCATAATTTATAAAAGTGTCGGGTCCTAATACCTACTGTGTATTATAGTCAGGAAAAGTAGGTTTTCATATAGTTTTTGTGACGTTTTAATCCCAAATATTTACATTATTCAGAAAAAATACACCATAAATAACGAATGAAATGAATGAAATGAAAAATACTTTATTCATCCCAGAAGGGAAATTCAATTAATTCAATAAATTCAATAACCTCAACAAGCATCAGTTTTTACACTTTTAGGCTTTTTTCATAATGCCAGTCATAATCCTTTTAACTAGAGGGGACTTTGACAAGACAGCTGTTGTCTTCAATGTGCTATTTCTATATTTTATTTTATTTTTTTTAATGTCTAAACTAGACTCAATTATTTTATTTTGAATTTTGAGTTAAAATTTGTGTTCATCATTCATGTAATTTGACATTTGTTTTATCGTAAAGCACTTTGTAGCTTTATTTTCTATACAAATAAAGGTTTAATTACTATTATTATTATTATTATTATTATTTGCAGCTTCAAGGCTGCGAGTCCAAAAACTGTGAACTTAATGAAAAAGTGTGTTCTTGAAAGATCCCCTGGCACGAGCCCAGCGAGTTCGGTGGGGATCAATCCGGTTTGGGCACCGAGTCAAACCTCCTAATGACTTCCATTTACTCACAATATTTCATACCGAGTTGTCAGGAGAAATATTATCCTCGACAAATCCTCTCTCATCGCCCCTTTCGCAGAAAGATTTCCACTTCAGCTGAATCAAAGGGGAACAGGCACGCTGGACAAATCCACTGTGGACAGAAGGTGTGTGTCAGAGGGACAAAGACCGAGTGTGAGAGTTTGTGTGAATGCGACGGAGGCTGAGAGACGGATGGACCTCCACGCTGCATAATCCTCGGCTCTCATGTCGTCTTTCTAGGAAGTGCTGAAGGAGCACGTGAGTGTGCGTGGTGTTGGCTTTCCTCCGTCCCTGCAGGCTAAACAGGTGGGATTTAAGAGGGCGATCTAAAGCCTGGGGGGGCAACACCAGGCTGAGCAATGCAGCAGAGGAGAGGATTAGGGGGGGCCAGGAGGAGGAGGAGGAGGAGAACAGGGTCCCGGTCGGTGTCCCACTTAATCTGTGTGTGCGCTTGTGCCAAGGTCACAGGTGATGTGGTACGCAAACCATCAGCAGCTAAAGCCGCTCGGTGTTCCTGTGCCATGCGGACGCCTGGTCGTACATCATGCCAGGGGCTTTGTGTGTGTGTACGTGGTGACATTGAAGTGACACCGAACATACTAACTCATTCACACCCGCCGCTCACATGCCAACCCTGCTGTCCTGGAGTCGAAGCAGATCCCACACATGGCTCCTCAGTTACTGCCATAAGTTGTGTCTCATGTGATGCACAGCAGTGAATATAGTTTATAACTCACTAGATTCTGTTCAAAGCAAATTAAAGAGGAAAAATAAATGACAAAAAAAAAAAGAAACTAATGCAGCAGATCAAAAACGCTCAGCTCAAAAACAGGAAGAGACGACCCAATCACTGACGATTTGTCAAAAAGCTGTTTTCGTTCAAACTGTCATTCATGTTGAGTTCCACTTTAGCGAGCACAGCCAGTAACACAACTTTTGAATGGACTTCAGGAGCTTTTTTTCCATCTCTATAACTCTTTAATGAATAAAATAACATCCTGAAAAGAAAATTTCTGGAGAAATCAAATGAAAAAAAACAGACCCCATGTACCGTCTCATGTATGCTTATCTCATAAGATTTACATTTACCGTACTGTTTCATATGTAAGAATGATTATTCAATTAATAATTTTGTGTTACAAAACATAGAAAAATAGCGATAAACACACGCTACAACTTCACGTCATGTTAGAAACATCTGGAGCTACAGTTTAACCAAACTGCATTTCATCATCAGCAGTCAAAAACTCAAAGTTATCCTGTTTACTCTGAAATATAAACAACAAAAAGTCACATGTGAGAGGCTGCAACCAACAAATATGGATGAAAAGAACCAACTATCAGATTCGTTGCAGATCATCAACTAATTGTCATCAAATCCCAAAAGCCTTCACCGTTTACTTTGAACTAATCGCATGGAGATGTAATAATGTCCATTTAACTGTGTCATGTTCAGCTTGATAACTGTAATATACAACACAGAGAAGGTTAAAAAATCAGTTCCATGTGGCTAAAAATGCAAAGCTCTCAGCCACACATAAATAAAAATGTAGTCTGTAAATATTCAGCTTACTGTTTGAATTATCTGATATTATCAGTACCTCCTGTGGCCACATGGGGGCAGTCTGAGGCAGTGAGTGAAGCTTTGTTTATTCATATTGGTGGGGCCGGGGTAAACAGCACAAACATGATTATTTTCCCCCCCTCATACGTAAGTGGAGTTTGTTAATTGAAAGAAAACAGGAAAAAGTGACGTTTTTATTCTGTTATGGCCTGAATCATTCTCTGGTCCAGTGCAAACTGAACCCACTGCCACTGTGTCTGAAACCACACTGGAAGCACCTCTGTGTTTTTAAAAGTAGTTTAAAGATATTGAAAAATAAGAGAGCCCTGAGAAAGGCCACAGACTGCTGCTCAAGCTGATGCCAGGTTACACGTTAATAATTCTCCGTAATGTCTGCGCAGCTTCCAGAGACATAATCTCGTCTATTTTTAGAAAAAGCAGACATCCCTCCCCGGGCACGCTTATCCTTCAGCTTGGCAGCGGCAAAAAGTGAAATGCCAGTTTAATGATTTCATTACTGACACGCTCCCCGTGCCCTCGTAGCCCGGCTGCCAGCTAAAAAAACATAAGAGATGTCGAGACTTTCCAACTTTGGACTCCTTAAAAATGGATAACCAACATTTTAGGATGTTTTTGTTCCCTACAGCTGCTGCAAATGAATAAAAGCTGAATGTGTGTAAAGGAGGGGAGTGTGTGTGAGTGTGTGTGTGGGCGGTGATGTGGGCTCTGGCAAAAGAATTGCATCATCACCGTTCAGGTGTGTGTGTGTGTGTCTGGTCAATATGTAAGCTGCTCTTCCGGTCCTCTCCACTCAGGAGTGTGTGACTGAGCAGATAAGAGCAACAACAACATTCCCTGTGGCCCACACTGACTACTTATGTGGGACAACATCAACCAACCCTGGATCTTCCCTGGACATTCTGCCATTTAGTCCCTCCTTCCTGGAAGACTTTCTGTGTGTACTTTTAATTCAGGGATAATTCTTTGACATAACCCCTGTGACACTGAAGTTTGTTGTGAAGTTCTGGCAACTCCGGCCCAAAAGGTGGAGAGAAAAATCATGGTCAGTGCACCAAATACAAGACACTTTAGCTGGTAGAGAGTAAAGATGCAGCCAGGAAATGCAAAACAAAGCAACAGCTAGTTGTTGTGGTTACACGGTATAGTTATCTACCGTTACCACCAAATGCCCTAGATTTTCCCTTTAAAGAGACAACCCGTCTAAAACCAGAGCGGATAAACTGCAGCCCTGCCTCATAAACATGACATTCATCCAAACTGCTTCCTCTATTACACTTTGAGGGAAATGTACTTTGCTGTCACTGCTGTTTAGCCAACCAGTCACATATCAGAAATGGAAGGACTCCGTGGGGGTTCAAACATGTTGTGAAAGCTAAACCACGATGTTTTCTCCAAACCTAACCGTGTGGTTGAACTCAGCTTCTCGTTGCTGTTGTGAAACTGTCGACTAAACCGCTGATGTTCTGCTAAACCTCAACCGTTTTGGTGCCTGGAGTAAAAATGAAACTTAAATATGAGAATGATGCAAACCCTGGTTTCCTGTGTGAGAGTCCTGACTCATCTCACGCTCACTTGAGGACTTTCAAATAGTTTATTCTTCGTCAAAACATCAATACGGTTTCATAGGCTGCATAGGAATGTCACTTCTGGAAGACGGCGCTGCAAATTGACGCCACGTGCAGATGATACCTGTGCGGACACGTCCTACATGTCAGCAGAGGCAAGCGAATACTGGTCAGTCCCGAGGTTTATCTTTCGGATGCTTGAATTCAAAACTCTGGGATGTTCCTCGCCCGTGGCTTTAAGTCGACAGTGTCACAAGGTGATCTATTACAGGGCCGCTTAATCAGGAAACCCGATGCATTAACAACACAATGCAGCCGGAAGCGACAGACGGCATGCCGGCGCTCGGTGGGGGGGGGCTGGTAACGCGACACCTGAGTATCTGAGCCGAGGATCAGAGGGCGAGAAAGGATTATGAAGGAAAACAACGGCTAAAAGGTGAAAGGAGAGAGGAGAGCTGGAGACGACAGCGAGGCGTGTGACAACTGGCCTTCAGGTGAATCCAGCGAGGAGGCTGGAACAGCGAGCGGGAGGTTTGGTGTGACAGCCGGATGCAAGTTCATGGTTAAAATAACACTATGCTCTCTCTCACACCCACACACATACACTCTGACTCTCGGAGGCTCCCTTTCCTCCACGTTCTCCTCTGTCAGTCTGGGCCCCCAAGGCCCTCCAAGCATTCAGAGACACTCGCCACAAAAAGCTCCCTCACTGATCACTGCTGCTATTCTGGGAGCTTCCTCTTCGCTTTCCAGCTCCCGCCCAGTCCCGTCCATCCTCACACTTGCTCCGTCTACGTCTCTTTGATTCATCATTTTAAATCCTGAGTAGCACCTTGTTTTATTTATTTATTTATTTCCCTTTATTAAACCAGGAAGTCCCACTGAGATTAGGAATCTCTTTGGAGATGGGCCAAGGCAGCAGCCACACAAAGTCAAAGAACTAATATAAAACAGATACAGGATACACCAATGAATCATGAACAGTAAAACAATAACACGATAAAAACAGATCGACGGCTATTCGAGGACAGTGACCTCTCAGGAAAAACACTGACGCTCCTCTTTGACTGTTTTCTAGCGAGCATCAATGGAGGGAAACCCCAAAGAGACTTTAGCCAGCGCCAAAGTAAAACCACCAGAACCATACCGATTAGGAAGACAAAGACAGCAATTCAACTTTTTAACCAGTTCAGCTAATTAGGGTTTCATTTACTCAACAACAGCAACACATTTTTGCTCATGAACTCATCAGAGACAACAGGAAAATGTCTGTCAGATGAAGCAACACTGACTCATCTCGACCAATCGTACTTACTGTCATCCCATAAAGGCCAGAAAAAAAAACCACTGCAGCCACGTAAAGTTCTAAAAACTAAATCACAGTGACATGAATTCAAATGTGAGTAACAGATTAATAAATGTGAATTTGAATATTACATTTAAAGGCACTATGTGGAGAATCTTAAACACAAACACTGTATGTATAGTCAGTCACAACAATGATTCCTTGTGGGTCTAAAAAACATCCATCCATCATCTATACACCTCTTAATCCTCACTAGGGTCATGGGGGGGCTGGAGTCTATCCCAGCTGACTCAGGGTGAAGGCAGGTTCACCTGGACAGGTAACCAGTCTATCACAGGGCTACACTTAGAGACAGACAACCAAGCACACTCACATTCACACCTACGGACAATTTACAATCACCAATTAACCTCAACATCTGGACTGTGGGAGGAAGCTGGATAACCCGGAGAGAACCCACGCTGAACGGGGAGAACATGGAGACTCCACGTAGAAAGATAACTGGGAAGTGAACCGAGGACCTTCTAGCTGCGAGGCGACGGTGCTAACCACCAAGCCACCCTGCAGCGGTCGAAAAATATGCTACATATACTTCCTGTGTAATAAAACACTTGAAGCCTGCATTTATTATTTCTGACTGTTCTTTTTTTGAACATGTATCTACACTATGCAGTGCTTTTCTGTCGGGATGCCATAAGAACTCCAAAGTTTCTGCCAAAGTTGAAGCGAAAACATGACCTGGATGTTCACAGCAACATGTGGAATGACGTAATGAGGTACGTGCAAGCACAGCGACGGGTCTGCAGTGGAAAAAATATGTCAAGTGACAGTGTTACAGGGCAACAAAAGGAGGAAACACCCCAGACCTGTTTAAGAAACTCAAAACAGCCACATAATTCACAAAGTTATAAACTAATGAAAATAATGTGTAGAGCCAAAGCTAAGTTACTCCCACACTGTGGGAGTTCTTTTCATTACAAGAGTCCAGAGATGTTTGTAAGTTGGAATATAAATAAAAGACTGTGTAATTCACTCTTGAGCTTCAAAAGAATGGTTCATGATGCTAATTTTGAATGTTCTAAATGTAAATGATTTGTTGGATTGTTATTGTTTTTTTTCTCTTATATCTTTTGTCTCTGGTGTTATTTTGGTGAGTGAAGCTTAAAGTGATGCATTTTGCTTCCACCTCTTGTTTGTACTGTATTGTAAGATGATTGAATAAATTCACAATAAAAAAATAAATAAATAAAAGTTTTAAACTTCATATTAACGAAATGTTTAAATCCTGAACTGATGCATTCATGGACTGCAAAAGTTGGCTTGTTGATGCTCATAACAGTTATAATGTGAGCTGCTTAAAACCCCCAGTGCGTCCGCATGTGACGCAAGACGAGCGTTTTTATTCTGTGAAAATGTTTTTACAAGCAAAAGTTCGACAATTTCGCTTCAGCAAAAGTAAGAAGAATTTGGAAACGAAAGCAAAAGTGCACATGAGGCAACAGAATTGCTCCACAGAGTCCCAGATTGCACCATCGTCATCGTCGGCATTTCGATGTTGTAATCCAACAACGACAGGCTACACTGCCTACTTCACATACTGCTGTGCTGCTTGATTTAGAAATCTACAAATTCTATCTTGCAGTCAGACATCAGACTTCCAGGTTAAGTGGAGGCCTCAGCGAGATACGCATCTGGAACAAGGCTGCCGCTCCTCCTGCACCAATTACAGAGCCATTCACAGAGCTCAGCGCTGATGGTCTGCCTCTGATAAGTAAACACTCGCTCATTTCGGGAGGTTTTCACAAAAGAGGACGTATAGTGTACATATAGGGCACCCACACACACCCACTCACACACACACAAAGGCATGTTGGCACAGTTCCTGCACCTTGTATCAGCTCTTGATTATTATTTCTCTTTGTGCCGAGCGCTGCAGACACCTGTTTGGGAGTGTCTGGCTGGCTGGCCGGCATCCTGTGTGTGGGTCTGTCTGTGCCTGAGGAGGAACAGAGGGGTTTCTATTAAAGACTGACTCTCACTTCCTCCTGCTTGACCTCATCAGTTAAGAATTGTTATTCGCTGACCCAAAAATAGAAGATAAACAAATCTGAGGACGCGACAGATCCCCTTTTCGGATACACGAGGCCGATAAAACGGGAAGCGGTCGACCGCATTCGTCTTCTGGTTTTAACCCAGCGTGTGTAAATAAAACACAGAAATGTTCTTTTCTGGCCTCTCTATCTGGAACAGAAAAACCAACAGAGTGAGACGAGGTGACGTCATCTCCGGAGCGTTTCAAAGGTGAATAGTTCCCTTTCAGACCTACAGTGAGTAGGACTGAAGCACCGTCGCTGCTTGGCATGATCTCATGTCTGCATAGTTAACACACACACACACACACACACACACCGAGACAGAATAGCAAACAGACTCTCAGATAAACAATTAACCAGTGGACGCTCTGATGAAAACATGCCCGGCATCACAGTCACACCCACACTGAACACATGAGCTCAACAGCGTCTTCCTTACCTGCAATATTAGAGCCACAGAGACCGGCTTTTCTGCGACGCCGTAGATGCTCCTCTCAGGTCGATGACAGAACCAGACGAGGCCCCCAGTCCATTGAGGTGAGACTTGGCCGAGCTACGAGTCCATGGCACCGCGAGGCTAGCGCACGCTCACATGGTTTCATCTCCATCCATTGACGAACACAAACCCAGGAGTTTGAAGCTGGAATTGCCTGAAAAAAAATAAATAAATCAGTAAAGCAAACAAAAAAATTGGTCATGTTGTCTTCCTTTTTTAAAGCATCACAGAGAGCTTGCCTCATCAACACTATCGGCTGTGTTTTCCGACGGCAACACGAGGCGGACGAACACTTTCACTCGTCCTGTGTCTCCTGTTCTGAGTGGATGGATCTTTGTGTGACCTCAGAGAGACCTAATATAGTGATGAAAGCGTGAATCAGAGCCAGGACCCTGGAGGGGTTTACAGGATTTCAACAGAGGAGGCCTTCACTGGCCTGGAGGGCCCCCTGCAGACACACACTCAGCCTGTGCACTCGATGAGCACACAACATGACAAAAAGCACACTTTGGTCTTTGGGAGCAGGGCAGCAGTTCGTACTTGGGTAAAAACTGAAGACAACAAGGTTAGAAACGTCTGTTATTCACTTTTGGAATAGTGGGATGTCTTAGTGTGAGAAACTGGAGTCCTATCAGTCACATTTACAGTTGAATGGTTGCATCTTATTGGCCAACTAGAATCTGTTTACATGCTTTTACTCTCAAAATACACATTCTTTTTCTCATATTGTACAAAATTACAGCATCTCTTCACACCGTCTGCCTGAAACACTCTGTTTGAGCTCCCGTCTTTGTAAAGCAGCCCTCTTGAAAAGTCAAATCTGCTCTAACGGAGATGAAGGTTGAGCAAAGAAATAATGCAAGAATGCAAGGAAACTACACAACCTTTGTTGGAGGGCATGCCAAAGTTATGTGTTGATGCAGATAAGTAACAGAAGAAAAGCCTGAACTGAAAACAAGGCATCTCAGGCAGGAAAGGAGCAGTTCTTGTTGGTTTTATTCTGTGGGAGAGGATTACTTGGGTTGGCACTGATTTCTATACACACACAAAAAACAGTAGCTATAAGTAAAATATGGGCTGTTTAAGAAAAGGGATCAACTGTTGGTGCACCTCAAAAAATTAGCACAAAAAAAAGTTATTTTTTGGGGGTAATCCAATTCAAAAATGGAAACTTCAACATAATAATAATATTAATATATAGAGTGAAAAAATTCAAGCCTTTTTTGTTTTAATTTTGATGATTGTAGCTTACAGTTCATGATAATCATTAAAATATTTCCTCAGACCATTTTTAAAAAGGATTTATGATACAGAAATGGGGCTGCAAGGCGGCTCAGTGGTTAGCATCATTGCCTCGCAGCTAGAAGGTCGCCGGTTCAGGTCCCGGTGAGGACATCCGGGATCTTTCTGCGTGGAGACTCCATGTTCTCCCCGTGCAGTGTGGGTTCTCTCCGGGTTCTCCGGCTTCCTCCCACAGTCCACAAACATGTTGAGGTTAATTGGTGATTCTAAATTGTCTGTAGGTGTGAATGTGAGTGTGCTTGGTTGTCTGTCTCTAAGTGTAGCCCTGTGATAGACTGGTTACCTGTCCAGGTGAACCTGCCTTCACCCTGAGTCAGCTGGGATAGACTCCAGCCCCCCACCACCCTAGTGAGGATTAAGGTGTAGAGATGATGGATGGATACAGAAATGTCCAATTTTTTCATGAGCTGGAAGCCATGATCGTCAAAATTAGTCAAAAAAGGGCTTGAAATATTTCCCTTTGCATGTAATGAATGAATGAAAACAAGTTTATATTTCTGAATTAAAATATTAAAGAAAAATGCGTTTTTTTCCCCCACAATATTCTAATTTTTTGAGCTGCATCTCTACTTGATATCGTATACGCGTCATTATTTACTATTTCAATGCAAACCATACAGCATAGCTCCACTTCTACGAGTCTTTGTTTGTCTCCTCATTTCAAGGGAAATGAACTTTCTATTGAGGTGAAGCAGGAGACGAGCTGTGAGTAACATCCCTCCACCCACTCACACATGACCAAACAGAGCGCTGGCAGCACCTGAACCGACTTAACCACAGAGATGAGTAACGCTTTCATAATAACACTATTGCAAAACTGTGAAAGTGAAAACACCGTGGTGCGATGAATCAGATTCTTTATAAATTAAATCCACAACCAACAGGGAGCGCATGTCGAACAAACAACATCAATAACCTACAGCGGAGACACAACCGGAAACAGCTTCCAAAAGCGGGACGTGAATCGACTTGACATGATTCCAAGCCAGGTCTGGGGGCTGGGGCAGGAATGCCTGAGGGGCCCCTTTGCAGGAGAGGGCAGCATGAATGAATAAAATGCGATTCACACGGACACACGAGGACACAGTCCACCCACCACCTAGTAAAGTAGCTGACTGGAGCCTTCAGTGTCAGAGGAGAAGCCCACAACAAGGAGGAACACCAGGCTATTCTTTCCCTCTGCATACGCTCCGCAAAAAGCCTCCTTTGTCTGCGAGAAAACAGAGCACGTATGTGAGTGCGAGCGCTGCAACAGGGACAGTAACGCACACGAATCACATTCATAGGCGCCAACTGTAAACAAATACACACACACGCTCGACAGCCTGGCAGCTTTTAAGTGACAAATAGCCGCTGGGATGTCGATTATTTATCGACACGCGCTGTTCACGCGTTAGTGGTCGAGGCTGTGAGAAGAGGCGTCCCTTTTATTTTTTTAAATTTTGATTTTTATTGACAAAAATCTGCCAAAAGGTTCCATCACACGATCCGAGGGGATTTTACATTTTTGTTACGCAACAGGGGGGAAGGTGGTTTAAGGCTGCAGCCCCCATCCTGGCACGCAGCGACACACAAACACCACCCAGTCCCTAGAGAGTGTGAGAACGGCCAGAAATAAACCACACACACACACACACACACACACTAACACACACACGGTCGGACTCAGAGGCCACTTAAAACGGTACAAACGTAAAAAGAGCAGCAGCTCTCGTGCCTCGCTGAGGTGAGAGCATCAGAGGACCAGCAAAGAGACGGTCCTGTTGGTTTCCTATTTAGAGCCGTACAGTTTAATCAGATGAATGATGCACAAACAGTCGTGTGTGAGTGGAAGTCGATTTCAATCTGTGTCTGCAGATTTACCTCGACAACGATGCCACAACATGACCGGACAGATTGGCATTAAATCTTGAACAGATGTTTGTGCTCCTCAGAGGATAAAACCTGATGACGATGACGATCCTCTGACTTTTACTCTTAATCCACCAGAAGGTTAACGTTTGCGGTTTTACGTGACGTGTCTTTGCAACTATTGGACTGTCATGAAATCAGGTGGAGATGCTTTTCTGTTTCTTCTCAGCTTGCAGCATCACTACTCTGGTTTATCTAAACAGCTCCCTGCATCCCTATTCCAGCTAGTTTTTTAGGAAATGTGAGCATACAGTCAAACACACAGGGCCAGTTAGAGTCCCTTAATGCTGATCACTGAATAGACCCACTGGACGTTGGTGTTCTGGAGAATTTGCAAGCTTACATGATGCAAATTGGGTCCAAAATGAGGTAAGACATGCGTCGTACTGTTGGGAAACTTGCCATAATAGATTTTGTCACAACTCAGCAGGACCACCTGTTGTGTGGATGCCACTGTTTACAATCTGCTTATGCGCTTTTTAACCCACACTGAGGCCTGTGTCATACAAATGCAGCTCTCAAAGTCACTGGCAAGATAAAAGCTATAAAAATTGTAAAACTTGAAGCTTATGAGAGGTTGTTATGAATAAAAATATCTTCCATGTGGGGATGTTGTGATTTACAGGTATTAAGGACAATATTTTAAAAAGAACTAAAAATCCGAACCCTAAAAAACCCAAAACTTGCCAACCAAAAACGTTTTCAGGAAAAACGAACAGAACCCATTAAAAGCAGCCTTAACATAGCGACAGCCTTGGATTCTGACTCCGACATGACATTTTATGTCACCAATCAGGATAACAGCGTATTATCTGACTGAACAATCCCACAGATTGGCTACGTTCACACTGCAGGACTTTATGCTCAATTCAGATTTTTTTGTGAAATCTGATTTTTTGCATCTTCGTTCACATTTCTAATTAAATGCGACTTGTATGTGATCTGCTGTGTGAACTTCATACGAGCCAAAAGTGTCCCGCATGCGCAGAAGAGGACACGACGACGTCACACGCAGCGAGCGTGCTCAGTGTTTACGGAAGTAAACATGGATGGTAACGGTGGAGCGTATCTGCCACCGATGGTGGAAACAGAAGTGTGAGCGCTAACTAAACTAGCATCAGCAGCCAAGTACTGCCTGTGTGTTCTGGACACTTCCACCCCGTCAGAGCGCTCCCCCGGGGTGGAAGTGATCATTTAAGCATCAAGCCCTCCTCGTATCTCGACCTCCGTCTTGACAATCCGACAGCCTTGCTATCCGACAAAAAAGAAGGTTTTACATTTAGTGTCGGATTATCAAGTCACAACTGTACTGCTATCATGTAAATAAATGCACTTGCGATAATATGGTTAAAAAAAATCTTGTGCCAAAAACTAACTGGTAGAAACACAGTTGTAGGAACCACATACAAAGTTACTGAGTCTTTCTGCATCTCCACACATTGTATTATGAGTGTAATTCATTTGACAATAAAGAGACAAAACACACAATAAACAAAGTTAAATATGACCGATAGCATTTTTTCCTCTCTCTATAGACGTCGCAGTAATATTGTTGTCGTGAATTATTTTGGTTGTGAAAATCTGATATTGTGGCAGCTCTGCTTTGAATTACTTTCGTAGTTTAAGCTTCTAACTTTAATAGTAAAAAATGTCTTCTTCAGTATAAACCACCAACCATGGGTCTGTGATTTACTGAGCATTAAATAGAGGAACATGAAACTAAAGCAGAAGTGATCATACAGATGATTTGTAAATGTCCCAGCATGGCTACAAAATTATTAGTGCATGAACGTCCTCGTGGTGTCCGACAGCGTTTTGTCTTTTAAATAAGCTTTTAATTAACAGCACTCATCAGGCTGAGTGGAAAGGCAGCAGAGTCACTGCTGATTCATGCACTACGCTGTCAACAGAAAAGCCTTTCTTTCATGCTGCCTCTCCCCCACCGATGAAGCCAACATGGCACCGCTCACCAAAACAACATCATCTTTGGTTTAGCAGGACGTCAAAGTGTTCACACTGTATGACTCCTGTGGTACCAAACAACAACAACAACATCCAGCGGACTCATGACATCAACATAAATCGACATTAATTCAAGGAATATGTTCGACTTTAAGTTCAGAACCCGTCTGATGATAACACTTCCACCCCCAGGCTGCTACGGTAAGAAGAGACGAGTGGAAAGAGGCCAGGCGAGGCTATACGCTCCACAGCGAACAAAGCGACGCTGCGGTCGGGCGGTCATTTAATACAACACGGGAGAGCAACACTTTCTCTGGCAGGCCGGGAGGAAGACGAGTGAAAGAGTGAAATACTATCCTGTCTTTGCTCGAGGAGACGGTACAGGAAATCCAGCGCTCTCTATTGCTATGTC
>NW_007577731.1:3259632-3262158 GCF_000690725.1 Stegastes partitus | reverse complement strand
GAAGCTGTAATTTCCACCAAGCATTACTCAACCAAGGGAAAGTCGTGCATCTGCAGGAGACTATTTTCAGCTGCGGATTAATACACATCTGCTGTTTCAATGAGTGTTTACAGTCACAGCTTGTCATCTGAGAGATGGACTCACAATAAACTACGGTGTCTGTGATTATCAAACACGCTACAGCAGGACACGTTTATCACTTCTGGAGTGTCAGACTAAAGACTTTTTTCTACCTGCAATGGGATTGGATCACAATTAGAAAAGTATAACCAGACTTATTCTTTAGCAGCAGGTTTTGGGCCTTTTGCAGGTGACTATGCACAACAGTAGTATGATTATGTCCTTGTACAGTAAATATAATGAGCCTGTGTCATTCTTATTTGACAGAAATCTTTGCATTTTCCTTCTTATTTCTGATGATTTCATCAGGAGACGTCTCTGTTAAGTTTGAGTAAATGGAACAAACACAACTGACAAAACTTCTTGAACGTTAACATCTCCTTTTCAATTCTCTTTCATTTTCGGTCATTTTGCTTTGGTGCTTTCTAAAACCTCATTGGGATGGGAAAAAATCATCTGTGCAGGAAAAAAAGTCTCTGATCAAGGTCCAGAAGGTCTTAAACATGACTCAAACAGCTTCATATATCCTAAAATGACTTTGCTGGTTCAGTGAACCTGCTGAACAATCCCGCTGACCCGAGACAACTCCCTGCACCGTCTCTGGTATCTCTTTGCAGTATAAACCAGAGCCTGAATTGCTCTGAGTCATCGAGTGTTTTCTTTTTTTTTACGCACACAGGAAGGTGGCACAACACCCCTGCAAACTGTGACATCCTGTTGTTTAGTTGGCACTGAACGCATCTGGCACTGTTCCTGCTCGCTGGGCTTCCAGCCAGAACTGACGGCCGGGTTCCACCTTCAGTCCATCTCACACGTCTGCTCACCTGTAATCATTCTGTCCACGAGGAGTAACAACAGCTTTACATCATTAGAAGCCTGTGTGTCAACGAGTCGAGGGGTAGAGTCTGTCAGGTTCAGAGGGATCACAATCATCACGCTGTTTGGTGGAACTACCAAGGTGCTGCTGCGTTTCTATACCGTCACAGAACATGGGAGTGGTGGCTGCACTGATCAGCTCCAGCTCATTTCTACAATTGTTTAAATATTAACAAATGCTTAATCTGTTTTGAACGCCAGCCTGGAACTGACTTACGAAGGCTCAGGTCAACTCAAGAGTGTATGTTTTTAGTCTACAGTCCATCCATCCATCATCTCTACACCTTAATCCTCACTGGGGTCATGGGGGGCTGGAGTCTATCCCAGCTGACTCAGGGTGAAGGTAGGTTCACCTGGACAGGTCGCCAGTCTATCACAGGGCTACACTTAGAGACAGACAACCAAGCACACTCACATTCACACCTACGTACAATTTAGGATCACTGGCATGCTTTTGGACTGTGTAGGAGGAAGCTGGAGAACCTGGAGAGAACCCACGCTGCACGGGGAGAACATGGAGACTCCACGGAGGAAGATCCCGGGTGTCCTCACCGGGACACAAACCGGCAACCTTCTAGCTACGATGCTAACCACCGAGCCACCTTTCTTGCAGCCCAGTGTCTCGAATATGCTTGAAAATATTTGAAATGTTCCTAAATATCTCCCAGAGCATAAAGTGATGTTTTTAAAACTTTTCTTTTGTTCCACCAACTTTCCAACAATCCAGAGACGTTTCACTGATTGTCATAAATGACCAAAAGCCACCAAATCCTCACATTTAAGAAGCTGAAACCAGCATTTACGTTTATTAAATCAGACTAGTTTTGACTCTAAAATCAGCTCCAGCCACAGAACCTCTAAAGCGGGCCTCACTGAGGAGAGCGTGACCGTCTTCATGTCAGCAAATGTGTTTAATTGCATTTATGTCTTATGACCGTCAGCCTCCTCCTTCTGGTTTACAAACTAATGGAACATCCCGAAAGTAATTAGATCAGAGGTGGATTCTGACTTTATGACAGCAATAGAAGGACACAGATTACAGAGCGACACGATAAACGGCATGTGATAAGAGAAAATAATAAACCTAATTATGAAGCGATGCAGGCCAACATGGTGCAGGAAGGTTTTTATACGGTCGCTTAAAGGAGGACGTTCAGAGCAGAATTTGTTGTTTTTTTTAAGAATCTGCTGCTACATGGCTTCCACTTTAAACACAGTATGATCCCACTAAAGCGGTGAAAAGTGGAAGTAGTCGTTGCCAAACACGCATCTGTGGCGTCCACGCCTTCAGGAGTTGCAACACAATCGCCTCCTGAGCTGCGTATTGGTTTAAATCATTCAACTAAACCAACAGAAATGTCGTTTTTTTTAATCAACATTTTCACCTTCTTCTGATTTAATGGCACCAACAGTTGATCTTAAAGCACTGAACATGCTACACCTGTGTAGCTACATATCATCTACTGATGTTCACATTTGATTTGTCAGAGTTACAGCAAAAACAAAAGTGGCCAAAGATGCTAATATCAC
>NW_007577731.1:3254813-3256903 GCF_000690725.1 Stegastes partitus | reverse complement strand
TAATCTAATCTAGAAAGCAGCACTGAAAAAATGATTCACAACTTTTCAGTCCTTAATATGCATTTTTCTTTAAAATAATAAATAATAATAAACATGTATAAAATAAGATTTTTTTTTTTGGATTGGAAGACAATAAAAAAAACGTAATTTCACAATCAAACATTGTAAAAGAACCCATTACCAAATATAAAAATACACATTTTGGCGTTGGACTGTTTGTTTTTAAGTTTACGTGTAAATTAATTCTTTTTTCTGTGATTTTATTATAATTTTGCAACGGAGGGAAAAATCTTCAAAATAAGTTTTAAAATTAAAATAATGTCATTTTTGGGGGGATAACAGCAAATACCTGTGTGAGCTAACTGATTAATTAAAGCTCTGCTAATTGGGAGTGTCCCACCTGCTTCCTGTCACGTGACACCCAGACACCTGTCCCGCTACACCTGAGCAGAGCTGAAGCCAGACTCCATCACCTGCTTGTGTAACCAGCTTTCACAATAACCCGGTGACAGCAGCAGCAGCAGCAGCAGCACCGGCGGCTCCCACCTGCTGCCTGCTTCCCGCCACGCAGCCTCCTCTACCTGCCCGCCCGCTCACCTGCGCACCTCCCGGCTCACAGGTGGCCGGTCGGCTCGGCAGCTCGTCCCGCTTTAGCCTCAAACCAGAACTTTAAAACTGTTTAAAAGTCCATTTACAGCCTGTTCGTGAGGTTTGTGCAGGGCGCGTGCACCTACCTGTCAGCTCCGGTCACCTCCTGCACGCGACGCAGCGAACCGGCTACGAGTCGCGCGCTCCGGACATGAGTGTTAAAGCGTCCGTGGGTCCGGTGGGTCCGGTGGGTCCGGAGGCTGCAGCGGTCCGAGCTCACGGCTCCCCGGCAACAGAAGCAGCAGCAGCAGCAGCAGCAGCGCCAAACACAGCCGCGGTTTGAGCTGCTGGCGTCACTTCTTTGCGGTCTTTGTGCGACGCGCAGATCGTGTGTGAGGCCGCAGAGGCGTCACTCCGCTGGAGGGAAGAGTCAGAGAGAGACAAACAATACAGGAGTGTCACCAAGACAGAGAATGAGGAAGGAAACATGGTCCTGGTTTTCTGTATGAACCTTTGATCTGTGTTATTTTATTTCTCTTTGCNAGGACCAGGATTGCCCACCCCTGGGTTAGACTCACAGAGCAGGAGGTGGAAGCTCTGCTGCCCTCAGGCCTCGGGAAGCAAGTGGGAACAAGAGCAGCCTCACATGCAGGTGTTTTATTTGTCCTGGTTGATCTGAGATGAAAACTGTTGCATACTGCAGCTACGACAGCAGGAATTAGGTTCAGTCACTTTTAACTCCGGGGTCAGGAGATGTTTCCTGATCTGATTAAACTGATTTAATTTACAGAATGAAAATCCTCGTGATGAGAATCATTCTAGACTAATTGTGCCACTTTCTGCTTATTATCAGCTGTTAGTGCTGCATTAATGCTTCACTGGTCAGATATGGGACGCTCGATTAATCCGTCGATTATTTTCCTGGTTGATCGATCGGTTGTTTGGTTTATGGAAAGTCAGAAGATGTTTGGTTTGTTTAAGTTAACTGGTGCTGCTGGAAGCCCTCAACACGTCCTCAGATGTCGTATTTTGTCCACAAGCCAAAGATATTCAGCCATGAAATAATGACATTTTACAAGTTTAAACAGATGTTTTGTCTTAAAAAATAAAAAATACTCAATACTTCAGTTATTTAAGTAGTTAACAGCTAATTAAAATCCTATGCAAAAGTTTCAGGGGAAAAAATTAAACACAGTGAAATACGGTGATATTTATTATCTATAAAAACTGTGAAAATAACCACAAATGTATTTATGATAAATGAAGCTATTTCTGCTTATTGAAAAGCAGTAAAAAATATATCTATTACAATCAAACATTATTTAAAAAAACTAATTATGACTTAAAACACAGATTTTGATGTGGGCAGTATGTTTAGTTTTGGCTGTTTTTTTACAGTAAACATTTAAGTTTAATTCTTTTTCCTTTGATTTTACCAGTTTTCTGTATTTCAACAAAACATGGACAATTGTTAAAACATTATTTACCATTTTTAATCCATA
>NW_007577731.1:3249031-3252556 GCF_000690725.1 Stegastes partitus | reverse complement strand
AAGGTCCACCTCAGAAATCTGTACTTTTACAAGCAGTCGTTTGCTCATAGTTGTACTCAGTTTTATTCAAATCTGCTATTAAAAAAAAGTCATATTTAACACGTATTTTCTTATGTTTGGTGTGATAACGTCACATTTCCAGGTGCTGTAAGTATTTATTGTGTTCTTACAATATTAGATATATTGTTTCTGTAAGTGACGAGAAAAGTCATGAAGTAAAGAACAAGGGTATTTGGGGTATTTACAAAAAAATAGGGACGAATTAGTTCAACTATCCCAAATATTTCACAGGTTATACTTAAGGAAGCATTCACTGTGCCTGTTAATTAATTCATCTATTAGTCTAAATGTAAAAACACCTGATTGGTTGTTGGTTTTATGAATAAAAGTCAATAAAAGCTGAG
Source organism: Stegastes partitus (assembly GCF_000690725.1). Lineage (NCBI taxonomy): Eukaryota > Metazoa > Chordata > Actinopteri > Pomacentridae > Stegastes > Stegastes partitus. The sequence goes on along the minus strand of NW_007577731.1, from coordinate 3,252,152 downwards.
TGAGAATGAAGCTCCACATTGTCTGTTTTATCTGTTTCTTCTCATCTCCTCTGATCTGAAACCCTGATTTAAATTCCAACCACTCCTCTGTCTGTGATCCCAGAAGCAGAGTGAGAGCTCTTTGTTTTCCTCACATCTCTGCTCCACATTCAGGCTGTCAGCCCACTCTTAAAGGAACACGCCACCAGTTTTTTTTATTTGACAGTATGACCACACTTGCTGACTGCAGGCCCTCCACAGTGACTGCTACAGGTTGTAAACTTTATTCAGACTTATTACTTCCAGATTACATTCCTGAAAAGAACAGTAGATGTATTTAACAAGTCCAGTGTGAACCCCGGAGATAGTCTGGATATTTATTTACACCATCCTGCAATTAAAACATTACTTCAAGATTAGTAAATGAAGTTAGAGAACCCTAAAGTGTCAAAACTTTTTATAACAAAACATCTGCCTCACAAAAACCTTCTCTGGTTTTTAAAATATCCTTTCTGGAAGTCTTTGTGAGGAGAACAAACCTGTAAGATTGAATTAGAGTCAATCATCCAGTTTATGAATGATCGCGCTTTTGTGAAATGACAACAGTTGGAAAAATTGGAATATATCTTTGACTTTGGCGCCACCATCTGGTCACAGACTATCACGACAGCTGTTTTCTTCTGTTTCTCAAAGGAAGCTCACCCACTGACTGTCCAACAAGACCAAACTGATTATAGACGACTGACACAATAACTTCATTTTTACAGCATTTTGGGGGGAAAGGTATCAACGCTTTACAATAAAACTACCAGCAGACGAACTCGAAGACGGGTTCTTTGGTTCAAAATGGATCTTTTTGGCCATTGGATTAAACACTATGTTTGGTGGACGACACACCCCGGACATCATCAGAAACACACCATCCCCACCATGAGGCATGGCGACGGCAGCATCATGGTGCTTCTCTGGAGGGCTTGTAAAGTAGAGGTTAAGTAGAGGGAAATCCTGGAGGACAACCGGATTCAGTCTGCAAGAGAGACGGATTTGTTTTCCAGCAAGACAATCACCTAAATCAGAGGTGTCCAATCCTGGTCCTGGAGGGCCACAGTCCTGCATGTTTTAGATGTTTCCCCTCTCAGGTGTGTTGGAAGAGGGAAACATCTAAAACATGCAGGACTGTGGCCCTCCAGGACCAGGATTGGACACCCCTGACCTAAAGCGTAGAACTAAAGCTACACAGAAATGTTCTCATAGTTTAATCGTAGGAGCTTGAGTTCCTTGAAGACGTTCCACCTCTCATCCAAGAGGCTTCCTCAGCTCTGACTGACTAGTTGGGAGTTCCACATATCCTTAAGGAGCCTGAGTTTCAGTTTCAATTGGGGGTTTGTTGCTCCTCCCCCTCGTTATGTGAGTCCTTAGCGCTCCCCCTGCCACAGTGGGATTCCATAGGTGTGGATGTGGTTTCATCTTCCAGGGGAGAGATCTTAGCACTGAGTCATAAACAGGTGAGAGGTGATGCCTCAGACTTCCAGCCTTTGTCTTTGGCCTGTTTCTGTTGCTCCTTCAGCGCCTTCTTCTCTGCCTTTTCTTTTCTTTCTTTTTTTTTTTGTAGTCTTTTCTCCTCCTCCGTCTTTCTTGTCATCAGTCATTGAAAGAAACTGAAGCATCCCTTGCCTTTTTTTGGTCTTGGCAGGAACCTCTTCATTCTTTACTTCCACAGTTTGAAACTCGTCCTCCAAGCCGTTTTTCTCCTCCTGCAGGTTTGTTTCCACCTGCACTTCTTTATGGCTGTCCCCTCTTGCAGGAAGTGTGCAAAAGGCAGTTTCAATGATGGAACCTACAAGGCAGAGAGGACTGAGAGCTCTCTGCCTGCCAGGGGTGACGAGTTGAACCGGGCTAGTGCTTGTGGCAGGAGAGACTTCCTGTATGTACAGCTCACCTGGTTGAGCTGGCGTCCCATGTACAGGGGCTACAGTCCCAAATGCAGCGGTCATGGGTTGGAGTCCTGCTCATGACCCTCTGCTGCAGGTCCTTCCCCCCTGACTTTCCTCTCCCTCTTTCTTTCTGTCCTGTCCAATAAAGGCCGAAAAATTAAAAAAAACAAAAATAATGTGGCTGGACTTGAAAACGGCCGTTTACTCAGGATCCCTGCAGCCTGACAGAGCTTTGAGCAGCTGGAGGAAAACTCCAACGTCCAGATGTGCTGATCCAATTCAGACCTACTGACAGACTCAACGCTGTAACTGCNATTAAAAAGACGATAAAGCACAACAACTTGCATGACGAGTTACTGTAACTTGAAACTTCATGATTGCCACGATCATGGAGACGTTTGGTGACAGAAGGAATCAGAAACTTCTCTCGTGAAACAATATGCAGGATGTGATCTCCAACACGAGAAACTAAGACCAGACATCCTGGTGGGTTAGTTCAGAAACACGAGGAAAGGCACCATGAACATTACTTTAACCTTTTTGAACCTAAAAAATATTTGATGAATCCTCATGTAAATGTAAAAGTCATCAAATACACGTGCAGATTGTGTATATATGCAATCGGTTGTGCTTTTTTACGACTGCGACAGTGAAGTTCATGCAGCAGATTCTTGAGAAGCAGGTGCTGCGACCTCAGATTGCTTCTGCTGGTCCTGAAGGTGGTTGAGACGCATGCAGGTAGAATCCAAATATAGAGACAACGGAGCCGTAAAGCATATTTAGAACCTCCTGCAAGTTCGGTTTACAACCCTCCAGGTGCCCTCGATCTCTACTTCCGGAGTTTTACAGCCTGAACTGTCCTAAATTACAGATTCTGGCCGACTGAAAGCCAAACACGATGCAGTCCGGTAGCTCAGGACTCAGACAGAAGACGATTCCTAAACTTAAAAAGCTAAATCAACAGTCCAACAAAGCACATGGATGCGTTTTCACTCGACTGCAGCGAGCCGGACTTTGGCCCGCTGGAGAAACAGTGGGTCAACGTGATTTTATTGTCAAACACCAGCGGCCGTAAAATTAATTGCGGCACTAAAATAAAATCAGTTAAATGGCTTACATAATGTCGAGCATAAAGCGATAAACGTCGATGACAGCGAGCTGGCAGCGTGCGAGCAGCAGATAAAGAAGACGTCGCTCCAGCTCCTCCA
>NW_007577731.1:3203431-3241446 GCF_000690725.1 Stegastes partitus | reverse complement strand
ACTTATTTGGAACCTGAAGTCACGTAGAAAGAACCGTTGATGGTGAGAAGAAGCAGAGACTGAAACCAGATGTGATGTGATTGTTTATTGCAGCAACAGAAAGCGAAGCAAACTTGTATACAGTCCAAGAAGAGAGAAAAAACAAAAAGCACATCGTTGTTTTGAACATTTTTAAAACATATTCTTCAGAAATTTAAATTCGCTGCAAATAAAACACTTTTTTAGACCAATTCCTAAATAAAAACGTTCATTTTTTTTTCCAGATGTGAAGCAAGTTTTAGAAATGCAACGTCCACATTTAAAAACAATTAAAGTCACATTTGATTTTTTTCTACTGGAGGCGTCGGATGGCTTCTGAATAGAAAACAATAAGCAGATGAACAGAGGAAAGAGGAGGGCTGTGTCAGGTACTGTAACATCCACTGTCATTTAAAACCCAGTCTCACAGATTCTTACACTCCTCTGGTAACTTCATCTAAAGGCTTTGACGCCAGTAACTTTTTCATTCTAGCAGACAACAGGAGAAAAAAAATAAAAACAGAGAAACAAACGTCAAAACAATCCAAATATTCATCCTCCAAAAACTTCTTAAAGTACTACGAGTAGAGTTCAATAACGCAGTCCCGAAACAAAACAAAAAGGCACGAGGAAATCTCAAGAAGGAACATGAGAACAGAAAGAACTTTCTAACAACGGCTGAATCATTGAAGCTCATACAACGCAGAGTTCTCATGGAAACACTGGACCACACCGCTGGAACCACAGTGATCCCAACACGTCTGGAACACGCTTCAGATGCAGCAAAGAAAAGACGACACAAGACCAGATTAGAGAAACCCACATGGTCTCCTTCACCTCCGTAACGACTCGCGGGTTCTGATCCGCGAGCAGAGGTTCGGGCCGTCTTGAGGGGAAACTACAGACCGAAGGCGGCTTGTGGAGATGCGAGCGCTGTGAAGCTGTCAACTGTATATACACATTATGGGAAACACTGTCCCCGATAATAAAAACATCCACCCCTACAGTGAAATATGGAGGGCACTGCCTCCGATACAGACACACACTGGTAGGCAAAAACTACCTTCTTCTTTTTCCACATTATGGAAGACACTGCTCCCGATAATGGTGTCAGGATGAGAAGTGTCCATGGACCGAAGGACCGGTACCGGCAGACGTGTTGGATAACTACAGTCGGATGGGAGAGAGATGTGTGATCCGGCATTGTTAGACCGGTCCAGTGTCAGTTAAAGTTGTTGTTTTCATTCTGTTCTGTTTGTGTTCGGTACCAGCCGTCGGTCGTCATGTACACTTCTTTAAGCAGATGCTGCTTTTGTCATTTCGACAGTATAACTGTCATAATTATGGAAGGCACTGCTCCCGATAATTATACTTTATTTATTAGTTTTTTTTTATAAAAGGCGATAAAAAACTATTTATAGTGAACCCTGCCACTGATAAATAAATAACACAATAAATAGACATACGGTTTCTGTTTCAGTGCCACGTGGTTGGAGATCGTCTCCCTTGCTTGTATTGTTTTTCTTTTTTTTTCTTTTTTGAAAGGCCAACACAGATTAGCTCTGATGCCAGGAGGCGGTTACTTCAAATCATTTCAACACTTCTTTTTTATTTTTTTCATGTAAATCAGACTTGATGCAGCGCGAGTCTCTAGCTGAGCGGCTGACTGTCCCGAGTCTCCGTGTGAGGTCGATGAGGCACGACTGTATTACTGTAAATTAAACTGCAGTCCTCCAAGCAACTCCTGAATCTCTCACAGAACCCGGCGCAGTACGAAACAGCAGCTACCAACGCAAACCGGCTCAGGTTTGAACACGAGGCTCAGCTGCAGCGTCGACACCAGCCTGATGATCGTGGTAAACAAATGGGGAGTTGGTAGCTCGCTGTCATACTGGCCTTCTGGGTTTTAACGGGTACGACCTGATACGAGGAAATAACATTCAAACTCACTCGGAGGGTAATGCCGGTTGAAGTAGTGCTGCCGCGTAACACGGGCGTGTGAAGGTAGTTGGTATTAGCACCGAAGCATTTAAGGTCGTGACGTTTAAGTGTCACGTGGTCAAACTAAAGAATTAAACTTCTCTTTTTTTTTCTGTTAAGGCTTTTGCACATTTGATCATTATTGTTTGGCTTTACGGACGATGTCTGAAATGTGGGAGATGAAGCAGCTCGATGAAATGAAAATGATGAGGTGATGCTTTTAGATGTAGCTCCTCTTTTATCATCTCGTGATTTAATTTTAAAAGCTGTCGGCTACGACAGCGAACTGGTTTTCAGTTAAGTGGGCCACACCGTGAACAAGGGAGGGAGGAGGAGGAGGAGGAGGAGGAAGGGAGGGAAATGACTTAATTTTAGATTTGATTATCCAAAGACCAGATGTCTCCTGCTAGCGAGTTGGCACAGCCCTGGATGGTCCAGGTCGCCAGGGCGAACTGGTTGCGGAACAGGTCGGCGTCGGCCTCGGGGTTGTCCGTCCTGAGAGCGTCCAGGTGGGTGGACAGAGCTTTGAGGGTGTGAGGGCCGGAGCCCAGCAGGATGTGGCGGAAAGGACTCTCTTTAGAAGAAACGTACGGTGACAGGAAGTTCCTTTCCACCTGCAGAAACGAGACGACGGACACGAGAACGATGATGAGAAGATAAGGCAGAGACCAGGAAGCACATGAGCTTTGAAGCTGAAGAAAAAAAAAAATATTGTACACCAAAAACACTGACATTAAGGAGACATAACACCTTAAAAACTGCCCATATTTGGACGTGCTCAATTGAACACAAGGTCAAACACCCAGCAAACCTGTCTGTAGCTGATGGGAATAAAAAGCTCCTGTTGTTCTAGTTGCCTGTCCATTAACGACTACACTTTAATAAATTAACACAGTCAGATATGTGAGCTAAAGGCAGGTTAACCAGAGTAAAGTGCATAAATTCTGCTGGAGTCAAAAGGTGAAATGGCGGCTTGTGAAATCTCTGTAAATAACAGAGGATAGCCAGAAGGAACAAAGGCTACCTGCTACCATCTCTGGTTAGTTTTTTAATGGTACAGCTCACTTACTGTGACATTAGGCTAATCTACAGTCTGAGTTTATGTCAAGTTGTTTATTAATCCCTCGAGTGACCTCACTGCTTATATCTGCTGAGAGCTGAGCCACAGTTCTTACGGTCATGATGCGGTCGTTGATGATGCGACACATCTGGATGTCCTCCAGGTCGCTGTTGGTGATGTCTGTTGCCAGGCTGCGAGCTGCTCGACTGTAGGAGCCAGAGGCCGAGTTCAACCACTGCACCGTCAGGGCTTTGGGCAACAGCTGGGGCTGCACCTGGAACCACAGGTAACATCCACAGGGGTGCTTTAGCTTTCTGAATAAACTAAACGGATGTGCATCTTGTGGACACAGTTGAGTTGTATATTTAAAGCGGTAACTACACAAAACCAGTGACAAAATTAATTAAATGGCACTAAAAAAAAAGAAGAGGTAAACTGGCTTCTTGAAGCTTTAATATAGTTAACAACTGAGTACACCAGCAGTCAGGTACGTTGATTTCTTCAGCTACTCTCTTTCACAAATGGTAAATATTATCAGTTGGACACTCACCCTCTGGACATTCTTGACCTTCCCGTTGATCTGAGCCACGTTGTAACGTATGATAGAGTCGTACTTCCTCAGGTCCATCGGCAGCAGGTGGTCGTGGACCAGCCTCAGCGCCATGTGACCTGCAAATCGGCCCGCCATTTCAGCCAGCTGAGGAACCTGGCTGGATGTGACTCGGTTCAGTTTGTCCCGGGTGTCCTGCAGGGTGCCAAAGTACTGGTAGTCCTGAGAGGGGATACCAGAGGGTTGCCATCAGCTGTTGTTTAAAAAAAAATGCTCCGAAAGAATTGTACCACAGAAGAGTAACTTACAGAAACACCAGTGGTGAATCTAAATGAGACTGAAGGAATGCCAGAGAAGGCAAGGAAAGGATATGCAGCATTTTCCATCCTGAGAGGCTCCAACCTTCAGAAGGAACACATGAAAAACCAGATTAGACAGTGAACATTAGCCCAAAGTAAATAACACAGATCTCCTACACATCCCAGCTACAGGTTTGATGCTAGTGAGAAAGGTTTGTGGTATTTAATAAGAAACTAATCTCTGTGGATCTGAATTAACCAACACACTTACACATTTGATTCCCAGTTGCTCTTTGCAAATTGAGCAGACAGAGACACGGCCTTGTTGGACTTCACCTGAGGACAAAGCAAGTGCATGTGTGCCTTAATGTTCTGGAAACAAAACTGATAAATGAATTCATTGCACCGACAGATCTGCTGAGGATTTACCTCTTTTAGAGTCTTTTCAATCAGGCTGTACATCAAGGGACTGGCTGCTACTTTAAACCCACTCTGACCTGAAAAAGAAGACTTACATTGAGTTATTCTGGAAACTGCATACAGTGGCATATTATATGATCTTAAATAGCTTCATCTAGAGTTCAGGAAGAAGACAAAGGAGGCACAAGATGTGTCTAATCATGACCGTAAGTACCTGTTACGATGCCATCCAGGTTGATGTAGGAGAAGGCTTTCATGCTCAGTGAAGACAGATATCCCTAAATATAGAAATATTAAAAAATGTAACTGACTGTACAATAGCAAGAGTGCAAACACTATTATTATTTCTGCATATAAACTGCTGTTAAAGACAATGCAGCTGAGAAAACCTCAAAGATTATGTGATGCATTTCTCACCTCCAACCACTCGGTGGCACCAACACTCCCGTATTCCCCACCACTCCAGGAAGCAAACACGATGCTCCTCCTCGGTTTGAATCCATCTGTCAAGGTGAGTAGCAGGAGTACATTCACAAGAAGTGACAAACACTGACGAGAAATCTACATCTACAAAATCTGGCCTTATTTGCACATTAAAAACTTAACAGCTGCCACCCGAGACTCACCGTTCTTCACCATGTCTGAGATGGAACGGGCCAACTCAACGAGGACGCTGGTGCCAACGGTTGACGCAGCGAAGCCCGGACCCCAGGCGTCCCTCTGAGCGCCGATGACCACATATCGATCTGAAAACGGTCACAACGTTTGTCATTCTCTGAATTCCTGAACTTAGCGTCCGTCTCCGGTTCGAACAGCACCTCGATTTACCTGCATCCACAAAGCCTTTGATCACCCCGAAGACGTTGTTCATTTTTTTCTCGGTGAGAACGTTGTTGACCTCCAGAGTTAGGGTGTCACCTTCGTCTCCGAGTCTGTTGTAGCCATCCCACCCGTCGGGCAGATTCTGACCGGTGAGCTGCCTGTGGGATGTGACCAAACAAACGTTAACCTTCTGTAAGATGATGTATACTTTCTGATTTTAAGAGTATGGGAGTATGGCGTACGGGAGCTTTACCTCAGAATGGTGTTGCCCATGCTTTGTGTGATGGTCTGAGCCAGGATTTTTGGCAAGCCTGAAGACTGCACAGGAGGGAACTGGGTGTGGTTGAAGGAGGGGAAGCCTGGGGTATAGGGGTCCCCGGAGCCCATGTGGACCTGTGGGAAATGCACAGAAGAAGCTTAGATGGAGATATGAGGTTTGATTTTACATTTTGAATACTTTATCACAGGAACCTGGAGCCTTTTCAACCTGGACCATTAGCAGAAGTTCCGCCACAGCATCTTTAGTTATCATTAAGCTCGTCTTGTACACTGAATAAATATGTTCGTTTCTTTAGTGGGGTTCATCTTCCTGCTTCACTTACGTGTCCGAACAGCTGAGTGGTGTCTCCGATAGAGTAATCACTGGGATCTGGGTAGATCAGCACAGCGGAGGCGTTCATTTTGGCAGCATTGGCTACCTAAAAGCAAAAGAAATAGAGAAAAGGTACAAGAAAATAAATATGGATCTGTTTACTTCAGCTTATTATTTTCACTGACAGTAAAATAACTTGTACCAATGCTTTGAAATGATTCAGAGGAAAAGACAGAGAAAGCTCACAGCAATGCTTCAAGACATATTCCTTCTCGAACCACCCACCTTCTCTGCAAAGCTGTTCCTACCAGCTCTGACCAGCATGACTCTGCCGTTCATGTTGATGCTCTTGTCCCGCAGCATCCTGAAGTCACTTTCCCGCCCGTAGTAGGCATACAGCACCGCACCCTGGACCCAAAACAAGAACCGTCACTGCACTTTCTCTACTGAATTTTTAAAACTGTTCCGTCTCTTAATGTAGCTTGTTGCTTACCGTTGTTTTTCCAGTAGCGCTGTAGGAAAGGAATCCGCTTGGACGCTCCTCCGGATTGTTCTTGAAAACAAATTTGTTGGAGCCGGACGTCGGGGGGTCCTGAACCTTGACAAAGTGCTCATCGGTCCAGGTCTTCATTCCGTACTCTTTAAACCTATTGAGCACCTTGTTTCCCAGACCTTCGTCACCGGCAGAGCCAGCCCGGTGCTCAGTGCTAGAAAAGTCACTGTGATAGAACAAAACACAACACGGTTACTTACTTTTAAAACTGCTGAATTCTACAGTGTTTCACAACAAGCGGCGTTTTGCGGTTTCATTCACCTGAAGACGGAATCTAATTTGGATGCAGTGAGCTTTTGAGCGAGGAGCTGTTTGACGTCGTCCCAGTCCATGAGGGGGGCGGCGCCTGTCTCACCACGAACAGCAGTCTCTTCGGCACGGAAAACAGCGGCGGGACAGATGGGAGACACATCCTTGTTCCGGTGAACCAGGTAGCCGATCAGGTACCCTGGAAGCAGCAGTGGTTTCACATGAGGAACGGCCAGAGAGAGACGGGAACAATCACAACACAAAGGAGGACAAGCGCATAGATCCACGACGTCACTCATCCTCATCACAACGGTTTCCTACGTTAGCAAGGTAGCTGTATTTTAATCAGCATCCGAGCATCTCCTTCGATTCATTCTGCAGCTCAGCAGACATCTATGTGTTGGTGGATCGAGTCTGCTGAGTGTTAATTTCACGCTACATTGCTAGCTAGATGGTGGAAAGAAAATAACCAACGTCCTCGTGTTTTAGTCTGCTACGATAGCCGTCATGTTGCTCTGCTTCTCACACGTTTGACAAGTAATGCAAGTAGCTACATGATTCGCAGTTACTGGTATCAGCCCCCAAAATTCAGTATCAGTCAGGCTTTAACTTACAGTAAACGCCAGACATCCCCAGAGAAACAATTTCTCTATCTAGTAAACTAAATTTTACAGAATTAACTACTAAATGCCGACCTCTGACTGGTAGATGTAGGACAAAAAGAAGCTTGCACGAGTGTCTCCGTGTTGCTGGGACAAAGAAATGAACACAGTTGAGTGATTTTTTTCAGATAATTGAAGTCAGACTTGGCGACATTCCCCACATGGGCCTCAAGGTGGCGCCAAGTGACTAGCCTTTACACAGGTACGAAAGCAGCATCTATTTTAAAAGGACAACGACAGAGAAAACTGTCTGTCGATCTACGAGGAAAGACGTACTCAGCCTCCTCCTGACATTACCTCAACAGATTTAATAAATGCAGAAAATCACGGGCCTGACATTGATCCCTGAGGAGCTCCACAAGGGATTTCAGAGACATGCAGACAATTTCTTTAAAAAAACAAAAAAACAACAGCTACTTCATTCGATATTGCCCGTCTTACCGATGACAAAGATGAGGAAGGTAGCAACGGCCACGAAGCAGAGGTTCTTGGGCGTGCGTCCCAACTTTTGAGCCACGTAGGGTTTGCGGTTGGAGTTGTGATTGAGGTGATCTCCGACGCCGTTTCCACCGACCTCCTCGTCCACGTCGGACGACAGCTTCATCTCCACCTGGCTGTTGTCGCCCTCCATGTTCTGGGTCAGGTTGAATCGTGTGTAGGAGTGCGGCTCCCCATTAAACTATTAGAAACAGAACGACGCAGGGACGAAGAGAAGAAAAATATGTAAATATGCGATATACAAATAAAATTGAATTGAATTGTTTTTGCTGATGGGAGTTCTGATTTCAAGATTTGGAATCTATGACCAATGCAGCAGGACTTAAGACAACATTGAACTACGAGCTGGGGATGACAAACAAAAGCTGACCCTTAAAAGCTACAAGATTAAAACAAGATCAGTTTAGTTTGCTGTTCTCACGAGTCATGCTTTGAATGAAGGGTTTGTAGTTGGTAGCTAATGGCTTTTCCAATGATAATAAATCATATTAATGCTTATTTGATCGGACCAGGATTTGATATGCCCCACCGATTCATCAAGAATGCGCCTCCAAATAAAAATAAACTTTGTAGAATACACAAAGAACAATGTCATTTCTGGTTTTTTCTGACTGCACAGATTCCAGCTGTTTCTTTTTCAGTCATTATCTTGTTAAAAAAAAAAAAAAAAAGCACATTTAACGCTCATTTTTAAGTTTACCTTTCGGGTGTGACCAGAGAACTTAATACAGTGGTATCTGACAAATCCTGGTTGGGTTTCCAAGGCAAACAGACCAGAAATGCACAACCTTGAATATGCTCAGATTAAAACTTGATGTCACTTAAAAAGAACAAGAAAATGAGCTTCTTGAGAGATTTTAAAAAACGGTAGACTGAAAATGAGCATGGCGTGGTGATTCTTCTACGAGGACGACAAACTACCAAACTATATCCTTTTCTCTCATCAGATATTTTAAAGTGCTTTTCTAATTAAACAAAACATAAATAAAGGAATTTCAATATATTTCATATATTTTAGCATCAAAATGTTCATTTTTACTACAAATGTTAGTCCCAAAAACTAGTTATCGGACTCCTTGATTACAAATAATCTGTGTTAGCCTTAAAACAAACCCTGGTTTCTTTATGGTGAGGATACATGCGTGCTATAAACATTTGTCAGGAGATTTCTGGTAAAATAAAACGTCGACATTTGTTTAGAAGTGCCCTGGTAGGATGGCAATACAAAACTTATTACTAATCTGTAAAGACAATAATTATTAAAATGGCTTTAAGTATTTGAAGGATTTAATCACTTTATAATACTTTCATAAAGGATTTTTAAATCTACAATGTGTCCCGAGTTCCTTCGCATTTGTTCCCAAGATGCAAAAAAAAAAAAACCCATTCAGTTATGTAACGTGGCATATTTACAATTACAGTCATTTCAGAGGCTGCAACAACAACATCCTATTAAAGGAGCGATAAAACCTCAGAGCAAAGCTTGTTGTTTTTCGGTTTTAGGCTGTATTGGTAGTTACAGTACTTACAATTTTGGATATCGTCGTCCTTGCTTGATCCATCGCTGCTTTTCAGGGCTCTGGAAAAGAGAAGCAGAAAATAGAAAAGTCAGATTTGTACACGTGGAGACTATAAACTGAAACTGAAGCGCCACGTTCGAGTTGGCAGAAGATGAATGTTTTGTCCTCAAAACACACACTTTAGCGCTTTAATTTCTTTATAGTGTGTGCAATGTGCTGCTGTTTCAAGCTGAGATACTTGAAGTCATCTGAAGTTGAAATAGCTGCTGCTTTCTCAGCAGCTGAAGGCCATGAAGCGACCTTGTAGAGTCAAATTTCACTTAATCGATAGAAAATTCACTGAGTGGTCAGAAACTCTATATTCTAGCATTGTCTTGCTTTTTCCTTAACGTGCATGTTTAACAGAAAATAGCTGTTCTGATTAGCCATTTAAACTTGCTTAAAGCTGTAATAAATGCACAGACTCCGACCCATCTGACCATCCAGAACAGGTTTCTCTCTCGGGGTCGATCACATGCCAGCTCCTATTCCACTTGTCATGGATGTAAGTGTTTAAGAATATATACAGAGGGCTTATATTTCAGGTCTTGTTTCCTTTGCCAAACTGAGAACTTGCTTTGTTTGGCGTATGATTTGAACCGAAGCTGGTGGGAGGCGGTTATTGTGTTCTGCTGGTGATGGAGTTCACATGGAGACTGTGTTGACCTGTGCAGGACACTGGGCTTTTGTGCCCGCAAACAGTGCTGCCTTTCTAGTGAGCAGCAGCAGCAGCAGAAGAAACCCCAGGGAAGTTTGGACAAGAGGTGGGCCATGTTCTGCGGACACTGTGTTACTCCAGAGTTCAGCTGTGGAGTAGCGGTATGCCCCTGCACTGGTCAAGAAGTCTGAGCAAGATTGGCTTATCACACACTTTAAAACACACCCGCTGGTCACGGCAGGTTTCAGTAATTTCAAATACTGTCTTCATCATGGCATTATAAACATGCAATAAACCCAACGCAAAAGGCTGCCAGATAGACTTAAAAACCCATTTTATTTACACGTAAAAAGAAATCTCTTCAAAGTTCTTTTCAACTTTCCTGCAAGGTACGTGTCCGCTATCAGTCTTGTGCACCAGATATCTGGCAGGTATCCTCAGATTAAAAGGTGCAATTATGAGTTAGCTGGCAAGATAAGGAAGTGACAAAGGAGAGGTAAGTGTGCAAAATGTCAAGAGATTGTTTGTTGAGTTTAAAAGAAAAGGGGTGCAGGCAGGAAGCGGGTGAATATTCAGATCTCAAAATTCACATCCGGACACCACGACAACAATCGAATATTTGGACATTTGGATGTTTGTGCCCCAGATATCCGGCAGGTATCCGTAGATTAAATGGTGTAATTATGAGTTAGCTGGCACGATAAGGAAGACATGAAGGAGAGATAAGTGTGCAAAATGTCAAGAGGTTGTTTGTTGAGTTTAAAAGAAAAAGGGTGCAGGCGGGAGGTGGATTGGGGGCAAATAGTCGGATCTCAAAATTCACATCCAGATACCACTACAACAATCAAATATTTGGACATTCGAATGTTCCTGCCCCAGATATCTGGCAGGTATCCTTAGATTAAAAGGTGCAATTATGAGTTAGCTGGCACGATGAGGAAGTGACAAAGGAGAGATAAGTGTGCAAAATGTCAAGAGATTGTTTGTTGAGTTTGAAAGAAAAGGAGTGCAGGCGGGAGGTGGGCGAATATTCGGATCTCAAAATTGATATGTAGATACCACTACAACGACCAAATATTCGGACATTTGGATGTTCGGGTCCAGCCCTAAGTGAGACCTAAGCATTCCAAGAATTCGTGCAGTTGTCATTAAAAAGCTAACCTCAGCTAGTCCCAGCACCCAGTGAGCAGACAGAACGATACGACTCCTGACTCTCATGACCTCCTCTAATGTGCCTAACCTTCAGAAAAGAACAAAACCCACAACACTTGTCTTATCGAGCCTTGAAGTGGGTTAATCCAGCAGCTTTTAATCGTCAACCTATGTGAGCAGTATATGACCACATCAGTTAAGCTTTCAACACAAACGACTGGACTTTGGACGGCGTAAAAACACTGAAAGCGTTGCTTTGTTGCCAGTCGGCTCAATCAAAGCCCACATGCTCTAAATCTGGCTCACAACTATATTTGTCCGCCGTTTGTTTGAGGTATTTTGCGCCTGCCTCTTCAGTGTGAACAAAGCAATAAAAAAAGAAAACGGGACAAAAAGAAACACAACGCTGAGCTCGTCTGCAGCGATTAGGATGTGTGTTGTGCAGCCAGAGAGCAGCAGGCAAACTTTTAATCATGTCCAGGGCCAATTTGGAAGCACTGGTGGGAGATCCCAGACTGGACATTGCGTGAGGAGGGCTTGTGTGGGCAAATGCCAAGGGGGCCTAATTTGCAGGACTAAAGCTTGGCCTCGATAAACTCCAGCGGCATGCTTCCAGGACAGCACAGATAAAAAGTCTAACCCTGTGTTTAAAGTATATTTCAATAAAGCAAACGAGGGTGTTGGAAGCACGCCATCGAATGACTTTGCTTAGAAAACGCTCCGGCTATTCCCGGCATTATGAAGTACGGCTAACTTTAGAACATGGCGTGGCCTCAGACAGCCCCAGGAGTGCTTGACTTGTACAACCTTGAGCAGGGCGACACGCCCTCGCTAAAAGAGCAGCATATTAGCTGCTGCTCTGAATGTCACGAAGAACAAATGAGCAGCCTCACATTTTTCGTGTTCACAGTCTGTTTGGTAACTTTAAGTCCGACTGATGTGGGCTTTAGAAAGCGGGGATTAGTTGCTGCTGTGTAAAGCTAATTGCTCTCTAAGGTGGGCAGAGCCATCTCTTTAATCTTACATACCAAACATACCGAACCTTTGCAGAGCTAATACTTTAATCAGTTTAGCTGCTCTTTTAGATGTAGAAACCTATGGATATTAATGGTATATATACACAACATGCCCAAACAAACAACTTTAAACACGGCCTCAAAATGTTATAGCTGGTGCTTTAAAACATTAAAAAAAGGTCACATCAGTCGAGCAGTGTTTGATGCATGGCTACGACTGAGAGGCACTATATGTTCTGTATCTCCATTCAAGAATTTTTTGGACACGTGTGTGCAAGCGAGATAGTAAAAGCAAACACGAGACACACCCTTCTGCGAAGTGTCGTCCAACAAGCTTTAACCGAAAATGATCTTTGCACACTGTGAACCTGTCGTCAAGGTTGTTGAAACACAAGTTGTGGAACAGGCAGTCACTCCCGCCAGCTATCAAGATTTTTACCCTCGAAGTAAAGCAGAGTGAATGTGATGTTTTAAATATAAGCTTTATTTTAAAAAGAAAATATTTAAGAGACTGGAAATGATTTGTAATTAAGCAGAGTTCAGTTCAAGGACAGCGAGGGAAGATTAAATATCACTGTCCCTGAAATCCTCTCCAGTTTATACGTGTTGCAAAAGCAGCTTCCTCCTCACAGTGTTCTTAGAAAATGAACAAATTCCTTCGGGATAATAAAGCAACCATTGCTTCATAAATAGGTTACTGTTACTGTGACATTACAACAGCGCTATTGTGAGTGGGGAGGTAGAGGGTCACAAGCGTTAGTCTCTCGTGTACAATCAGTCGCACTCTTTGACTAAATTAACTGAAGCAACACAACAAGTGTGAACTTGCACTGTTAATAGTCGGATATAGTTGTAGTTTTAAACTGCTGACACGATCAGCTACCAACGACCACTGCGCTCAACTTTTGAATTTACATAATTAGCATCCAGTGCAACCTTAAATACACCCGCCACGGGCACAATAACAATAATTACAGTGTTGTGAGCAAAATCTCCAGCTCTTATTACAAACTGTTTGTGTGAATGTTTTTCAGCTGTTGTTGCTGTGAGATGCTGTGTAATTTGCAACTGGGGCAGCACTCATTACAAAATAATTAGCATTTCCCAGAATGATACAAGAGTCAACAACTACCTCCTGATAAAACGGTTTTCTTCCTGCTACAGGACGTGTTTAGAAGAGAAACTAAACCCTTTTCCTGGAGGCCCACATCCAATTAAAAATTAAGTAAAAAACACTGTCTAACTGGTGATTAAACCTTAAACCTACATACAGGAAGAGGACATGAGAGCCTGACACTGGCAGTGTCCAGCAGGATTTCCATCCGTGTATAATGATGAAGAAAGTCATTCTCTTTTTTTTTGATGGTCACCAGACCCTTTGGGAGGTTCTCTTACCTCCCGACCCTCTGACATACCCTGTAACAGGTGTAACACTGCAAATGTTCTGGGTCGGCTCGCCTTCACAGACTCTGTGTTGGTTAGCCCACCGTATACCGGAGCACTAATAAACACCCCCCTACAGCAAACGTCACATGAGGACTAAAATTTCTTCAACAATAAACACCAATTAAGTAGATTAAAGTAAACTATTGGTGCAGAGACACAAATCAATGTCCAACACACGGCATAACGCCATCTATGCATGCACACCTGCTTCATTAACATATTATAACTGCCCCTAATAATTACACCTTTGACTGAACGTCACTTAACCGAACCCACAAAACATTATCAGCACAGTTAATCAGTACATGATGTACAGCACAGGCCACATAACCTGCAACTGGTGTATTGCATTTGCTATATGACAGAACAACTAATTAGTCTGCCTACGTTAAATGAAATCACAAAAACACACCCTGGAAAAATGGAGCATTTATACCCCTTAAGTTAAATAAAATTGACTCTTTTCAAAGACTTGATTCATTTGATTTTCTCTCAGACCAAAATCCACAGTAACCAGCTATTCTTAATAATAATAATTTTTCAGTTTACCTTTTAGAGCAACTCTATTCCTGTTGGCAAAATGACGAACTAACAAACACAGAGAGGAATAATACGAGGAGACAAAATGAGATGATGAGAGACGACAGGGGGAGCAGGAGAGGAGAAGAAAAGAAAGAGGGGGAAGGAGAAAAAAAAAGAAAAGCGAGGTGTGGGATGCAAAAAGAGATGGTGAGAAAACCGGAGCGACCACAGGGGGAGCAGGAGAGAGGGGGTCGGGGGCGAGTAGGAGTCATTGTGCAGGACGAATCACATGAGGGTCATGCTGAAGGAAAAGCTGGGAAAGTGTAACAGCAGCGGGGCAGGCAAATCCCATTTGCGAGGCTTGTGCGAGTATTCTTAAGACAGCAGCACATTCTGAATTATGGACATTAGCTGCAGACGAGGGGAGGCTCTGTGTGAGAGGAGACAGTGATCTTGGTGGTTGGGTTTTTCTCTTGGCCACTTATACAATAATATAAGTTAAATTCACACATGGTAGCAGTACTAGGTGTCAGGCACATAGTAAACCCTTTGTGACTGTGTAATAAAGATGCATTCATAACAGTGTGTAAAATGACATGAGGGTTCTCTCTCAGGACGTCCTAGCTGTCAATGTCACCTGCTGCTGACCTGAGGGATCCTTGACACAAACTTGTCCTACCATATGTCACCACGTGGGCCACATTCAGTCAATTTAGCTTCACCTGAATGTACACAGGTAAGTTAGATTAGTGGAAAAACGGTCGTAAAGATATGTTATCCACGCAGCAGCAGCCTGCTCTCTGTCAAGGTCAGCAAAGTGTGTAATGTCTACCCACTGACACGGTTACCCCCTTCAGTCAGTCAGTCAGGGTCATGAGCAGCCGTTAACACCGACACGACAGCACTGGCTTGAACGTGACTACCGGCTTCCCTCGTTATGGCGTCCTTGGCTCATTGTGGGGGGAAAAAATTGGGAAAACTCAACGCGAGCAAGGGGGGCAAGAAACCGATAATGTGACAGGGGCAGAACAAAAGCAAGTTAGCCTTACAGGTTAGCTTAAAGTGACACTAACTGTACTTCCGCGCAGGAAAGAAGAAAAGAATATATATATCTTCCACACATGCGCTTTAACTATTTCAGCACCACAAACACTCCCGTGGTTCTGTTTTTTATTTTATTTTATTTATATAATAAAAGTCTCACCTTCAAAACCGACTTGAGTTTCTTTCGGTGACAGCCCGGGACACGAGGCTCCTCTCTCCGCGGCTTCCTTGCTATCAGATCCCTGTCAGCCAGCCGGTCGTCCTTCACCACGCTGTTTCCAGTTTTATCTCCCATTGGACGCAGCCGCAAGCCTGCGTCGCGCCTACGTCAGTGCTCTCGCAAGTTATCGCGAGATGTTGCCGGTACTAGTACCAGGGGGTCGGCTGTCAAGCTGCCACACACATGCGTTTTAACTTAAAGTTTAAGTGCTGAAAAAGGGGCACATTTTACACACTTTGACGAATTTAAATGAATAATAAACCGCTGTTAAGTCGTTCTATATTGGAGAAGATGACAACAATAATATTAGGAAGTTTATAATTAAAACTATACCGCTGCACATGAGATAAAAACCACAAAGTTGAGTTCAGGTCACTGCTATACGTACTTGCTTACGTGGGAATTTGTACCAATTAGTACTGATCTATATCTCTATATACCAGAAACACATTCACGTGGAACGGTTGAGATTAAGATTTTATATACAGAGAGAAAAAAGACCAATAAACCTGACCAGCTATTTATAACATGGTTAATACAAGTCAAGTCACACTTTTTTATATTTAGAAAAACAGATGTAGGCTAAGGTGCCAAAGAATGAATTTAAATATCACTGTTAAAACCCTACCATATTGTCTGAAATATACATTTGCAAATTATATATTTAGGTTAAACCCCAACTGTATTTTTTTTTCTTTTAATTTTACCAGACTAATTTAAAAATAAGATTAAATTCTACAATATAAAAAATAATAATTAAAAAAGCATTGCTTGACTAAATTAGCTACTAGAGTTAAGGCTGTATAATGATATTCTTACACTGATTTAACTGACTAATTTGTATATTAAGGCTAAAATATGATATAAAATATAAACTGTCTGACTAAATTACTTATTCAGGCTATTTTATTTATTATGCAAAGTTGCTGAAATAATTTAAATACTAAGATAAAGAGCCTCCAACATTATTTCTTATTCAAATTCACCTGACTAATTCAAATATTATGACATAATAGTGTATACTATTAGATAATAATATATACAACAATATTAGGTTTACGACCCTGCAATATTATTTAACAGAATTAAATATCAAACTTAATGAAATGAAATTAAATGAAAAATGAAAAATGAAATGAAAAATACTTTATTTATCCCAGAAGGGAAATTCAATATTGTAAAAGCTCACTTAAAAAAAAAAAAATCAATATAGTATATTTTATACAACAATAATAATAATCATTCAGTCAGTCAATTGTCAGTCAGTCAGATTTGTTCTTCAAGGTGATGGCTGTTGGCAGGAATGAATTCCTGTATCTCTCCGTTCTACAGTGAGACTGACGCAGCCTCCCACTGAACACACTGTTNATGAAATGAAAAATGAAAAATGAAAAATGAAATGAAAAATACGATATTTATCCCAGAAGGGAAATTCAATATTGTACAAGCTCACTTTAAAAAAAAAAATCAATATAGTATATTTTATACAACAATAATAATAATCATTCAGTCAGTCACTTGTCAGTCAGTCAGATTTGTACTTCAAGGTGATGGCTGTTGGCAGGAATGAATTTCTGTATCTCTCCGTTCTACAGCGAGACTGACGCAGCCTCCCACTGAACACACTCTGTTGATTCTTCACTGTGTTGTGGAGAGGGTGAGAAGAATCCTCCATCATCTTCATCATCTTGTGCAGCATTCTTTTTTGAACAATCAGCTCCAGTGGTTCCAGAGTTATCTCCAGCACAGAACCAGCTTTCTTGATCAGATTGTTTAGTTTCTTTAAATCTCTGGTTCTGATGCTACTGCCCCAGCAGATGGCTGCAAAGCTGATTGCACTTTCCACAACAGACTTATAGAAGATCTGCAACATCTTGGTGCAGACACTGAATGATCTCAGCTTCCTTAAGATGCTGTAATAAAAAGTTTTATACAAATTTACCCGACAAATATTAAGGTGAAGACCCTACGGTACTATTTATTATGCAACTCTACCTGACAAATTCAAATATTAAGGTTAAGACCATAATAACATATAATATAGGTAATAATGTATAGCAACAACATTAAGGTTAAGACACTACAAGTAGTTAAAATCTCCTGCACTTCACTCACCAACAACATTAAAACAGACATTTACACATTATTGCATGAGTGATGACAATCTTATTCAAGGAGCTTTATTTGTCATGCCAGCTCACATTCACGTTTGTGGTACGAAATTAGTACTCAGGTCCCTTTCTTTCTTTTTTTTTTTTTTCTTTAAAGAAAAAGCCTGATAAATAATCGGTACAATAAAAACAAAAACAAAAATTTAAAGTAAAAATACAGCAGTATAAGTGTAAAAAAGCCAAAAGCAGTTATGTTTAGCACTAAACATTGGTGTAGCAGCGAGGTAGTTGTAATATTGCACTTGGTGGTTAAAATATTGCAAATATATGGATAAAACTGCACATATATGGAATCAAATCAAGCTTATTGTCATGTTACTGTACATTCACAGCAGTGCAAACTAGATGAGAGAGCGTTTCTTCAGGATCCAATAACTAAAAGCAATTCCAATAAAGAAGTGTTTGCACATCTGGATCAGCAGTTCATAATACATGAATCATAACATGACAGGAGCCTCATAATGAGTACTTGTACTTACTTCTAATGCTGTAAGTACAGTTTGTTGACAATACTTACTTTTACAGAAGTCAAATCTTACATTACAGACTGTTAAAGTGGCCTATTTTTACAATGTTATGCAACCTGTCTTATTTAAGGGAAGAATCTGGACACTTTTTCCACTGTTGGTCACCGTGATGTGACCCAGCATCACGGACACACTAAACAGTTTGCGCCTATAGTAATAATAGGATGTTTGGAGATTATTGACATGCCATGAGAGGTTCTGAATTATGTTGCATATGATGAGACATACTGTGCAGTTTCTATAAATGCTTTATCACCATCTTAGTTTGGGAGAAAGCTGTTGGTTTATCTAAGCCAGGGATTACCTTGAATGACCCCCCAGCGGGTCACAGACAAACTGGTGACTTTCATGTATGCTCACCTTGAAATAAGCATAAACAGAACAGCAGTCTGCCTGACTGGGAGCGCTCCCTTTCCAGACCCCACAGTCCACAAAACAGTGTTTTCTTTATGCTGCAGCTGTGAAAATGTCTCTAGTGAAGGAAAGGAAGTGCAGGCCTATTCAGTTCGGTCAGTCTGCTGACTAAGTCAGACACACAGCTTTTTCCAGTTAAGTTGTCTGGGACCATTTCTGCTGCTTTTTCTTGCCCCAAAGTTACTGTTGATATCCAGAACGAACATGGTTTAGTGTGAAACAACTCAAGATTAAAGTGCAAAGTTTGAAAACTACCAGGTCACTGTGAAGGTTACCGGAGCCACAACTGGTAAATAATTCAGTGCAGAGACAGGAAACGAGTCCGGTGCCTGCAGCCATAAAAGGAGACAATATCGATAATTTGGTTATTATATTACCCACTGTTATGTTCATACAGACGGGGCTGACAAATCAACAGCCCCTGTGATTGGACGCTTGTGGAGGGCAGGAGCAAAGCAGTCGCCACTGGTGGTAAATTATTAGTAAATCTTTGTAAACAGGCACTTCTTTTTATTTTTTTGATAGCTGCTTTTGCAACCTCGTTTATTTGCCATCACTTTTAATTATTGATTATTGAACTGAACTGGCCTTAGTGAGACTGAGCAACCATACCTGTAATTGCTCTTTTGGGTCGGCTTCAGTAATGACATGTTTACGCCTGGCGTCGGGCTGCTACCTTGTGTTTTGCACAAACTATAGTCATTGGGTTAAGTGAACTCAGGTTTTAATAATGTTCCCACAGCAAAACTTTCCCACATTTTATGTCATAATTGTTTGGCAGTTTGAAGAAAAGCAAAAAGAGGACTTTATGTGACAGAGAAGATGTGTGTTTTCCAGGTATCCATAACAACAGCCGACTTAAAGTGCACTAGTTTTTAGAGCATGCATGTTAGTTCCCACAATCACACAACTGTATATCTCCTGCTAAACAAAACAGTGGACATGATGGGAATTAATACTGTCCGCTCTTGGAAACGCTGGTCTGATTTTCAAGGATTTAGAGTTCTGAAAGTTCAAGAGCATTTTTTTTTTCTTTCCTTTAGAGCAGGTCGTTGTTGTAGTTTCTGGCTGTTTAAGGCCAAGAATGCAAAATCCCCATAGTGACTGTAGTCGGAGTCGATTTAATCGTCTCTGTTATGTGTGTAATCATGACTTGACACTCTCATGTGGTCTGGCCAGAGTCAAATAACAGGTAATAACGGGCCGGCCTGTGGTGTTACATCTGATTGTTTTACTCTGGGTCGGAGAACGTCACAGCAAGCCAACAGATTTCCACAGTATCTGTAGCTGCCACTCATGGCGCCGGAACAACACTCCGACTGTGCAAAAGCAGACAAGGAAATGTTTTCTCAAGAAATGTCAGGGTTTTTTTTTTTGTTTTGTTTTGTTTTTGAATACCGAAGACACACTTGTACAGTGTCCACACAGACACTCAGGAGGCTGCAACACTAAACCGCCTTTCTGAAATCGTTAAGAAACTTCTCATGCAACACCTTCCTTCCCTTCCTACACACCGACACTTCCTCTTTTGTGGATACCTCTCAGAAAGTTCACATTTCTGACATTATCGTGTAATTGCTGTCCAAAGCCGAGGCACATTATTTTTAGGATGTTAACATTTAATTTCTCCTCCTACGTGATCAATATCTGCAAATAAGACTCTAGAAGATAGTGATGGTACATTTGGTTCGCTTAAATGTCTTCAAATCTATCAGGTGGATGGCCACTAAAATCTGCAATAGACAGTCACTGCATAGTGAATACTTTGGTGATCACTTGGCTTTTCCTGTGGCCACACAGGGTTGACGTCTGTGGTTCAGAGTTAAATAAACTCGGTGTCCACGCTTTGAGGTACACCTGTACAATCTAACACAATAAAGTACAAGAACGGTGCAATAACATCTCTCTTTATGAAGCTCATATTGTTCTGTATTTGAAGAACTGGAATTGTGTTGATCATCTCGATACAATGGGCTGTAAGGTGGGTTGGTGGTTAGCGCCGTTGCCTCGCAGCAAGGAGGTTGCCGGTTCGTGTCCCGGTGAGGACACCCGGGATCTTTCTGCGTGGAGTTTCCATGTTCTCCCCGTGCAGCGTGGGTTCTCTCTGGGTTCTCCAGAAACATCCATCCATTCATTATCTATACACCGCTTAATCCTCACTAGGGTCGTGGGGGGCTGGAGTCTATCCCAGCTGACTCAGGGCGAAGGCAGATTCACCTGGACAGGTAACCAGTCTATCACAGGGCTACACTTAGAGACAGACAACCAAGCACACTCACATTCACACCTACAGACAATTTAGAATCACCAATTAACCTCAGCATGTTTTTGGACTTGTGGGAGGAAGCCGGAGAACCCGGAGAGAACCCACGCTGCACGGGGAGAACATGCAAACATGCCCCCACCGGGACGTGAACCGGCAACCTTCTTGCTGCGAGGCAACAGTGTTAACCAACTGCGCCAACTTGCAGCCCTAGTCCAGAAACATGCTGAGGTTAATTGGTGATTCTAAATTGTCCGTAGGTGTCAATGTGAGTGTGCTTGGTTGTCTGTCTCTAAGTGTAGCCCTGTGATAGACTGGTTACCTGTCCAGGTGAACCTGCCTTCACCCTGAGTCAGCTGGGATAGACTCCAGCCCCCCACAACCCTACTGAGGATTAAGGGGTGTATAGATGGATGGATGGATGTCGGTACAATGCAGTGTTCTGCTGGGAAAACACTGGTTCTGGCATTGGTGTGGATGTTACACCGACGTGTACGATCTACAGAACCTACAGGACAATATACCCAACTGGTCTGGGATGGCTGCTTCATGCAGAACACAGAAAGAGGTTCTGCTGCTCCTCTTGAGTAGAATTTGAAGACCCATCGGGACTTCTTCAATCGGTGGAGGAGTGTTCAGCTCCATCGATGTCCTGTAAAGAGCGCCATGATCTCCATTGTGAGCAGTCTCCACGAGCAATCTCCACGAACTCCGTCTGAAGTTTCTTTGTCAGGCCTTTTTCTACTGTATTCAACTCTCTCGCCCCCACACACATTTACTGCTACCACAGTTTTTATCCTTTGCACATAAGCTTGATTACACACACACACACTTCTAATAGGCGCTTCCTCTTTAGCCCATACATGTGATACCATTAGGATCTGAGTCACGTATTTGATAACAGCACAGAGCACAGTTTGGCAGTCACAGGATACATGTTGGTAAAAAGACGAACCATGAACTGCTTTCAAAATGAGTCGCAGACAGTGGCCTCATAGACATGCCCAGACATGAGCTGTTTAAGGGACGCTGACCTTTCTTGCTCTCTTGACATTTTCACCCCTTCTCTCATCTTTAACTGTGCAGCTTTAATTCAGTGGTTACACAAAATCACCTTTAATTCACTGCAATGTTTAAATAACCATTTCATATTTCAACCATCACCAGATTACAGCCAGTGTTCTTTGTCAGTAGCTGCTTCTGGGATCTCAAACCTTGACTCCACTTGACAAGGAACATGACAAAGAGCCAAGAGCGATGACCCAGCCTCCAAATTCCCTAAATCCCCAGTTGACTGAGCATCAATGGGATGCGCCAGAACAAGCCTGATCCAACCACATTACCCAAAGGATCAACTAGCCTACACAATATTATTCAGGTGGGTTTAAATGTTGTTCCTGGTGTATGTTATGAAGCTCATAGTTGGTGTTATACTGGATAACATTCTGTTGAGAGGTGATTGTATTTTTATGTCCTGCTCATAGGTAGTGGGTAGAATACTGAGATACACCACTGGGTAGAATGCAGTCCAGTACAACATGACTGAGTTCACAACTGTGATCTAAATGCTAGAACATAGGGAATTTATGCATCTCTTGCCAATGGGAAATAAAACTGAATATTGTGGCAGAACAGCTGAAGAGTTCGTTTGCAAATACAGATACGTCCATCTTCACAAACCTTCAGAATTTCTCCATCGTCTACCTGAGACAACATCAATCAAACTGAAGTTATCTCTATTTTTGTCATTTCTACTGAGTCACATCCACTCAGCTTCAGTTTGATTGATATTATCTCAAGCAAACAACCAAAAAAAAAAGTTTTCTGAAAATCTACAAAAATGGGGCTACCTGGAACTCTTCAGTTGTATTTAATAGGGTTGCTCTGTCCAGATGTCTTGAAGAAGCGAAAGTCTTTATTTGTCACGAACACCCACATACAGCACGGGGAAGTACTCTTTCCAGATATCTCATTTAGGATCATAGTGTGGGTTCAGCCACAATAAGGTCTTCCTGCAGCAGACTGGATTAAGCGTCTTGCTCAAGCACCCCACAACGGCAGCTTAGGTGCAGTGAACTCCCCCTATATAAATGTAAATAATATTTATCATAGTATCTATGCTCCCAAGTAGATAAAGTAATACTTTACTGTCACCAGAAGGTCATTTTTTCCCACTTATTTAGTGAAATAACTTGATACCTACAACATGGATTCATCAGAATTCTTGAGAAGATAGTCATGGTTCCCAGAAGATGTATTCTCATACGTTTATCATCTTCTCACTGTATACAATACAATACCTTGACAACTACCGAATGGATTGGCATGTAAGTTTCTGCAGATACTCAAAGCAATAAAATCTAACAGCTTTGGTTGTCACCTCATCAAGAAAATTTGAAGAGTTCATTTGCAAAAAGAGATCAGTCCATTTTTGTAGATTTTCAGAAAGCTTTTTGTTGCTGTTGTTTGCTTGAGATAAAATCAATCAAACTGAAGTTGAGTGGATTTGACTCAATAGAAATGACAAAAGTAGAGATAAATTAACACTTAATCCTGTCTGCTCCAGGAAGACCTTATCGCTGCTGAACCCGCACTCTGATCCTAAATGAGATATCTGGAAAGAGTACTTCCCTGTGCTGTATGTGGGTGTTTGTGACAAATAAAGACTTTCGCTTCTTCAAGACATCTGCACAGAGTAGCCCTGTTAAATACAACTGAAGAGTTCATTTGCAAAAGCAGATAAGTCCATTTTTGTAGATTTTTAGAAAACTTATTGTTGTTGTTGTGTGCTTAAGATAATATCAATCAAACTGAAGCTGAGTGGATTTGAATTCAGTAGAAATGACAAAAATAGAGATAATGTAAGTTTGATTGATGTTGTCTCAGGTAGACGATGGAAAAGTTCTGAAGGTTTGTGAAGATGGACGTATCTGTTTTTGAACTCTTCATTTGTCAAATAATTTGGTGATGAGGCCAAATACCTTCATCAACCTCCATTATTATCCATCCATCTACTATCTATACACCGCTTAATCCTCACTAGGGTTGCAGGGAGCCGACTTAGGGCGAAGACAGGTTCACCTGGACAGGCAACCAGTCTATCACAGGGCTACACTTAGAGACAGACAACCAAGCACACTCACATTCACACCTACAGACAATTTAAAATCACCAATTAACCTCAACATGTTTCTGGACTGTGGGAGGAAGCCGGAGAACCCGGAGAGAACCCACGCCAGGACATGAACCGGCGACCTTCTTGCTGCGAAGCAACAGTGCTACCAACTTTGCCACCTTGCAGCTCCACCTTCATCAACCTCAACACTTCACGTTAGGGAAGCTGCTATGATGGTGAACCTGGAACTACTCTGTGTTTCTCCCATGCTTGTAGACGTTGTTTCTTAAACACGTGTCGTGATGCATGAAAAGCACTAAACAGAACCGTGAATCAGAGACGAGAGACGGTGTCCTTTCTGCGTATTTTCTTTTAACTCCATAAAAATGAGTAAAGCCTTTAAACATTCATTGTTATTGTGCTGCTCCTAATGAAACCCACACTCATCTCAGGAACTCTTTCTTGGAGGAGCTCCGGACTGCATGATAAATAAATGTCTTGTTTTTCCCATAACGCTTCTAAATCCCACTAAAAAACTGCTTTGTGCCTGTTTCCGAGGTGAAGTCAATTATGAGATCAAGCTTTGCAGGATGTAAACTCGGTAGCGGTGATCCCGTCTTTGAGAAAAACAAATGAAGGTGGTCTCACGGCAGCTCCAGCTGGACTTTTTTTTTTTCTCCACAAAGTCTTGAGTTGTAGGAGATGAAAAAACGTTAACGATACCTTACGCCGCGTACAGATTCCCTCACAATACTGTCAATTACACAAAAGTTAGGTGAAGGAGATTTGTTTTTTGTTCTTCGTTTCCTCTAGTGATGGTTTGATCTCCCTCCAGGTATTGAGTTGATTCTGAAACTGAAGCAGGTGATTTTTTTTCATCTGTTATTGCATTTTGACAGAGGACGTGTAAATGAACACCTGCAATGTGTTTATGCAAAAACAAAATGCAGGGGGGGAAAAAGTTTTTTAAAAAATCTGTTGTATGATCTTCGCTATTTTTGCATTATGTTATTTTAAGCATGGAATCAGCTTCAGGGTTTCACACCACAAGCTTAAAATCCAGTCTGATAAACACCCAAGCAGTGCAGATGTTCTCACTGGTTAGCGACAGACACGGTTCGGTACCGTTTGGCGGAGAAATAAAGTTCCATCCCATCTGGTTTATGGGTAGTTTTGAGTCCTCCTGAGTCAGATTTAGTGTGTGGCCTTGGTTTATTTTTCCTCGACAGGAAACCACGATTCTGCAGCTGTTAACACAGACAGTCCTTTATAAACACACACCTGCAAGGCTGAACTAGACCAAACCAAACCAAGATTTCCTCCAAGAACCATTGGAAAATCTGCCGCATGCAAAACACACAGACAGAACCGGCTACGACCAGAACGCCTGCTGATGGCTGAATTTTGTCAAGTTAGGTTTGGTGGAATCAAAGGCAGCTATGCAGTGACACTGTGAGCTTTCTTTACGAAGTCAAAACCACGTCGCATCATGAAACTTTAAGAAACAAAAGGCTGGAAGAAAGATTATTTTAAAATGTGTCCTTTGTTTTGGATAGTGTAGTGAGAGAGAGACAGGAAAGTGGGGGAAGGACATGTGGGAAAGGGTCATGAGCAGGATTCCAACTCATGACCTCCACAGTGGGACTGTAGCCCTGCACATGGGACGCCAGCTCAACCAGGTGAGCCATAGCGGTGCCCCTAAGACGTGGCCTTTTAAACTGATTCGGCTCCGACACGATTCACAGAAACAAACCTCGTACACTCTCTTTAACACACTCTTCGATCCCGCCTTTTTTCGGTATCTTCATGTGTCACCTTCGACGGGCCCAACAGTAATGCATCACTTTCTCAGAAGAGATACCCTTATCTCTGTCCCACCCAAGAGCTACGCAGGGGTGGAAAGCCGCGAAGGAGTGCAATCTACATTATGTGGTCACATTACAATCAGCCCTCGGCAGCAGATACTGTGAAGCAAGAGACAATGTGATGGGAAGCTGCACAGCTGCTACATGGAGGTGCTCCCTTCTGGAGAGGAGCCGAGACTTGATGTCTCTGTAGGGCAGCTCCAGGATGTATTAAAGAAAGCAAGTGCACCACTGTCAGACTGTTCCAGTAAAACTAGATGATAACGGCACAATGGCTATTCACGGCAACAATACCGAGCAGGAGCCCATGATGGCATTTCAGCCTGCATTTCCTTCTTGGCACACAGTCACACATTAAAGAAGCTTATAAGGAAGTAAGAAAGAGGGAATGTACGTCGATCACGTCTGCCAACGTGGATCTCCAAAACCAGAGAATCCTTCCTGTTATGACCTATTGCAGAAGGTGTGCCAACATGAGGAAATAAAGGCCGCCATCGCTCACACGACAAAGAGAATATTGCAGATGATGCAATTCTCATCCTAAATGAACGCAGATGCATCGGTGAGGAGAGCTGCTGCAGTTAAGTGATATGTTATCTGTCTACACACAGGGCTTGGCTCAAAGACACCGCGACATGCTCTAGTGGTGCAATACAGGAAGCCGAGTTTGGGTAAGAGGTGAACCTTTAGGTATTCCTACATCTTGTACACATGCATGTGTGCTGGAGCTTTTTGAATTCAAGTCTTGCTTGGTTTGTTCCAGTGATGATGATTCAGTGTCTAACCACATTTAAACATCCCGCTCATTTCTCTTACTGTAAGACGATTTCATTTCGTATTTTATCCAAAGCAACGTACATCCGAGAGCAGATACAGCACAAGCAAGGATCTAGTCAGGATAAACCAATCTGGATAGAATAAGTTCAAGTGTGATTGATGCCAGTAGCAGGCTGTGTGGGAGGTCATAGGAATTTCTACAACAATAATAAAGGACAAGAATAAAGGACAGCACATTTGAATACTTCAACCTATAGCAGAATATTATCTAACTTAACCTAAACAGCCAGAAACAACAGGCCTCTCCTCAAATTTAAAGTGTGTTCGGGGCTGGAAATGAGACAACAGTGACCCCCAGTGGTTGGTATAAAGTACAACACCAAGAATAAGGTAAAAAAATATTTATTGGACAAACATGTTAGCGACACAGACTTTCTCAGAAGCAAATGTGCTAATAATGTCATAATACATAATAAACCACTCACGCACATTAATTCACGCACACCGACAAACACACGACAACACTCGGTAACCCAACATCCACACGCGGCTTCACATCTGCACACGAGTCGAGCAGATTTTTGTTTCTTTTTTTTTTTAGTGGCTGGGTCGGAAGGGGAAGGGCATCCCCGTCATGAAAGGCTGAGCCGAGTACTGGGGGTGGGAGGAGGGGTGGGTGGCCAGAGGTGTGTGAGGGGTGTGTGCGGGGTGTGTGGGGAGCGTGGGGTGTGTGGGGATGGTGGGATGTGTGGGGATGGTGGGATGTGTGGGGAGCGTGGGGTGTGAGGCGATGGGCGAGTGGGCGGCGTGCGGGCTGAAGGCCAGCGGAGGGGTGTGTATGTTGTTGTAGTACATCACCGGGCCGGACAGCACCAGCTGGAGCAAACTGAGGACAGAAGAATGATTGAGAAGGAAAGTAAGAGATGTTAAGTTGGAACAAAATAACTTCCAAGTAATGTCTATGCACACGTTGGAGGTCACAACAAACAGCAGAGGGTTGAGGTAACACAAAGGGACCCCACCAAACACACACAGCGGTCTGAGTTCATGTGCAAAAGGTTTAAACATTGAAGAAACAGACACATGCATCAATGACTCTGTTCAGACTTTAATCACTTTTTTAGAGTCGAAAGAGCCTCACATACCTACTCATCTCTACGGCGGGGTATTAGGGCCACATTAAGAAAAATATTTTTCCAGACTTTGAGAGTAAAGTCGTAATTGTACAAGAATAAAGTCGCAATTTTAAGAGAATAGTCATAATATTAAGAGAAAAAAGTCGCAATTTTACAAGAATAAAGTCGCAATTTTATGAGAATAAAGTCGTAATTACTCCTGATACTAACGATAATGTGATGCTGATGCGCCAAAAGATGAAGTACCACCTGGTTCGTGAAACCGATGCTGAAGTCCAACTTCACGAAATGCTCCACAGCCTTCATTTTAACAACTTTGCTCTCCTAAAACATCTGGTTTAAATGTTAAGACTTTATTCTTGTAATATTACGAGTTATTCTTGTAAAATTACAACTTTATTCTTGTAAAACTGCGACTTTTTTCCTCATAATATTTCGACTTTATTCCCGAAGTCTGTGGACAATGTTTTTTCTTAATGTGGCCCTAATACTCCGTCGTACAGCTCTGCATCAGAAGTCACATATATTTATCTTATACTTTCTTACCCCAGTTTCAATTAAAGGACATTAATCTGTGTTTGATTTAACCCTGTAAGTGTACCATATTTGACACGTGAGTTTTTGAGACATCATCACAGTATCACTGTGATATTTTTTTTCCTTCCTGAAAAACCTGATGTAAACAATCACGACACATTCAGTGCACACATAATCCACCATGGATCAGTAGTTCATGCACCAAAGACTCCAAAACAATACAAACTGAAGCTCACATATGAAATTTGATATTCAATTCTTTTTAAAAAATTGTCAAAAGGTTCAATAAACACTCAATTTTCAAAAAAAAAATATTGAATTTTCTGGCAACTATTTCTTGGTTCAGGCTTTACAGGGTTAGAGTTACATCATTTACATAAAATTGGTTTGTTTATGAAGATTTTTTTTCAGCAGGTAAATTTGTTAGATTTCCACTTGCTGTCTTCAACCAGCCACACATATTGAACAGTGCAGAACAAACCAAAGTCTGGTTTGTTCTCCACATGAGGTTACTGATTAAAGGTGGTAAATTTATGCTACTTTCCAAATAAACCCCTGAAGTGTCGTGTACAGTTCTGGATTAAAAAAGTCGCCAGTGGAAATGAAGCACTAAAGCAGTGAACACTCACTTGTTGTGGGGGAGGCGGGAACAGATGGCTCGCAGGTCCTCTGTGAAGACAATATTATATGTAATAAGCCGCAGCACAATAAGACAATACATAACATATTAATCAGTCTAATATTTAACTGGCTAAACAGCTAAAATCTGTCGCTTTCTTTAAGGCTATCGGAAATCCTGCTTTTCATTTGGGTTTCTGTCCCAATAAAAATGAGCTGTGATGCTACTTGGCCTGGTATTTGGTCTGAAAGGCGAAGCTGTAAGTAAACAGTTGTACATGTATTATGAAGTTAAAAGATAGAACAATAAGAGGAACTGTGGCGTGTACAAAAGCTTAGGTATGGGTGTACTTGTACCTACTGGGGCTGTAGTTTCCAGGTGTCACTGACTGGACAATACCTTCATGAGGAGAAAGCGCTGCATCAACAGCCTGTCCAGGACTACTCTAGTATTTCTGATAGCAGGAGGACCAGACTACCTGTGAACTACTGCTGGAAACCAGTAGGTCAAACTAATTTAGCTATTAATAAACGTTTAATCTAAGACGACTCCGAACTCACTGACACCACGGCAAAAAAATCGTTGGTGTGGCTGCAGTGGACGACAAAGAGTCACATGGAAACTTTGCAAAACACACTTTGCATATGACCACTCAACTAACAACATGACACATCACCTAGAAACAGTCAGCTGCTTGTCTGAGCTATATTCCTCAATAGTTCTTGTGTGGGAACACCAATTTAATGAAAACCATTCTGTGTGCTTTATCTATCAGACTTTTCAAATGAGGGACTGCAACAGATGGTGAGTTTTTTTCAACAGCTGAGTTTTTGTCTATTTTTAGAGCCTTGTAGGAAGACTAATAAAGACAATAACACCAGATCCGATTAAGTTTTTGGATTCTACAGGAAAAGCTAGCCCAAGATAAACAGTTTCAAAGCTCCATATGCCATACTGTAGGAGTTATTAACGCCGGAAGATGGTCTGAGAGGATAGTTTGCCAAAACACAGAAAAATAAGTAAAATTTCTAAGAGCTATAACTTCAAAACGATTAGAGATATAGACTTAATATTTGGGATTTCTTCATAAGTTTGGTATAGGAGCATCTGAAGGGGTGACCTGGGAACATTTCTCAGAAAATGTTGAAACAGGTTGTCTTGTTTGTTGTTGGGTGTGAGTTTTGCAAGCAATCAAGATTTTGTTGTCTGTTGTAGCCATTACAGTTTACGGTTTCTCTGGCAGGACAGAGGGAGACGAAGAGATAAAGAGTCGGTCAGTGATCGGAAGGTCGGCAGTTCGATTCCGCCCTGTAACCTGTGTCATGGTCGTTGTGTCCTTGGGCAAGACACTTCACCACCTTGTGTGAATGAATGGATTGTTTGAGGTGGTGGTCAGAGGGGCAGAATGGCAGCCACGCCACTGTCAGTCTGCCCCAGGGCTACAATCGTAGCTACCACCACCAGAATGAATGTGTGTGAATGAATAAAGCGAGAAAAGCGCTATATAAATCTGATCATTTATTATTATTATTAACATACTCTGAGCTGGATTTCAAATGCTAATCATCAAACCAATTATTTCCCATCTTAGGTAGAGAAATGCACCTACTGTTGTCGTTGAGGGAAGCTATAGCAAGACAGGACTTTCTCCTACAATTCAATTCAAATGTAATTACTCTGCTTTTTTTTTTTTTTGCCTCTGCTTCGGTACCACTTGTACCTTTCCACACTCTTACCTCTCGAGCAGAGTAGGGCTCCACTGGCCATGGCCACTTGCAGGGCCTGAGCCAGCCGGTCAAGAGCCAGCTGGGACAACGCGTGCGTGTCAGCAGATGACGTGTGCGTGTGTTTGTCGGCCTGGTCCAGCAATCGGGAAAGATCGGAGGTCAGTGCGGCCAAAGACTCCATCTGAAGCAGCGCTAGGCGACCATAAAGTCCCTTCTCGTTGAGTATGTTGGGCAAAAGCATGAAGACCTGAATGTGGCACAGTATGGAGAAACAACTTTAAGACCTTCAGTTTGCACATTAAAGATATTCTCTGCACTGCATGCCGTATCTAGACACACACGTACCTGTAGGACACTTAAATGGAGCGCGGAGAAGAGAGGCCCTGCTTCTGGCTCGCTCTCCTCGCTTCCGTTCATCAGCGCCTGCTTCTTGTCTTTCCTGTAGACCAGCGGCGCTTTGATGCACCAGCGCACTAACCCCCCTAACGGTGTGACGTCGAGTGAGCTGATTGGCTGGCTGCCAGAGAGGGGCGTGTTCAGGAAGGTGATCAGAACGAGGCGAGGGTCATCTTGAATCCACGACACGATCATCTGGAGGAGCTCTAGCGGAGGGGTGAGCTCTTCTGGTAACACACACAAAGACGTTGACGTTACACATCTAGACTCAAAATTCAGTCTTATTTATTTATACAGATGTCTAATCCTGTTTTACGGAGATTCTTTTGTTGATAGGTTTTGCACTTTTGTGTGTACCTGAGGTGAGGTCGTAGAGGGTGGTGACAGCGGTGATGAACTGACAGCAGAAGCGTGGGCTGGCGCTGTGGATATTCTGCAGGGTGGGCACAGAGCCTGGTACCATACTACAGTAATCATCTACCAGCACCTGGGCCAGGCGGACGCAGTACACACGATGGGTTCTCTGCATGACACAAACACAGGCTCGTGATCAGCGCTCAGTGATTTAAAGTCCACAAAAATGTCCTCACACACAGCCTATAATAACAACAACACACTTTGATGATCACGTAAATATGTTTGAATCCTCACCTGTAACCAGGTGGCGGCACATTCCAATATGGGAACCCTGCCCACAGCGATTGCCATGGAAACCAGCTTGCCTAACAGTGCCATGCGGCTCTCATCTGCCTGGTTGCCTTGCAGGTTGAAGAGGGCGGAGAACATGAGCTGACGAACAGTGTCGCGGCTCTGCTCCTGAAAACAGCTGCACATGATCTCCAACAGCTGGAGCTCCTGGAGAGCACTCATCCTCTGAAAGAAACACACAGACGCACTTTATTGGCTGTCCACATTAGTGTGTGTATACATAGTGTGTTTACATAGAAGCCTTCCTGGGTGACGTCTTACCCTGGCCGGGGTGTTTCTGTCCTTGGGCGCGTGCAGGATGAACTCCTCGACCAGCTCCAGGGTTTTAGAGTCGACCTGAGGAGGCTGCCTGCCGGACTGCACCAGGTTGCAGATGTAGATGTCCAAGTGGTACAGCAGCTCCTTGGCTGCACTGAGGACATCCCGAGGGAGCAATGACTGACGAATGTCACCCATCGCAACCTGGCAGAGACCCATACATAATACCATAAATATTAAACCACCTTCATTAGATGTTGAGGAGAAATTTGACAGGTTTAGAGTGTGTTGAAGAAATTTTACTCATAGTCCTCATGTGAAGTTTGCTGTAGTGGGTGTTTATTAGTATTCCGGTATACGGTGGGCTCACCAACACAGAGCATGAGTCTGTGAAGGTGGACCGACCCTGAACATCTGCAGAGTCACACATTTATACTGTAAGTCAAAGGGTAGGGGGGGGGGCTGTATGTAAATACAGAGGTGAATAGAGGTAAATTAACATACAGTTGTTAATCAAATGGCAGGAGGTAAGGGGGGCAATGAACAACAGGGGGTGGAATCGGGTGCCTGTGACAGGAGGTAGGAAAACACATGACAAAAGGTGATGGGAAAACACATGACAACAGGGAATGAATTCAGGGGTCTTTGACCATCACAATAAAAGACAATGGCTTTCTTCTTCAAGTGCCATGCAGGTAATTAAATGGTTGTAAACAATGAAAACAACTTTAAAATGATGGGCTGTAATGATGTTGTGGGTTTCAAATTAAATATGCAACAGAGTGGGAGAAGAACAATAAGCACATCACATGTAGCTATAACAACAATGCACACTTCCTCTTTATGTCCGATTGTTCACACACAAAACAATAAAACGACTCCACACCAGAAGAGTAATAATAATAAAGGGCAGATGAAACGTTACACTCTGAGGCTGCTTGTATGTGGCAGCTGTTATTCTGCACTTCTCGGCTGGAGCGGCTCCACATTGAGTAGCTCCACCATCCTGCTACGGCTAGTGTTAGCAACGTTAGCTAAAGCGGCTGTCGCTCTCCTCCGTAGCGCAGCACGCCTGCGTTATTTATCCCCACAACATTAAAAAACACTTTGTAAGTTCTTACCTCTGCACAAAGCCCTTAATTATCCCAATAAACGACCCAAAGGCGAGACAACCGAGAGGTCTCGATCGACGACGGGACCGCTTCCTGACGCTACGGAAGTCTGCGAGGGACAAAACGTGTGCCATTGACGTTTGTTTAGTCAGCGGCTGTTTGACTCATTATTGTCGAAGAGCGAATGTTCATCGGTGTTCAAAAACGGTGTGTCCTTTGTTAACTGTCAGTTATATTACCAAGCAAAGCCCATAAGTAGTTCAAATTAGGAACTTCAATCATTTAAAAAAAAATTTATTCCCACATAAAAATACATTAAATAATACATAAATTATGGCTTAAATATCAGTATTTCATTTGGTAACCTTCAGGGTACGTTCTGGGGAGGAAAAAAACACAAGGGAATGTTACCTGAAGGTTTTCTAAAAGTTTCGACGTTCTGGGAACATTCCCTAAAGGTTCCTTCAAGGTTATTTTCCTGCTCCCTTTTGCTGGGAATGATTCAAGGATAAATGCATTCACCATCCATATACACTTGTGTTCTGTAACCTTCAGGAAACCATAAGGGAATGTTCCCCGAAGGTTCTCTAAAGATTATGTTGGTGTGAATGCTGTTTGAAGGTAAATCTGTTCATTTTCCCTGTGCATTTTTGTTCTGTAACCTTCAGGAAACTGTCTGGGAATGTTCCTTGAAGCTTTCAAAAATAACCCTCATGGATAAATAAATAATAACTACAACAAATACCAACAAGAGAACTAGCAGACTGCATCAGGTTGTCCTCTAGGATTTCTTTCCACTTTGCTGCGTTCATTTTACCTTTACAAGCCTTCTACAGCCTGCTGCCCAGAAGCATCCCCTCATCATGATGCTGCCACCGCCGTGCTTCACAGTGGGGATGGTGTTTGTTTGTTAGGGTGTGCAGTAATGTGTGTCTGCCAAACATAAAGTCAAAAAAGCTGCATTTTGAGGGTGTGTGCATCACTTATTTAGTATTTGATGCTTTTTTAAAATTAATTTAAACTACTCTGTTTTCATTTTAATCTGTTTTCACTTCACCATTAAATAGTGGGTTTTTAAATTAAATTAAACTGTCCATGATTCATTACTGAAACACAATAAAAAAGGGGGAACACTTCCGAGTGAATGCTTTTTATAGGCACTGTATGTTTTTAAGATTTTTCGTGTTTTTTTTTTTTTCTTCTTCAGTGGGTTTTAAGCCTATCCGTGACAGAGATTAAAAATAAATAAATAAAAACACTTACAGAGTTGTTTTCGCTTCTGGGCGGAAACCACATAACATATTGAAAATCACTTTGCCATAACTGTAATCCCTTCTAATCTACACGGGGGCGCGCCCGCCAGGCACGGGACCGACCGCCTGATGGGAAAAAAGAAAAAAGGGGGAAACAGCGGTGCACGCGCTCCGCCGCGCGCTCCCGGCAGCACTTCGGTCCTGCACTTTGCCGTCCCATCGAGAGATCCCAGGCAGAACCGCAACATGACCATCAACACCCTGGCGAAAGGGGGGTGGAACCGGGAGCAGATGACATGCTTTCGAAAGGTAAGACTGTGGGAGTGTGTGTTTTGTTTGGTTTGTTGTGCTTTTGGTGACATATTATGGGATGCTGTGGATGCAAATGTGAACACACTTGATCTGTTGGCTCCGAAATGAAATCAAATGAGTGTAAAACAGGGGATAACATATCATAAGGGTGCAGTTGTTCCTTATTTTCTGACTTATGTTTGTGTGTGTGGACTGTGAAGTGTTTTGTGTTGTGTGTGTAGCTGCATATTCACGTGTGTGTGTGTGTGTGTGTGTGTGCATCTTGTGCCCGACAGATGGAGAAAGTGATCGTGGCCATGCAGGACCCTGACATGGGCATGAAGATGAGAAACCAGAGGCTCCTCATCACTGTCATTCCACACGCTATGACAGGTGTGTGTACATGTGTGTGTGTGTGTCCCCTTATGTCAGTGTGCATTTAGGTCTATGTGCATGTGTGGACAGGGCACATTGCAGCTTGTCTTTGTCCCAGCGGTCATGCATAATGCAGCAGGAAATTTGGGAGAATACTGTGTGCTTTGCAGAGTGAAGGGAAGAACTTCATCCTCTTCTTTCCTCTTTTTGTACAACAAATAAACACAAGTCTGTCTCTTTGCATTGTTTTTTGCAGGTCACGACATAATTACCTGGTTGATCCAGAAATACAGCATCTGCGAGGAGGGTACGTGCATCATATGTTGTGTGTGTGTGTGTGTGTGTGTGTGTGTGTGTGTGTGTGTGAAGGACCTGCTGTGACTCGGTGCCTTGTTGTGTGTCGTCGCCAGTGTGTTGCCAGGATATGGTGTTTTCTCTCCAGCTGACGCGGTGGTGATTTATGTGCGTATTGTGGGGGGGTGTTTGCTGTTTCCAGTAAACAGGAATGGGGTGAGCCCCAGTGGGTCCAAGTTTGATTAACTCACCTGATGATCTGGGTTTGATTAGTGTCCCCGTGGAGGCCTTCGCCCCGGGAGGTTTCAAACCGTGCCTGAACTAAATTAGAGGCTGGAAAAAAAAAAAAGAGTAGCCCTCTGGTCCCTGTTGCCTCCGAGTAGACTGAAGGAGGGGAGAGTGGAGTCAGTCAGTAAGGCACAGAGGGAGAGAGGGAGAGTGGTAAGAGCTGATTAAAATGCAGCACACAGCTTTTTTTGGTAGCTGTCAGTCATAAAAGTAGGGCTCTTTAACAAATGAGGAGAGACTGAAGATTGATGAGGCATTTCATCACTGGAACAAAGCCTTGATTTGAGAGAGATTGCTGACACTGTGCATGTGTTTGACAAAAAAATATTTAAAAAATTGTGCACGACCAGCCGGGCTGCCGGCATTTTTGCCAATAATGGTTATTTATTCCCCGCATCAAGCTGAGTTTGAGAGCTTCAGTCCCACTAACATGTATTATTTGTATTTTCTAATTTAATATAGCTCGTCATTAAGTCAGATTAGATTGAACTTCATTGTTATTGCAAAGTTCAAACATCAAAATGTGGTTAACCAAAGAGTCCAAAAGTTCAACCAAAGAACATAATGCATAAAACATGTAATTTACCATATATGATACCACCACACCATGATGCTGCCATCACCATGCTTCATGGTGGAGACGGTGTTAAGAATCACCCATACGATAAAATCACACGTCCCATAGCCTACACATGTGCATAGATTTTGTTTGAACAGCGAGAAGGGGTGTGGCACAAGGTTCTGCTGCCAAAAAAGCTTCCCCACATCATGATGCTGCCACCACCATGCTTCAAGATGGAGATGGTGTTAAGAATAAGCTATATGATAA
This sequence comes from Stegastes partitus, assembly GCF_000690725.1. Taxonomy (NCBI): domain Eukaryota; kingdom Metazoa; phylum Chordata; class Actinopteri; family Pomacentridae; genus Stegastes; species Stegastes partitus. The sequence goes on along the minus strand of NW_007577731.1, from coordinate 3,205,171 downwards.
AAAAATACTTGATTTTAAAATGATGTCATGCTGTTTGTAGTATTTATCACATCCTGTAGCCTACACATGTGCATAGATTTTGCTTGAGCATTAAGAAGGGGTGTGGCACAAGGTTCTGCTGCCAAAAAAAGCACCCCCACATCATGATCCTGCCACCACCATGCTTCACAGTGGTGTGTTGGAGACATTATGCAGTGTTTGATGTCTGCCAAACACAGTGTCAAAAAAAGCTCAGTTTTGCCCTCATCAGACCGAAGAATCATCTTTCAGTTGACTTCAGAGTCTCCCACATGTTCTCTGGAAAACACTAGTCTAGATTCAGTATGAGCTCTTTTTTTCAATAGTGGCTATGTCTTTGCCATTCTACCATCAAGGTGTTTCATGTTTATTATCTCCCATCTCAGCCGCTGAAGCTTGTAACTCCTTCAGAGAAGTCACAGGTGTCTCTGTGGCCCTCCTATACGCAATATGTGTCTTAGAACACCTCATGAGGTCAATGTTGTGTCAGCTAGATGTCACGGCGTGCCTACTCTGAAGTTTGAGACTGTTCTGTGGTATTTAACAGAGGCTCTGCACGTTGGCGGCATGCTGGTGAAATACGGATATATTTACCCTCTCAAAGAGCCGAGGTCCATCGTGTTACACCCTGACGAGTCGCCCTACCGCTTCCAGGTCAGATGGTCATCTCTCCCACAGTATGTTCATTCTACCTGCTTTTGAAAACCTGCCCGTCCTCCCGCTACCTTTGACTAAACCGTCACCTTCTCTCCGTCGGTGTCCGTCTGCCTTTTTCACTCTCGCGCCATTAGCCCTCCTCCTAATCCCTCATCCATCTGCCACTCTCTGCTGCCACTTTTTCATCACCCGCTTTAACATCAATCACAAAAATAAATAAATAAAAACGTCACTTGTCACTTCTTTTTTTCAGACTCCTTACTTCTGGACGAGCACCCGGTGGCCTGCCTCAGAGCTGGACTATGGTAAGAAACAATGGTGGTAGGAGGGCGTAAGAAAGGATCTAACCTCTCTTTAAATGTTATGCATTGAGCTATGAGGGGAAACAACCATTTTCCACTTATTTTATAAACTGTCTTTCTTTTTTGTCTTCCGTCTTCTATCTCAGCAATCTATTTGGCTAAAAAGAACATAAGAAAACAAGGAGAACTGATGGAATATGAAAAGGTGAGGGAAGTGTGTGTCTGTGTGTCTAACAGACAGAGAATGTGTTTGTAAATGATGTGAATTATGCAACAGGAAAATTGGGGCAAGTGGCCTGTGTCATCCATCGTTCCTCCTCCTTCCTTCCTTCCCTCTTCCTTTTTAGGAGAGGTACAGTGTGTTGCACAAGAGGATCAACCACACCTGGGACTTTGTGGTGATGCAAGCCAGAGAGCAACTCAGGTACAGTCACGTGCACACATGCGCACCCCCCCCAACACAGAAGCACGTGCACACTCACTTACACTGTGATTTATGTTCAGGGCGTCCAAACAGAGGCGGAAGGCTGACCGCATTGTGCTAGAATGTCAGGAGCAGGCGTACTGGCTCATCAACAGACCGCCGGTATGTTCAGTACCACTGCATTACACTATACTACACAATATACTGTTCTGTACACTATACTGCACACTACACTGTTCTGCACAATATACTATACTCGACTGTACTGTACTGTACTACACACTATACTGTACTATACTATACTATACTATACTATACTATACTATACTATACTATACT
>NW_007577731.1:3200749-3203209 GCF_000690725.1 Stegastes partitus | reverse complement strand
CTATGCTATAGTATTTACTACACTACACCACACTGTGTGGTACTACACAGTGCTATTTATTACGCTACACCATACTATTATACATTATACAGTACAATATACTATAGACTAAACTATGCTTTATAGTATGGTATATTAATAATAATATTGTACTATATTTTTTATTTACACTGTCGCACAACACTGCACTAAATACTATACTCTACTATGTTATGCTGTACTATACTATACTATGCGATACTATACTATACTATACTATACTATACTATACTATACTATACTATACTATACTATACTAAGCTATGCTATGCTATGCTATGCTATGCTATACTATACTGTGTAGGACTACACTGAAGTACTTATTACACGACACTGTTAGATTACACTATGAGCAATATACTGCCATTACTGTACTAAATGCTCTACTACACTACCCTTCACTACACTATACTATAACATGCTACACTATGCTATACTTTATACGTTACTATGGCATAGCCATATAAGCATATAAATAACGAGATATCCTCTGTTATATAACTGTTGAAGTGCTGTGTGGCAGTATATAAAACAGTCCGAGGTCCCACTAATGTTCACCCACAGTCCCTTCTGCCTCCCGCATGAAATATTCAACCTATCTGGTAAAAGCCTCGGCTGACAACTGGAGAAACAGAGCGAGTGTTAGAGGGAGGGAGAGAGGGAGGTAAAGAGAGAGAGAGAGAGAGAGAGAGAGAGAGAGAGAGAGAGAAAATCTTCACATTCTGCGTCCTTTATGTGTTACTCAAACGCGACTTTATTCTTAGACAGAGACGGACAGAGAGAAATAACAAAGGGGAAGGAAAAACCCAGGGGGTGAGGAGGGAGGAGGAGGGAGGAGGAGGGAGGAAAGCGATGGAGCGGGGTAGAGGAGAGGGTGAATCAGAAGACAAGGGTTTGGAGGAGGGACTCCATCTTGTCTTGACCTTATGAATTAGGGACGACAGCTTGGAGAAAAAGAAAGAAACCTGGGGATAAAAGTCAGAGCTAGTGGAGTGGAAAGCTCAGGGAAGGATAAGTGCTCACACACACAGTCCTGCCACAAACACACACACACACACACAGACACACAAACTGTATAGAAACACACAACAAACTTCCTGGGATTTGACTGTGTGTATGTGTTTGTGTGTTTTCTTTGCAGCCTGGGGTGGGTAATGTGTTGGACATGGGTCTGGAGCGACCGAATAACTTCAGCGTACGAGTCACTGTGGTCAGTAACTTTATTTACTTCCTGTTTTTAGTCCAGCTCTGACAAATTAAATGTAATAACACGTCTGCTTTGCTGCTGTTTTATTGTTTTGCTTCTTTCTTGCTTCTTGGATTGTTTCAAAGTAAGTGAGCTCCACTATACCGTAGACAATTATAGCACATTACAATATTCTTATTATTAAGAGTTAAAAAAGTGCTGTTGTGGTGTGAAAAAATGTAAAGAATACTGGGCAAAATTAGAACCCCCCCCCCCAAAAAAACTACAGATTATACTCTATATATTTACCGGCACTGCATTAATATAATATTAACATCATGTAAACATTTCATGTTTTAAGTATTTAAGGTTACTATCAACACTATATTGTGTTGTGACGTCTCTACATTAAATTTTGACCATTTCAAATCAGCAGCAGTTCACAAAAATGTCCGTCTGTGATGGTAAAACAGTGCTGCCTGTTCATTATCACACCCTCGGTCCAGGATGGAATTATGACTGTATCTGGGATATTCCAGTAAGGCTTCGAGAAAAATAGGAAAATGGGAATGTTTTCACAAGATTAAAGGGACAGTTTGTTCAAAGATCAAGAAGCAGATCTCAGATAAGCAGGTAACTGACAAACAGACAAACAAGTTGCCTTCCGTGGCTGACCAGGATGTGATAATCTGCCACGCATGACTCGGCTCATGAGCCGTAACGATCGGCCGACCGTGACTTTAAATGAGCAAAAGCTATTCCTGGTATCAATTTCGGGGAATTTCGTTATGACAAAAACCGGTATTACAACATTATGCTATGACAGCAAACAGGCTGTTTTACTAAAGGTTATACAGGAAATGGTTCGGGACTTTGATATTTTATGATGTGATAAGATTTTATGATGATTCCATAAAGCGGTATGACGTTAAGTGGGCGGCATTGTATGTACCAGCATTGTGTCCTGTCCCCTTTGTGCTCATTTTTTTAGACTTAAGATTGGTATTCAAGAGCCTGAAAGGATGGCTCAAATAATTTTTGCTTGTTAGTGCTTACTAAAGTAGTTTCAACTGATGCTTTAAAGACTGCTGCTTTTGAAAATCCCCACGTTAAATGAAGCAAAACCAGCCGAATATGACAAATTATTCCAGCTTAGAGAGGGTACAGGACACCAGTGGACAGGATTTGTAGGCATATGTGCAGCATGTATGTGTATATATGTATAAAGTATTGTT
>NW_007577731.1:3181450-3200567 GCF_000690725.1 Stegastes partitus | reverse complement strand
GTTACAAGTTTGTATTTGATCTTTTTTTTCCTGAACTGACTGAATCTTCTATAATCGAATCTGCGACATTGATATTTTTAAAAATATTTTTATAATAAATGATGATTACAGGAGATTATATACAACATAATGTGTATTTTTTGTCAGATATGTTTGTCCATTTACCTTTATAGGAAAATACAGATGTTACAGATGTGATAAAAGAAAAAAAGCTTGAATATAAACACCTGAGTTAAAGGCAGCCACCTACATAAGTCTATACCTATACATATAGATATATATATTGAACATGACATGATGCAGTCGGTGTGTGTCCTTATATAACGACGCCGTGTTTCTCTTTGCAGAACTAGAACAGTGACTACTACAAAAGAGAGGTAAATATCATGCATTATTTAGGTGCCACCACTTCAAGTACATTAAGTCCGTATTCTGGCGTGTATACATTTGTTCTTTGTGCCTTTGTTTACAGATTGAGGCCAGCAGACGGGCCCTTGGACGGAACCGTGTAAAGTCATCCGTCTGCCTAGAAGGGTACGAGTCAGCACACACACGCTCATGTACAGATACACATGAGCTCTAATGGACGCTGCTTGACCCAAACTCTTGTAACACACACACACACACACACACACACACACACACACACACACACACGCCCATAAAGCTTAGTGCTCCCACTATAAGAGCCACTAATGGATGCTTCCTGAGGCAAGTTGGAATTAGTGGCCATTAACTCTTATGATCTGCAGCACTAATACAATAATACTGTGTGTGCGTGTCTGTTTTTGTGTGTGTGTGTGTGTGTGTGTGCATGCCTCTGCATCTGTGTGTGCAGTTTCGTGAAGTACAGCGAGCAGTACCAGAACCACGATCCCATTATGCAAGGCTGCCTTCCCAGTAACCCCTGGATCTCTGATGACACCGCGCACTGGACAATGAACTCAGAAATGTGAGACAACGCATAAAAACACACGTTTTAACAGCAGACGCTCGAAAACTTTGCTTACATTCGCAGGTTTCAGCATCTTGTAGCAGCTCTTAAGGTGTCACTTCATATTCTAGCACAAAGCTAACGTAGCATTAAGCCCATCGGGGTGTCTGGATCTACCTTGTTGTGTGTCGTTTCCCCGAGCAGGGTGCCGACGCCGACACGTCTCCGAGTGGAGTGTTGGAGCTTCAGCTTCATGGAGCTCCTCAACGACAACATGGGGAGGCGAGAGTTCATGACCTACCTGGAGAAGGAGTTTAGCGGTGAGGGAGACTGACAGAAATCAGTGGGATGTGATACGATAGGATGTTTCACAGTTTGAATCAGATTCATGCGCTTTAGATTACGGGGGGGAAAAAAATCAATTTAATTGCTATTCATAGTAACTTCCAGCTGATTTTCATTCTCATCAGCCTTCAGAATTTCATTATCTTCCCTAATGACATTTTCCAATCCCAGTAGGAAGGGAAGGGAAAGACAAGGCGGTGCAGCGGAAGTTTAATTTCAGGACAAGATTAGCAGACAAAGGAAAAGACTTTGAGACAGATTTAAGAGTGAGATATACAGTAGAGGAAGTCAAGGAATAAAAAAGAAAAGCAGGCGATCCATCATCCATGTGGACTGACTGTGCGAAATACTGCCAGGGGTCAAGGTTTTTAACAGAGGCCGTCCAGGCTGTAAAAAGTCTCATCGTGTGTCATGTTTTCTTGCGTCAGCGTTGCTTTATCCAGCCGACAGCTCCTCACTGTGCATCTCTCTGCCCTCAGCGGAGAACCTGTGTTTCTGGCAGGCGTGCGAAGAGCTGCGACACGGAGAAACTTCCAGGATTGCAGAGAAAGTGGAGGAGATCTACAAGTAGGTGGAACAGCAACAAAAACAGACGCGCTTTCATTTTAAATTGTCTTAGATGGCTGACGCGCTTTTGGTGCCACCCCAGAAACTTCCTGGCCCCCGGAGCCGCCCGCTGGGTCAACATCGACAGCAAGACGATGGATAAAACCTTGGAGGGCATCAAGCGGCCGCATCGCTTCGTCATGGATGACGCACAGATGCACATCTACTTCCTGATGAAGAAGGTCCGACCCCTGAGTCACCCGCTGCAGCTTCGTTCTCGATACACTCACGGTTCACCTACAGGACCATTTACCACAAACCAAACACACTTTACATGACAGCTGATCAGTTTGTTGTGAGGCACTGCACCGGAGACTTTTTAAATCAGTCTGCACTTAAACTGCAGAGCTGTAGAAATGAAAACAAAAAGCTTTCTAGATGGAAGTGATTAATCCCATCCTTTGCACTTTGAGCTTTAACCATGAAGGATGAATAACGTGTGCAGCCTGTCGGTCCTGCTCAATGCAATTAGAATACTGAATGCACATCCTCCTTATGCCTTTTCACACAACACTACATATAGCATCTTTTCTAAATCATTCGTCCTCAGCAGCTTTATTGTTAAGTGTCTTGAATCTGCTAATTAAGTTTTCACACCAAACAAACGACTGGTTGCCTGAAAAGGTCGCAGAAATATGTGTCACTATTAATTTTTTACTTAATAAACTAAAGGCCGTTATGGTCCTTTAAGATGAGATCAATCTTTCAGGAGTACTTTTTGGGAAATACGCTTGTTTGCTTCCGTGCAGACGATCGATACCACTCTCATACGAGTGAGCTTTAGAAATGCTGCTTCATCTTCAGCCGGAGCCAACTTCGCTGTTTCCTCCTGTTTTCAGTCTTTATGCTAAGCTAAGCGGAATACCTCCTGGCTTCATATTGCACAAGACACAAAGGAGGGACTCAGTCTTCTCGTCTTACACTGAGCAAGAAAGCAGAGAAGTGTTTCCTTTTTCTGAAGTCAAACTATTTCTTTGTTCGCCTAAAACTTTGGTTCGATTATATTATTTTTAGTCATCTTCAACTGGACATAAAACAGCAGATGTAGTCAGTATAAGTCACAAGATAGACTCTCATATTATAAACCCTTAAAGGTTTACCACTGCCAATGAAACTGACAATAAAAAATTAAATTAGAAGTAACGTGCGGCCCCTTTCAGACAGGCCCTCCTTTCCATTAATCTGAACGTGTTGGCTTCATGTCAGAATGAGAACCCTTGTTTCTAGAAAAGTTGTGGCGGCAATCTTACCAGGTCAGACTTAATCATCCATCCATCCATCATCTATACACCGCTTAATCCTCACCAGGGTCATAGGGGGCTGGAGTCTATCCCAGCTGACTCAGGGTGAAGGCAGGTTCACCTGGACAGGTAACCAGTCTATCACAGGACTACACTTAGAGACAGACAACCAAGCACACTCACATTCACACCTACGGACAATTTACAATCACCAATTAACCTCAACATGTTTCTGGACTGTGGGAGGAAGTCGGAGAACCTGGAGAGAACCCACGCTGCACGGGGAGAACATGGAGACTCCACGCAGAAAGATCCCGGGTGTCCTCACCGGGATGCGAATCGGCAACGGTGCTAACCACCGAGCCACCTTGCAGCCCCAGACTTAATCACATCATTTTATTATTTTCAACACAGTCTAATCTGCATCCTGCCACATCAGCAGATCGGCTCAAACAAGCGATGGTACTTTGAGTCGCCTAAAGCAACTTGGTAGAGGCTTTTATCCACATTTCAACACGATTGTTGGTCCAAAAACATTTAAAGAACACAAAAGACATCGTTGGGATCAAAATCTAAAAAACCTTTCTCCTTCACTTTGCCCCACAGTTTCACACCTTTTAGATTCACAGGTCTGAATCATGGGAATCCCCAATAATACATGTAAGCTAGGTTTTAAAAAAACTTGAAAACTGAAGTTTAGTTTGATGCCTCCAGCTCTTTGTAGGCTGAGTTTATTACAGACGTGCAGCTTCAAACAGCAGCAGGATCCATAAGAGTCTCCAAAGTAACAAAATTACGTTATAATTTACCCCATAATGATGAACATCCTCTTTTCGTCACTATGCTGGGTTTGTCTGAATAAGCATTGAGGAATATTAACATAAAAGTAACCTGTGTGTCACTTTAACAGATTTATGTGGAGTTTCATATCCCATGTCTTCAAGAAAAAGGCTTTAGTCACATTTTTCTATCCAGTGCAGCTCTGTCTTGTCGTCCTAGTGGTGGATGTGGCATCATGGGGTTGGAAGGTCCTGCATTAGTTGACACGAGTCAAGTCACTGACTCAATGGAAGATAAGGAACCGCAAAAGAAAAAGCAAAGCGACGGTGGTCACTTTGCCCCTGAATGCAGCACTAGTGTTAATGGAAGCTCTTCTTTTCTCTAAAACTTGTCGTCTATTTGTGTTTCCAGGACTCCTATCCGAGGTACCTGAAGTCTGACCTGTACAAAAACATGCTGGCCAAAGCGATCGTCCCCCAGGAAACCAAGAAAAGGTGAAACCTCATCTTCCTCTTTGTTCTCCTTTCAGATTAAGACACGTATTTATTCCTCACATCCCTCTTTTCTCTCAGCGTGTTCCCCTTCATGAGACGCCAGCGCCACTCCAGCCCCTCCCCTGCTCAGGCTGCTACCACGGCGACGGAGGAAGACGGGCGCGCCAAGGGGGCGGGGCAAGCAGGTGCCAACTCTGAAGGTGGCTCCCATGTCTGATGGCAAGAAAAAAAACAAAAACAACAAACAAACCCCCAAAACCAAAAAAAGGCATCAGACTCAATCATCACTTCTTCAGTCTCCATCGTCACAGCAACCACCCGAGGACTTCTCTCCTGCTTTTTTTTTCTTTTCAAACCAAACGTCAGAAGCTTTTCTTCCCAGAGCAGAGACCAGGTGTTACCGCAAACCTCAGCAGCTAAAGCACGAGCAGAGCTTCTAGTGCCACTGTTACTGCTGCATCTCCATCCCCATCCCCTGCATTCCGTCTCAGTCCAGATTCCTCTGGACGTCGTCCCTCATGACTTCCTTTCTCTCCGTCTCTTCCGAGCAGGTTTAGGCGTAGCGGTTGTGAATGGACACTAGAGATGTGTTTAGTCTCAGCATGTGTGTGATTATTGTACAGTTGGCTTGTCTGGTTCATTCCATGCTGGAGCTTCACACTGTGATTGTCGTTGTTCTTGTTGATTTTGCTCGAGCACGTGTTCATCCCAATAAAAAGTCACAACAGCAGCCAGCGTTGGGTTGTGCGTTCAGCTTGTAAGGCTTTAAATCTTCTATTTCTACTTTTTGTTTTTTTTCACACGTTTGTTTTTAGGCTTTGCTGAACATTACACATGTATAAGCTGTTTTTTTTTAGGATTCAATAAGCTCCTTTTGCCTCATAAACCATAAGAAATCACCAGAAAGATAACATTTTAATACTTAATTGACCCTATAGCTACTTCGAGAACTTATTTCCAAACAATATCAGCGATAATCTGTTAATTGCAGCACCGATTGTCTATGCAAGCAGCTCTTTTTCTCCTCCTCTACATAGTTCTTATTATATTTCTTCTTTATGTAATTATAACCTTTGAGTTTTATCTTCTTCTCTTCACTGGTCCTGTGTGAGCTGCAGTTTCTGCTGCCCGACTGGCTCCCTCTACTGGACACATGCAGTGATTGCACTCTACAGCCTGTGCAGTAGAAAAATAAGTAAAAAAAAAAAAAGTGGAATACTGTAAAAATTCAAAACAACAACAACAAAAAAAGGATTAAAATGATGGCAAATATCTCTAAAATTGTTTTAGTTTCAGTGAATTTAAATAAAGTACAATTTTGGAGCCACAACTGTAAAATAAGAAATTACAATCTGTAAAAATTGAGAATTTCAATGTGGATAATGTTTAAAGTTTCAGTCTGCTTTTTCTTTTCTTTTTTCTTTTTTCCTAAACTGATACTTATTTTTTCTGCATTTTAGTAGACCTTATTTAAATTTTTTTTTTTTGAAAAACAGCAAATATCAGTAAAATAACTGTATAAATAAATAACAATTTTTCAATCCTTATATAATTTTTTCATCCAAATAACAGAAAACATCTGTAAAATATCATTGTTTTGATGACTTAAATACAGTAAAAATTGGGTAATTTCACAATCAAATGTGGTCAAATAATTACCGTTTCTGATGTGGAAATTATTTACAGTTCTTTTCCTTCAGGGATTGTGTGCAAATTATTACTTTTTTTGTGATTTTACTGGTTATAATCTGCAATTTAAGAAAACAGGGAATAATCTGTAAACTAATAATACATTATTTTTCTTAAATCGCAGTTAAAACTTGTGATTAAGGCAGCACTCCGTGATTTTATCCAGAAATGTCAGCCTGCTTGTCAGGAGGAGCACAGTTTAGCCTTTGAAGACGACTGGGTCTCACATGTTTGTTAAATCTCAGTGAAGCTTCCCTGAATGTGACACTTACAGGATTTTGAAGCTCGACTCAAACCAGACTCTAAAAGTCAAGGCCTGGTTTCAGTAATTACTTTTCCAATCTATCCTGCAAGTCCCCCTATTTTATAAAATTAAAAACAAAAAAAAACTTAAATACAGCTGATCAGCTGCAGCTTTAGAACCACCTGGAGCCGTCAGCGAGCCACTGGTCTGACCTACGTCAAAGCAACCGCTACATGTATGTAAATTCCTCACATGATCAGTGTTGTTCACTTCACCTGTCACCGGTTTCAACACTCGTTTCAGTCGACACACAATGAAACCCAAGCAGCTAAGCTTGATGTTGTGTGATCCGCGAGCTTAGTGGAAGCATCAAATTTACTAATGGAGGTCAGCTCTGTATGGGAACACAAGCAAACACACGTTCACACATACGCAGAAATGTGCATCAGAACACAAGCACTTCTGAGCATTTCTGAGGATTACGATAATCTGCTTCCCTCTGTTCTCCTTTTCTCTCTCTCTGGTGTGAAAGACAACGAAACCACGTCGACATAAAAAGAAAACAAAGGAAACACTTCTCCTGATACAACGGCTTTATTTTTTTTGGTCGACTAAATGCTGTTTGGATCTTTTTTAACAGATTGAAAAGTAATCGTCCGGTACATTTACTCTTCCATACAGACGACGAGGACGCCTCTTCACACTAACATGTGAGATAAAGTGATTCACAATCAGGACAATACAACAAGAACGATGAAAGAAAGGCCGGGCCGACGGTTCGTCCAGTCTGAACATGTGCAAAATCACAAAAAATAATCACCACAATATGGAACAATTATAGTGAGCTACAGTGGATGTCAAAATAAAGTACGGAAAGTGACGAGACAGGCACAGACACAGATAAACAGGAGGCACTAAACAGTCGTCTGGGTATACATTCATCGAGCGCTGATTCACACATACAGACTATGTACATTACATTATCAGCTTCTAATCATAAAAGTGCTTCAGGATGAGTGTTGGTGAGACGCTCGAGACGGAGTGAGGAGGAGATCCGACAGTACAGACAAGAGAAGAGGCTTCAGAGCTTAGTGAAGAGGCCTCCTGCACAATGAAGTTTCTCCACATTCACAGCTGAGCCTCTGACTCACAGCTGGACAGTGGTTAGAAAGTGTAGTGCACAGGATTCTACGCATTAAAATTGGTCTAGAAGTAGTGTGAAGCCTTCTGTGGCTCCAGAGGGAACGAAGCAAACTATAATAATCTGCCTCAAATGAGTCGGCGTCAGTTGAGGATGTGCAGGAATAAAGATGTGAGACCGGTGGAGCCTCGTCTCTGCTACAGGATTACGGTTTATGACTGGTTGCTACTCACCCAGAACCAGTGGGTGAACCGCCAGCGTTGCATCGATGCTAATGTAGGCGCCAGAATACAGAAGTTTATAATATTACACTGGGCTATGTTGGTGTCAACGTTTTTTGAGCTGATTATGGACAGTTGCAATGTGCTGAATCCAAACATTACACTGGTTTTACACAATGAGGTCAAAACTTTGATTTGTCGCCACATGCACTTTTTAAAATTTTTTTTCATTTCTGTGTGCATGTGCAGGTGTCTATGCTTTGTATCGTACACAATTCTTTTTCTAGTTCCTGAAATGAACAAATTCTGAAACCTTTACAAGTTGATACGATAAATGTTTGAAGGTGAATTAAATCTAGACAGAAAGTTTACCCCCTGGTTTATGAACTACGCATTAGAGTCACGTGATTTTATCAGAAAGAGATGGAGACCAGGGATCAGGGATGCTGGGATGCAGTCATGGTGGCTGATCACTGCTGGACTCTGAAGAGAGATAAACCTGCTGCTGATCATTCGAGGAGTTCCAAGAAGTTCAAGCCCTGAATTTTGAGCACTGCTGATGAAACATGCCATTTGCTTGTATTTACCTTTACCAATGTCATCAACGTTTGGATCATTTAGCTTATGAAAAGGATTAGAAAAAGAAAATTTTTCCTCTTAACTCCGATTTCATATGAGAAATACTAAAATAAATCAATTGCTAGTGTCAAAAAATGTAATCGATTGGCATAAAAACCGGACCTGATACAGAAAAGCAGATGTCATTTTTGGATTCAGTGTTGCAAAAATGTCCTACATCAGTTAAAAAAAAATCCTAGACACCGTCAAAAAAAATACTTTTTTGTAACCCAGTGTTTATGACGTGTTTCTGTCCAACAGAAACGTCGTGCTAGATCACTGAGGGACCCTTTAATGACACAACGTGAAGGCATGATCAATGTGACTTTGGCAAAGGAGTAGTTTGAGAGTTTTAAATGGTTTCTATACGATGGTTTCTCTTGTTCTGCATCGTGCAGGGAAGACCACATGACAGAGTGTCAAAACTCTGGAAAAACAAGTACTTTCACTGATGTTACCTGGCAGTTAAAGATCAAGCACATCTTAAATGGATCAAAAACTAGCTTCAAATTTTTGCCCAGACCTGTGGGAAAAATAAAAATAAACAGGAAAATACAAGAGGGAGGAGAGTTTGCATCAGCTGTAAATAGAACATATCAGTAGACTCCATGATAGGCTGAATATAAAGAGTTCCACAAAGTGCTATTGTCCCTTATAAATAGTTCAAACATTCATTTCCTACTCTAGTAAAATACGTACATACACAATATGCACAAACTCCTGGTCGTGAGGTCAAAGGTCAGGTGGTCGGCTTCCTGAAGATGTTCTGGACCACCGCGGAGGTTTCAGCAGGTTGGGTTTTGGGTTGAGTGGAGCGTTTCAGGACGTCTGCAAGTTGGTCGTTTTAATTTAGAAAACCAATATACGAAGAGCTTTGCCGTAGATCTATGAGAATATAGATCTGAGTTTGATTTTAAAATATATTAATAAAGAGGAACTTTGAGGAGATTGTTAAAGATAAAACACCAGCAGGCCCCCTATGTGAGGTGCGATCAGAAAACACTAGACTCTGTTCCTGTTGTGCACCAGCAGAGCGCAACAAGGTCATTCAACCAGTAACGCCGGTGAGTCAGGATTCCACACGATGTTGTGCATGTTTCTGAGACCACTTGTTGGTTTGCATTTGTGATTCCTCCAAAAACAGCACCGAGGCAAAGTCTGCAAAAAACCACTATCACCAGGCAGGGACGAGCGAACGAGGCAGGTCTGCAGCTACGACCCACAGAGCAAACAGCCGTCTTCGCTGTGGAGGAGCCCACAGCCTCCAGGAGGAGGATGCTCTACGTTGACATTCGCGTTATCGTGCACCATGTCTCCCAGAGTCAGACTGTCGATGCAGAGCTCTACGTCTGAAGGCGTCTCAGGGAAAACATCTGGTGCGACTAACCTGACCTGTGGTGTGTTGGAGCAGTTTTGGCATCATTCAAAGAGGATTTTTCTTTACCTCAATCATCACTCGTCACCTGCTCTACTGGCCAGAGCCCTGCTACTGCTTCCTCTTCCCCAAATTTAAATTCTCAAGGTGAAGAGTGACACGGTGGAAGAGTTTCAACATTAAGTGACGACATCAGAGGGGATGGCAGCCAAATTTAAATTTAAAGTTTTTTTGCTTTTCATAGGCACAGACTCTGAAATATTTGATTGTCCCATGTACTTCTAAAGTATGTGAATGTTTCATAGTGCAGTCTAGGAATCAATACCTCGACACTTTGCTTCTTCACAGCGTCTTCTGCTCTACTATGTGACAGTGTAGAGTTCGTCCTTGCCGCTCTGACAGAGCGTATATCCGCAAACCCGAGGCCTCCAGCTCCAGCTCCAGCTCCAGCTCCAGCCTCGGCTCCAGCCCAGCGCCTCCCGGTCCTTCTCCTTCGGCGGCAGCAGGAACACCACGCAGCTGGCCACCAGGATGTGCCACAGCGAGTGTGTGTAATAGTAGTTGTCCTCCGTCTCGGCAAAAATGTACAAACATACCCCGACTAGGGCACAGAGGGCTCCTGGGATCAGGAAGAAGACCCAGCGCTGCCAGGAGGGCGGGTAACAATGTCGTCGACGGACCCCTCGATACACCTGCGGACAGAAGAGTAACATTTATTATTGTAGTTGTACCCTTACTGGAGGCAACTACAGAGAAATCGGTCCCATCTGTGTGTCCGTCTGTGACCAGTCTGGAGCTCGAGTGCTGAAGTCTAACAAGTTGATGTTTTACAGATGAGCCAGGAATGGCCTCTGATTAGATTTTGGGGTCATCCTTATTTGTGACATAAAATGTCATGTCGGAGTCAGAATCCAAGGCTGTCGGTATGTTAAGGCTGCTTTTGATGGGTTCCATTCGTTTTTCCTAAAAACCTGTCGGATAGCAAGGTTTAGGATTGTTAAGGGTTGCATTATCGAGTCATGACTGTATTCTTCTTCTTCTGATCATTATTATCATGAAATCATGGACACAGTCTTTAACTACACAGAAATCCATCAGTTCCTGGTGTGTCTCGTACCCAGACGATGACCATGAACAGTATGGCGCAGAGGATCGGACCCAGCAGGTTCCACAGGCCTTTGCGGTCCAGTTGCATTGACATGGCTATCAGCAGAGCGCCGAGCATGAACAGAGTCTAAACGGACAACAATGTTAACGTTAAAACACATCAAACCCTGAGCAAAGTACGACAACAGTACAGCAGACGAGGAGACTGTAGTCAGTGTCTTACATATTTGAATGCGTCTTTGATGCGGGCCATGCACAGGATGGTGACCCAGATGGAACAGATCGAACCCAGGAAGTCACAGTACTGTAGCGTATCGTAGTCCATTATACACAGCACTGCTACACCGGGCTGGTCGCAAGCATGGTAGAACTGGACATATCAGACAAAAACATGAGGAATCACTGAATGCTTCGACACTGTTCTTCAGTCAGGAAAAAAACAAACAAACATTAATGTTCACTTTCTGGTTGCTCTGCTTTCCTTATAGACACAAACACACAACAGGTGTGTATTAATCTGTAACAGAGGGTGTCTAACACAAAGAGCAATACCTAATAAACTCTATTAATAGCACCACAGTGTCGTTATTGTTTAATTGCACTTCTGGTTCCTTGTTTGCATGTGACACACACACCGTGTCAATATGAGACCGGAGAGTAAAACTGCAACGACCCTATCAAACGCTGGCAGCACCTGAGCTCTAAACAAACCATAGGAGTCGCCGCTGCTTTTATTCCCCGACACTTCCCTCTGACACCAGAAACATCAGTCGCTTTAGTCAGAAACACAGCCGTAATGTAGAAAGCATCTCCACATGTTTGAGTGCGTTACCGTGGAGAAGAACATGGTGAAGAGGTAGACGGAGGCCTCGGTGATGTAGCAGCGTTTGACGGCCACCACGATGGCGGGCAGGAAAAACAGGTTGCTGAGCGTGAGCAGCAACGTTGATGTCAACTGGTGGCGGTAAGACTGAGCTGTTGAGTCATCGGTGCAGCCCCAACCACTCCAGCCTGCACGCACACACACACACACACACACACACACACACAAAAAGCAACGGCAAATGAATGCACGACCATAATAACAGCAGAGGACAGAAGGAGGACATGCGTTACTTGAGCTAAAGTGAAAGTGATTTTAGTACGACTTTAAGAGCATCTGTGTGTTTCTGTGTGTGTGTCGTACCAGCCTTGCAGACGCAGGCAGCATACAGGTAGCTGTAGGACCTCAGGAGTCTACATTCACCGTACGTCCCACAGTCCTCCACACAGGCGCTGATGAACACCTCCGGCACCACCGACACCACCGATGTGTTACCACAATTACTGCTGCAGGAAACGCACACATTTGAGCAACGTTAAACACAAAAAGCACTAACCACACCTCGGCAAACTCAAAACTGTGAGACCTCTAAATGCAGACTAACCATCTCCTAATGTAGGAAAGCTTTCAGACTCACTGGCAGAAATGGAAAGAAATTTTATCCCCAAATGTGATCATCTTAATGTTTTCTGTAGAGTATAGTTTCTGCACTTTAAATCACTGTAATCCTAAAATTGTTGCTTTTACTGCACAGATGAAGCTTGTGTTTACAAAGTCAACACATAGTTTGACTTCAAGTACAGTAATACGGTCCAGAAACATAAGAACCAACGTGTGTGTGTGTTACCTGTTGCATACGACCTGCAGAGTGAGGTACCATGTTGTTGACTGAGGAAAAGGCAGCCTGAGCACAGCTTTATTAACGCTGGCATTCACACCAACACTGTAGCCTCCAAACAAAGCTGTGGATGAACCAATGATTATATGTTATTTTCTAGTGTTCAGGGTACACTGTCAACCAAAACAAGGCCTACAGTTAGCTTAGAAAGCTTTCAGAGCACTTCATGTTAGTTGTGCTGTAGATTTATTTCTAAATGGAAAAAAACACTCTAACGACTGTCATATTTGTACTGCTCACTCTCTGCCTAATGTATTCCACCTCTTAACAGGTTCCACTGTACCAAGACCATCAGTGTTACTTCCTTCACCTGTCAGTGGTTTTAAAGTTGTGGCTGATTGGTGAGTGTATATTATGGGGTGTGAATACTTTCTGAAGTGACTGTATTTCCTCATAAGTGTCTGGAATTTGTACCATGACAAAGTAATATCAGAGCTAAAAATCTGGACTGTGTATAAAGATGGACGTCACAATAGTGGAGATTTTGTTGTTTTGTGAGGAGCCAAATGAAAATTAAAGCCAAATTAGCAGAAAAATGAGCTCTGCCATCTTGCACTGATGATGTAATTTGCAAGCAGTTCTGATTTAAAGGATAGATTGAAATATTTTGGCTTATTTTTTTGAACAATGGGAACATCCTCTTTTATTTGTAGACAGTTTATAGCTTGAACTGATCCCAACAAGCACCTAGTAGATGGAACAAAAAAACCCCAAAACATCTAAATGAATCTAAACTTTTTTTTTGCATTATATAAAGTTAAGGTAACCTGAACTATCACCGGTCTGATGTTACTTCCTGTCTTAACGCATCACATTTTCTGCGATTCTGCTGTTGTGTTTCCTAATTAATGAAGTCGCAGCTGCTATTTTTGGGTGATTAATGTGTTAATTCCCGTGTGTGAACCTGAATCAGCGCTTCCGTACCTGTGCGACAAGGCTGAGAGTGGTTCAGCTCAGTGACTGGAGCCCAGGGAGAGAGACAAGCAACCACGCTGCTGCTGTTCCCCAAGGTGGCATTAGTCTACAAACACATCAAACACCCACATGAATCAAAGCCAGAACAGCAGGAATGCTTCCCTCTGTGACTCCAAGATCTAACTGCGTGAGAGTAGTGTAGTGATTGGGTGTCACTTACAGAGTTGAGTGTGAGCTGCAGGTTGAGGGTGCCGCCGGTGGCTTGTGAGAGCAGGGGGTAGGTGAGCAGTGTGGGGTGTGTGTTCGTGACGCTGATGTTGGGTCCGGTGACGGGGGTGAACCGGATCGACAGAACGTCCACCTCCTCGTACAGCACCGGGATGCTCCACACGCACGCCGACGCCAACAGCGGCGTCATCAGCGATGCGGATTCGTTGCTGAAGGCGGCTGCGTCTGGAACCGCTGAGCTGTTGCCTGCTGATGTCGAGTTGGTATAGCTGCTGTTGCCACGGAGCCTGCTGATGTCATCATCCGCTTTAAGGCCTACACTTTTTGGCTTACATCCCACTGAAGTAAACACACAGATGAAGGACACACAGGCTGAGGATTAGAGCCGAGACACAGAGTGTGAAACATCCGTTTAAGGTGTGTGTGTTTACCTGTGTAGTTTGAGACAATACTAAAGGTCAAAGTACGGTTGACTTGGCTGCTCTCCACGACAACCCTCAACCATGTGTGCCATGGAGGGTTAGAGAGAGCAGCAGAGCAGCCAATCCCTGAGCAGTTCACTGTTACCGGGCCGTGCTGCAGAGAAGCAGAACCCAGCCTGAGGACCAGCGAACAGTTTCCACTCTCTGCTCCCTCCCCGGACGAACAGTCAGCCACAGAGACCGAGAGAGACGAGACAAACTCGGGAACATACAACCTGCAGAGAAACGTGCAGATACAGTCAATGCGCTCACTGTTGACTGATAGAAAAATACAAACAACAGCACAATGAGCGGAGCTACAGGAAATGAACCTTGACCACATGAACACTTCTTACTTAAGGCGTGCAGGTCTGTCAGGGGCTGCAGTCTGTGTTAGGAATGTGCCCTGCTGTAAAACAGGTGTGTCTACAGCTCTCCTGACCGATAGCTGAGGCTGGAAGAAGTAGGAGCAGGACGGAAAGCCCTACGAGAAACAGAGAAACAACAAATTAATATCTGCAGATATTCTGGTGCACAGTTCTCTTCATACAGATTAGAACAGCTTTAAGCGTTAACAGGTTAATAAGAATAAAAATTCAGACAAAAGGTGGTCAGCAAAACAATGAGAAACTGTCACAAGGTGCTTGCTCGAAGGGAATCATTGGATTTCTCTCTATAACATACTGTTATAAGATCTTCACCGAAATACGAGAAGTGCCAAGATGACTTGAGTTATGAAGACATATGAATAAACTTGAATAGAAAAACATCAATCAATGCACACACAGAAAACTACACAGGCATTTCAGATAAAGTAGAATTTTTGCTTTCAACCAGCTAAACAAGACCACATTGCCAGCAGCAGCAACTCAGCAATAACCAAGAGCCAAAGAATCGGAGGAAGGACAAGAATGTGGTTTAGTGACAGTACACACAAAACAATCCACCTCCCCTCTGCTCCTGTTAAACAGGTTGCGGCAAATAGGAAATTTACCGACTAGAGCTGACAAATTATCTTGGCCGTTCACTGCAAAACATTTTTTTTTTGGACACGACACTATACATGCTTGGTCAAATTTAGGTAAAAAAAAAAAAAAATCAGTTAAATTCTTCAAAGTGCTCTTCATGACAGTTGCAGCATTGTTAATTCACAAGGAGCACAACCGCATAAAGATGGAAAATGAAGCCAAAGCAGGACATCCAAAACAAGCATGAACCATCTCCAGCTGCGTACAAACCTTCTGCTCGATGCGCCCGTCATCTTCAGGCAGGTGAGCAGCAACGTACCAGTCGCCCGGAGCAGGGTCTGAGATGTTGAACGTTGTGGAGCTCTGCGACGTTACCGGCAGAGTCAGAGACAAACAGGGGCTCCAAAGGGTTGAGTTGGGAAACACGGACGCTACTGGGTTTATAACTGGAGGGGCGCCCCATCGGATGTGGCTACACAATACAGAGAGAGGTGAAATTAGCTGGTTGAGCTGAGGCAGTAATTTCAAAATTGATTCACAGGGAAACTTTGGAGACATTTCATGATTTCATATCTTACATGGTGACGTTGTGCTGTCCACAGTTGAAGTTGTGGCCCTTGGTCACAGAGAAGAGCCAGCGAGCGACGGCCGTCTCCTCCGGTATGTGGAACCTCTGCAGCCTCACGCTGCCGTACCAGCCGTACTTGGACAACTTCTGAGCAGGTTTGGATGAGAGCTCTGACGCAAAGGTCAGCTGTCCATCTGTCAAGGAAAAGGCTTTCATCAAATTAAAATACACAGTTCTTCATCTGCTGTCAAGTTAGCCTCAAATACAGACATATGTTCTAAAAAAATGAATCTTCCCCATGGAGGATGCATTTTTCTAGAATTATACTGGAAATAAAAACACAATCAGATGCCATTGATTTGCTGTTTTTGTGCTTCTACACATTTGATTAAAAACTGATTTGTTAACTATTCAATTATTCAATAAATCAATTTGATTACGAAAAAAGTCAAAATTCCAGCTTGTTAAATGAATATTTGCTGTTTTCTTTCCTCCTCTGTGACAATAAACTAAATATCTTTGCGTTGTGGACAAAACAGGACATTTAAGTACATCGTCTTGGGCTTTGTGAAACACCAACCAACATTTTTCACGATTTTCTTTGACATTTTCGAGAACAAACAACTAAGTAATTAATTGAGAAAATAACTGACAGATTAATCAACACTGGAAACAATCATTAGTTAAAGCCTTGGGCTCCATTTTGTATTTGTAATGTGCTACAAATAAGGAAGACACTGAAGGAAATGGGATCTTTTATGTTTCAATAGGATTCTTTCCTTTTTTTTTTCTAAAACTCAGTTATTCGCTGCCTCCAGTGACCTTAAATCAGGCCAAGCTGCTGGAAAACTTCCCATGATGCACCTCTCTGTAGATTTATATACCACTACTGCATGCTACAAACTTGTCTCCTGTGGTTTGTGTTTTGTCCTCTCTGCAGGTATCTTTGGCTCCAGAGCTGCACTTTTCTGATATGCGGTTACTGGCATCATAAACTTCCCACCCTCATCCCAACCGGTTGGGGCAGATGGCTGTTGTTCCTGAAACTGGTTATGCAAGACGGTTTCTTCCTAGTAAAAGCTGCCAAACGGCTTCTTGAAGGCGGGATCGTTGGATTTGTTGGGTTTCCCTCAAAAATATACAATTCTAAGTCTTCACCTTAGGATGTGAAATGCTCTGAGATGATAGGAATATAGGAAATATGAAGGCAAAAATACATTTTCTATTCAATTCGATCCATCCCTTATAACATAACGGTGTAAGTAGTTGTTATTCCATCACACAGCATCTCTACAAACTGAACGGACGTCATGAAACAACCAAGTGGGCACTCTATTGGAAATCATTACGGGGGCAGATGGAGAGTGGAGTCACAGACCAAAAACCACAACTCATTAAAGAGTGTGTCCACCATCTGCATTAGTGTCACACATCTGCAGCACTCAGAGGTGGTGAGGTTGTTGATGCTGCTTGTGGAACGGCGTCCCAGTGTTCCTGAAGGGTTTGGTGGAGTTGGCAAACATTACAGACACATCCATCATGCTTATGGTGGACATCCGGATGCCTGGCTACGACTCTAACTGACATACCAGCATCCAGCATAACAACAGCCTGTTCTCGTCTTTCACCTGTCAGCATTTTAAGATGGATCTTTACAGCCACGGGTCAAAGGAGTGTCCGTGTACTGGTCACTCTCTGATTACCGTCCTTTAAAGCCACACCAGATGAGGGCGTGGATCGAAAATGTGTCACTACCTCAATAACTTAAAAAACCTGTATTGCACAATTGGCTTAATTGAACCCTTTACTAACCAGACCAACAGAAATCAAGTCTGTTAGAGTTTTCTCTGCGTCAGAAAAGGAGATCTTTTACATGCTGCACTTACATTGTCGTTCAGTGTAGATGAACCTAAAGTGAATCACATGAGGTTGAAGATGCAGGACTGAACGCTGCCATCACACTTTATTATGTGCAATAAAAATCCCATGCCTGACACTTTAAGTGCATACTTTTGCACATGCTAACATTTGCACACCGGGTACCTATTTCATTTATCTTATTTTTTATTATTTTATTTTACACTGTATAGTGTAGTGTCTGTGTTTTAATGTAGCTGCTGTAATAGAGTCATTTCCTGTAAAGGATTAATAATAACTAACCTAACCTAAGAATAAATGCTACACACATTCATTAAACATGAATTATACACCACAGATTTTAAACCAGACAGATGAACAGATGCAAATTCAAGCAGGAAAAGCGACAAAGCTGCACATTCAGAATAAAACAAGGCAAAATAAATCGATCTGGAAAGCTAAACTTAGCTCTATAACCGGTGAAAACACTCTGCTGCTGACTTTTACCGAGTTAAACAAACAATCAGCAGTGATGTAGAATAAGATATAGAGGGTAAATACGTGCAGTCGACTTTAAAACCGGCTGTGAACGGGTAGTTTTGATAGAAAACAGCTCGTACAGCGAGTCTCTGCCGCTCAGGTAACTTCAACAAGCCACAGACTGTTAGCTAGCATGCTAACATGCTAACAGCCTGACTCCGTCCTCTCTCCTGGAAAACACTCACCGTCTGCCAAAGTCCGAGCCGTCAGGAAGACGAGCAGCAAACCGCGCAGAAAACAAACTTCCATGTTTCCTGTGGGACTGTCAGGCCGTCTCCATCCCGCAGCGTCCACCTGTAATGTCTCACCTGTCTAACGGTCAGAATACACCATCTTACAGACCAGCGCACCGTTTTCTTCTTCTTCTTCTTCTCCTCCTTCTCCTCCTCCTCTGAGGCGCCGTGGACGCTATTACTGCCCTCCACAGGATAGAAATTAATCACTTCAATCACACTTCATGTCTTTGTACGTAACTCTGCTTAGCTGCTCTGTAATCAGATTACAACTCGCGTATCACTTCCGGATTTCTATAAAAACACGTGACGTCATGACCGTGCGCCGCCTTTAGGTCTGTCAGGGTTAAAATTATCAGTAAAGTTTGGAAGAAATACTTATTTGTACGTAAAACAAATAATAAAAGCTCACATATGCATTCAATAAAATATAAACCGAATAATAAGGCTTAAAGCTCCTCTCCAGTCTCTGATTAAACTCAGAAAAGCTCATCTCTGTGTATCAAAGTGACATGTTTAGATGTTTTTTCCAATAAAAATAATCTCATCTTGCCTTAAAGAGAAGTGCACATATTTGCTTCCTCTAAAATGTACAGATCTATTAAGCACCCCCCACTCGCTGCAACTCTGCACACCAGCTCACCTTTACTGTAAAAATAAATAAATAAATTACCCCAAGCATGAATGTCAGAAAACACACTAAAAAAAAACAAGTGAAATACAGTTTTGTTTAAAAATGGCAAAAATAACCTCAAAAATATGCAATTCTTCCTATAGGACAGACAAAAATACATTTTCTATTCAGTTCTATCCATTCTTTTTAACGTAGCA
>NW_007577731.1:3164659-3180477 GCF_000690725.1 Stegastes partitus | reverse complement strand
GCACAACAAATAACTGACTTTGACCTGATCTTTTAAAAAAAGACAATCAAGTTAAAGTTATTGCAATTAAAAAAAAAAAGAAAAAAAAAAAGAAAAGAAAGACGACCCACTGAATAAAAAAACACAAAAAAACTAAATCTGATGCTTAAAATCTCTAAAGTTCAAGTGTAAAACATGCATCACATCACACAGAGCAACATAATATTGGTCATAATTCTAACTGAAGGTTTTGGTTAATTCTCCTTTAAAACTCCTTAAATATCAAATGAAGAAGTGATCAAACATCCTAAACAGAAGCTCTGACTGACCTGGACACAGACATTTATCACATTGTTCAGAGAGCATCCATCTCATTCTAACACACTGAGAGTCAAAGTGCTTTTTAAATCGCTGGCAGCTCACTGTTTAAGGTAACAGCTTTAAAGCAAAGATCATAAATCTAAAAGGCTTTATAGGAGATCATAAAAACGTCACGTCGTCCTGCGACTCCACCCAGCACCACTGAGCATCGTAGCCCAGTAAAGCCTTCTCTCTGCTGGCTTCCTCCGCCTCCTTATTGGACGGAGACTCTGAGAAGCCGTCCTGGGTTTGCTGAACTGTCTCTCCAGGGCGAACAAAACTCCCAGCATCCACTCTGGATTTCCTTTTGTTGGACCTGAGCAGGGCTCTCCTGATGGTGTTTGCACCACCTTCAATGCGCTGTGGCACCTCCGAGTCCAGCGGTTCTGACTTTGGTTCATCGGCACAAACCAAACTGTTGGCAGGATTTGATGACGCCCGACCGGAGCTCCTCTGTGCCGATCGACCGAGTTTAAACTCGGAGCTCTCGGGACTCGGAGGTCTCGCTCCACTGGACTCTGAATGGAGAACGTCAAAGTAGCTCATGTGGTTCGAGTCGGTGTGCGGTGGAGGCTGGTGGTCCGCCGAGTCCACGCTGCTGGTTTCGGTAAAATCCTGGAAGCACGTTGGACTCGGGCTTTCTCTGTGGGAGCAAGAGAGGAAATATTCAACCGCATGAGCCTCACACTGTAATGAAAAATACAAATTTTACAAATAATATCTCTAAAATAAATGTTTCTCCCCAAAACATATGACAGAAATATCAGCAAATTTATTATTTCTGCACTTTAAAAAATAATATCACCTCAAAAAATATAAAACGTTAGGTAGTTTTTTGTAATTGTATAGAAAAGTATGCAAAATTAACAACCAAACAGTATTTTAAGTATTCTAATAATGCAAAATTCCATTTATTTTTATGGAAAATGTACTTTATTATTTGCACTTGATTTTTTTCTGCTTCTTAAATCATATACGCATTTATGAAAAATGACATTAATTGCCTACGATATACTAACAAGTTAACATTTTTCCTCAAAATATCAATCTTATTAGTGTTTTTTAGTAATTCTGGACATGAATTAAGCATTTTTTTTCCCATGACATCCAGCAGAATGTATTGACAGGGATGCTCTGCTCTCTGAGTCTTTCAGGCATGTTGCCCCCTTAATCGGCCCTGCGGCAGCAGTGCAGCAGTCTTTGGGTGATACATGGACTTAACTGCATTAATTGTCCACACATGACAAGATTTGGACAGAAGTCCTTCCCGGGGAGTCCTCATTGTCTCCACACTCCTGCTGCTGGAGCTCATTATGTTCTCATGGCTGCTTATGTTTTTGTGCTTTGTCCCCAGATATTTACTTAAAGGCATTAGTGTTCGGTAGGCGTTGCTCTACAACAGGTCCTAACTTTGTTTTTCAGTTCCTTCTCAGGGAACTCTGTAGAATGATTTGTGAATAACTGATTGATACCGCATATGTTTATCTGAATAAGTAAATATATGCTATTCGGAATCAGTAGTGCTGTGTACTTTGTCTTCCAAAATGCAGCTGTTGTTTCACGATCTTGAGCTTTGATTGTAATAATTGAGGCCAAATCTGTAAATTAAATGGTTTCGGTGCAGAAACTTTAATTATGCCACTTTCTTTAAGGTGTTTGATGGTAATAATTCAGAAATAATCTCTAAAATAAGTGTTTCTCCCCAAAACGTATGACAGAAATGTTAGTAAATTTATTGTTTTTCACTTTTAAATTAGGATATAATCAATTGAATTTAACGTTTTTTTGTGGCGTAGCTGTTGCTGCCATTCATTCTTTTATTTTTAGTGTAAGATGAAAATGTTTGATTCAAACATGAGCTGTTTGGATGATTTTTTTTGCTAAAATGTCAGAATTTAAAGTTAACAGATAAAAGTTAGAGGAATACATTTACTAATTAGGGTCTGAGTATGAACAGTGCAGGAACCTTATTGGAACCGCTGTGACTGTTCTACTTTCTTTCTTCCATCCATCCATCATCTATACATCGCTTAATCCTCACCAGGGTGGTGAGGGGCTGGAGTCTATTCCAGCTGACTTAGGGCGAAGGCAGGGGACACCCTGGACAGGCAACCAGTCTATCACAGGGCTACACTTAGAGACAGACAACCAAGCACACTCACATTCACACCTACAGACAATTTAGAATCACCAATTAACCTCAACATGTTTTTGGACTGTGGGAGGAAGCCAGAGAACCCAGAGAGAACCCACGCTGCACGGGGAGAACATGGAGACTCCACACAGAAAGATCCCGGGTGTCCTCACTGGGACGCCAACCGGAGACCTTCTAGCTGCGAGGCAACGGTGCTAACCACCGCTCCACCTTACAGCCCCATCATACTTTCTTTTTCGCCAAAAACAAAAGTATTTTTGGGCCTAATCATGCTCGAAAACTCACCAAAATTTGTGAAAAATTTGATCCTTTAAAGCATGTTAATGGCAAAATGGCTCCACAGCGCCCCCTAGAAAACTTCAACAGAGTCCTGTCGGAAGCACGTGTGGCCTAAGAGCTACAAAATTCAGTAGGCATATGTAGCAGGTCTAGAGTACCCACATTCTGCACCCAACAGGAAGTCCGCCATTTTTGAAATACGGCGAGCATTTCCCTCATTTTCAAAATCTGTCTCCTCCTAGGGGGGATGTCGTACACACCTGAAACTGGGCCAGCACGTGTTCTTAAAACGCTCAACAAAAGTCTGACGGCGAGGAAATGCCGGCCTCGCAGCTTCAATTTCGTTTTGAATCTTTTTTGGGGAGCAAGCTTCAGATGTTGCAGCATCAGTTAGTTGTGTTGAACCTGAATGACTTCTAGCAAAAATGTAGGTTTACTAAAGAGAGACATAAACTACTTTTGAAATGCGACAGGCCTCAAAAATGTTCAATTTGTGGATGTTTGCAAAAAGAGACTATTAAAAAACTCAGTCTTACATTTAAAAGCCTCTTCTGACTGATTCTTACAGCAGCTTGTATCATATTGTATGAACAGTTTTGTTTCATCCTCACATACGTCCGACAGATGGATGAGTTTTAGTAAAGTCTGCAAACATGTTGCGCTTCTGGACTTTTCTTATGCTGATAATTGTTCTGCAATGCAAATTCCTCTACAGATACTGAAGATTCACCTCCACTGACTTTATATTTAGCTTAAAAATACTGTTTGATTCAACCAGGCTCCTGCACACCCGACACACTCACAGCTCTACCTGCAGGGAGACATGGAGGGCCAGTGCTCCTCCACGGTCACCAGGCTGCTCAGGCTCCCCGTCAAGCTGCTGCCTCGGCTGGCGAAGGCCCCCCTCTCCTCCATCAGCCAGCGCATGGCCTCGATGCCCTCGTGCACGGCCACCAGCTGACGGAGAATCCTCACGTCGGCCGAGCGGAGCCACCTCTGAGGGGGGAAGGAGTTAGGCCAGATAAATGTCAGGTGTGTGTGTTTGGAGAGCTGAGAGAGGAGCTCTGCTTGTGTGACTACAATGCATGAATGAAGAGAATTGAGAGGAATGAGGGAGGAGCAAAGGTCAGAGATGAAGGGAGGTGAATGAGAGGAGACAGAAGAGAGGTGTGGAGACAGGGTCTGTCATTAGAAATAAAAAATGAGCAGGTGAAGTGTGTCAGGAAGGAACTTTTGGCATTTGGCAGAAACATGTGAGCAGAATAAATAGAGGAGCTAAAAACAAGTTGTGCAAGTTGTGCTATTGGACACGAGGCAGCTGCTCCACAAAACAAGGAAACGCGCAGAAAGGTCTTGTTTTATATGAGAAACAACAGAAATCGTTACCATCTCTTGCTTCAAGTTGTCGATTTTGTCAGAGAAGCTGTCAGCAGATCTCCGGTCTCCTCTGTCCGCCTCATGGTCTTCACAGTCCGCAGCATCCTTCATCCAGATCAGAAGACTCTCCGGTGTTTTCCTGCCAATCTTAGACTCCAGCTCCTTTAAATCTGGGAAGGAGTCGTTGAGGATTTCCTCTGCTGCCATGCCGGCTGATCTCTCCAAAGTATCCGAGAACAGTTTGTGCGTAAATACGCTCAAGCTCTCCAACTACCACTGAGAGATACCAGACCCCCTCCACCCCCCCAGCAGCGAAAAAAAAGAGTCACACCAACCCCTCCACACACTCCAAACAGAGCCCATGCGTTGTGTTCCTGAACGCTCCACGGTTATAGGTGCCCAAGAATGACAAAGTTGTCGCAGAAGCGCGGAGCGAGCCGTGAAAACGCTGGAAGTGCGCGCGAACAAATCATGTTTGGCCGCTGGCTGCTGTCACCATTGAGGTATTGCTGGTATGTAAAAGCCGGAACATGATGCTGGAAAGTGGAAGTTGCTCTTTGTGTAGTCGTCAAAACAATGGTGGGAGTTTCAGAGCGGCGCGGTCACATGGAGGCTTCCTGACACCTGCGCGCAGCGGAGCGCAAAGGATCCGATCTGAACACAGCAAACCACGTTGATCAGAGGCTCATCAGAACATCTCAGCGCTGATTACACCGACTGCTCAATTAGCTGACGACGTTATTTTTGGTTATTTATCAAATCTAATCAAGTTTATTGTCATTTAAGCCCCAAATTATTCATAATTATTCATCAAGTTTTATTTTAAGGGGTTTTCTTCTTCCTGGAAATGACATAAACACGTCCCTAAAGATGGTAAGATGTATAATAGATGTATAATATTTATTATTTATTGACATTTTTAACTAAAAAAAACACGTCTAATATGATTTATAGCCTTTCTCAGTAGCCTCTTCTTGTTTATTTTTTTTAGTTGAATTTATTTTAAGTGTCTGAAATACATAAAAAATAACGAGAAAATGTTTAACAGCCCTTCAGTTTTACTCAGAATACCCTGATTGAGATTGTCTGCCACTTTATATTATTATTTATTTCATTTTACTATTATTATCTCCTTTATTTATTAATTTATTTTTCCATCCTTATGCATTTATGCCTTCCAGCTGCGTTTCGGATTGTCTGGATGTTTGTCTATACCTTGTTCCTGCTATTGTACACTATTCATTGTTGAACTTAAATATAGATTGAAAAAAAAGAGCTGGAGCACACGTGATCTCACCATGTTTTGTTCTGTGACAAACAAAAAAAAAACTCTTCTTGTATTTGCTGACAGGCTTTCTTTACTGGGATTTTTGAGGCTGGATTTGGAATCTTTGAGGTCGGATTCTTCTTTGTCCTCACTTGGATTCTTGTTGGATTCAGGGCTGGACTTGTTGATATTATCACTCGCTTCTTCACCACTCTGGCGGCATGTTTCAGGTCGTCGTCTTGCTGAAAGGTCCAGAGCTGCCCAAGGACAAGTTTTGTCTGCAGACCGCCTGATGTCTTAATCTTATCGTTGTCCTCTTTTTCTCACGACGCCGTTTGCTTCGACAAGGTTGTCCGCTCCGTTGGCTGAAAACCACCATCTTCGACCGTTTGGATGGTGTTCTTGGGGTCGAATGCTTCTGCTTTCTTTCACCAAACAACATTTCTGTCTCATCCCAAAAGCTTTCTTCAGCTGAACTGCTCAGATTGATCAGGACAGTCTTGGTGGTGGTCCTTGGATTCTTCTTGGTCTTTCACGCCACCATTCCCACCAGTGCAGGGGTCACTTCGGGCCTCTTATCACACCTGGAGAGATTTTCTTCATGATACGTTGCACTGTGACCACTGGCACTTGGATATAGTTTTATAGACTTTCACTGACTTGTGATCAGCCGTAGTGTGACACTCTGAACCCGATAGCTCACTCAGCTCGTTGGTTTTAGCCACGACTTGCAATCTTCTAAAAACTGACTGTAGAGCTACATCATCAGCTACTCTCAGTTTATATTGTATTAGAAATTTTTTTTAAAAGTACAACAGCATCTGTGACATGATGTCATACTGTTTTCTGTCATTTCCAGCCAATAAAAATCTACAGGTCAAATAAAAACTCACGTTCAATCAAAATTAGGCATGAATATGAATAATTAATTGTCGAACTGTACATAGCAGGTATTAAAATAAGCTGATGTTACAACCCAGCCTCTAGGGTCAGCTGGATGTAACCAAAACCAGATGGAAATGGTTCAGGTAATTTATTGCTCAGTAAATGAACATAACAAAACTGTGACAATACAAAAGAAGATGGTTGATTTTGCTAAAAAATCAAAAGAACCAAACGAACGCTGACAGAGTGTCGAAAGCTAAACTAAAAAAACTAAACTCCTTCGCCAAATTTTAATAGCAACATCCACACATAAAAGAAACTAGTGCCTCAAAACACACAGTACAAAAAAAAACACAAGACACGAGGAACTTCTTCACAAAGTTGGGCAGCTCCTAACGGGAGTCGGTCTTCACTAAGACTCTCTGGAACTCCCACACCGAGTCAGCAGCTGCCAACAGAAGTTACATGAACACAAAAGACACAAACCGAGAAGCACCAGGATTGTTCACACTATATCCCAACCAGCCCCGACTGAAAGGTTGCGGGTTGGTTTTATAGCCAGGTGTGGTGATTGCTGGGGTGGAGGAGGAGGAGTGGTGGTCCAATCAGATGTGACCGGAGACGGGGAGACCAAGGCTCCAGGCTGATTAGCTGAGATGACTGGCAGCTGGTGTCCTGGATCAGCTCTCAGCCAGCCACAGCCGGGCCGACACAGGTCATCTCCACACACAACGGTCACATAAGTCCACAGAACCAAAACGGCTCCGTGGGCTGGAACACCTGAGTTGACCAAAGTGCTGCACATGTTATAAGAAAGTGACCCATCTGCACAAAATCAGTCGCATTGCACCTTGAGCTATTATGCATAAATCCAAGCGGCATGTTGCTACCACATGACACAAATCACGGGACAGGATTGGCTGGCGATGACACGTTGCTCGCGGAGCCTGTGCACAAGGGATTTCTGCGGCTTCTTTCTGGTGTCAGCGCTCATGCACGTTGAAGGTATTTAACAGTTAGACATAATATTACTACGCTCTGTAATATTATATGCTACCTACATGTAGAAATAGATCTACACTCCTCCCGCTCACTACACTCGACCAACAAAAGCCTCCTGGTCCAACCACCACAACAGGGTCTGAGGTCGATAGCTAGACTCGTCTCCTCTGTGGCTCCCCAGTGGTGGAATGAAACTCTGTTCAATCACTTGACAGCCCAAAAACAAACAAACAAACAAAAATTCCTATCACCTCCCTTCAGCCTGCTGATGGCATCAACACCCTATCACACTTGAACTTGCTCTATGGCTCTTATCCAGGTTGTTTCCTCCTGACTAGATCCTTGCTTGTGTTGTATCTGCTCTCAGATGTACGTCGCTTTGGATAAAAGCGTCTGCTAAATGAAATTGTTGAATAGTACAGTTGTAGAAAACAGCTAAATGGACCGATCTAAGTAATAAACCCAAATCATTATCATGTGTTGACGTGATTCGGGCTGTATCTTGGATATAGCCCGAGGCGCAATGACTGAGTTCGTGCAGATGGGTCACATATGTGCAAAAAAGCAAGAAAGAAACAAGGAAAACCCAATAAACAAAATGCAAAACAGGATTGTACATAGATAATATCGCTACAAGAATCCTTTTCAACCAAGATAATCACATTTTAACAGCCCTGATTTAGTCCTCTTCACTTGTTGCACACTCTATGACATTCTAGATTAAATTTTTGGGTATTTTAGGCATTAAAACTGACATTTTTTCCCCATTTTTTGGACCCATCACAGATGTTTTTCCAACTTTACTAAAAATCAAAAGTCGAAACACTGAACCCATTTTCCAAAGTTCTGTGAGAGTGAAGGAAGCAGGTCCGTACGGTCGCACCCGGCCCACTTTCAGACACGTTGACGCGTGAGGACGCCGACATCTGCCACCCACTGAAATAGCTGATTTATTTTTATTTGCCTGTCATCTTGCCCCACATGAACGGCTCTCAGAATCAGAGCAGCAGTTATGGGAGCTTCCTGCTTCCTCACGACTGAGGTTCGGACCAGTTTTTTGTGAATTGTTTGACCGGCGAGCTGATGAAGTGACCTGATAAAAGGACAAGCAACTTCCAGAGACTAAAAGTAGGTTTATGATGCTTCACCAAGTCAGGAGTCGTGTTGATGCTCTGAGTAACATGAATAAGTAGATTTATTTGCTGTCCTTGTGTATAAAACGGTTTATTAAATCGCATAGACTGGCTCCACCTGCAACATGCTGCTGGTACTATAATAATATAGCAGTCAGAGGGACCAAACCAGTAAGTTTACTTTCATTTTCATTTCATGCTTTAACTGCATTCACTGCTTAGACTTGTGTACTTTTACTTCAGTAGGATTTTTCATGCAGAACCTTTACTTGTAATGCAGTATTTTGACATCACTGTATTGGTACTGGCACTGCAAGGTGGCTCAGTGGTTAGCACCGTTGCCTCGCAGCTAGAAGGTCGCCGGTTGGCGTCCCGGTGAGGACACCCGGGATCTTTCTGCGTGGAGTCTCCATGTTCTCCCCGTGCAGCGTGGGTTCTCTCCAGGTTCTCCGGCTTCCTCCCACAAGGTCCAAAAACATGTTGAGGTTAATTGGTGATTGGTGTATAGATGATGGATGGATGTATTGGTACTTTCACTTAGATAAAGGATCTTCCAACACTTTATATCTGTCACACAAACAAATGCAAAGAAACTGTGGCTGGGAGAGTTCTGGGGGGATAACTACTAGAAAACATAAATCTTTATTTTCGAAGTAAGCACGTAAAACAGCGTTTACCTCACGCACAAAATGGAACGAGACAGCTGCGTTTAGCCGGTCGAGTCGTGTTTCAGAGCAGCACCGGCTTAAAGAATGACTCACGATCTCGCTCGTGATTTAAAAGATGAAATTTTTACAGGCCTGAAGCTTTACCTCCCTCGGTGGGTCACCCCGCGCTTTAGAAGCTCGTAAAATTCAGTCACCTTTACCTTTAAATCTCAGCAGTGCCACAGAATCTCTTGGTTACCGGAGCTTCTTTGTGCTCAGGAGGACGACGCTGTAGTTGTAATGATCGGCTAAGTGAACATGAGCCAGGCCGGTGTGGAAATATGTGGGTTTTTTTTCACACTTTGTACAGGAATCTCAGAAGTTATTGACTGTTGGCCTTGTGCAAACGGTATCAGTGAACAATATAAAACAGAAAATATGGTTTTATCATCAAGACAGAAAGGAGCTGCTAACCAAAATACTGCAAATATCTGCAGCAGTGTCACCTTTACAAGACAAATTTTTTTTTTTTTTTTTTAACATAATAGCTGCAATTTTGCACAGATGTAATGAAATTTTGAGTACCTCTCATCCACATTGGCTTAAAAATCAACTATTTAACATGTATTTTGTGTACAAAAATGAATATCTGGCATCAGATATGAGCATAAAGTGACTACAGGGAAGAAAATTTGCTTTAAAATGCATCTCGGGCACAAATAATCACTTATGCGTCGCCCTTTAGTGACCCTTCTGAACCATTTGCTGCTGGCTTCTTACAGCAGCTCATGAAGCAGTGTGCATAAATTAAATGTTTTAAATTGATTTTCCTTTCCTTCCAATTAAAACAGTAAGAGGCATTAACCCTCCCTTCCTTTGACCTTGGTAATTAGTTTTAACTCGCGCTAAATTCAAGCTGTTTCTGTTCTCCGGAGGGGCCTGTAGATGGCAGCAGGTGTTCAGCTTTTCTGAGATGTTCTCAGCTCAACAATCAAACCTGATTTTTGCACCTCTGGGATTAGATTCATTAGGTCTGTTTTCTTAGGAGCACAGATCAGGTTTCACCAGCGAGGCCATCGAACCCCGAGCAATCCTGAAAAGTGAGCCTAAGTCAACACTGAGGTCATCTCATGCGCTCGGGGATTGCAGAGAATATGTTTGTTAGTCATTTTATAGCAGAATCTCAGCCGTTAATCGCTCGAGTTTCTTGACAAATAGGCTTCTCCATGATTTCATCACCACAACACTGGACGTAAATGTGTCAGTCGTGACGCAGCATTCTTGTAATTTCTCAGAATGACAAAGCGCGTGAGAAACTGGAGTGAGGAGGGGGATAAATTTAAAAAAAAAGAAAATCAGGTTACATACGAAGCGGCGGGGTGTGAAATATTGTTCGCATTTGGGCAACGTGAGAGCGACCCTGAAGCCGGCGTTACATGAGGTGGAGGGCAATCATAAAAACGCTGCACACGGAGAGAATTATGTTTTTTTACGAGCCAGGGCCTCTGACTTCCAGTTTTTTGGGAAATCATAAACTTACACAAACATTAAAAAGTGGTCGAAAAGTGGATGTCATTGAAAGGCCACCGTTATGAGCAGATAAGGTTTTATTGCGTCTGTCGATGCAATTAAATGCGATTTACTGTGAATCATAAAGAGGATGTGGTTTATTACAGGAGCAAAAAGTGGAGCAACACTTTTTTTTTTTTGGTCAAACCACCTGAAACGTGTGAACAGGCGGAAAAATGGGCAGAAAAAACCCATAAGCGCCGATGGGAACCACATTCATCTCAAAGCAGAGAAAACACGTTAATCATACAGAAGGACTAGATATGCTGACATCCTTATGGTGCAGCCTGAATCCCCTGTGAGTAGGCCTGAAGCGTGGCGTGTGTGTTTGCGTTGAGGGTCAGAAAAACAGCATTACAAATGAGGCCAGTGGGCCAGGAAATCCTTCAGGTTCACATGTTCTGCAGAAAGCGCTCACATGCAAACAAAGTGCATCAGGGCGGGAGGGGAGACCTGGATTTTTACTGCGCAATTAGGCCAGAAGACACTAAGTTATTGGTTCAAGTTTCCGAAGAAAAATAAGCTCTCGAGCGTGGACATTCCTCACATGTCAAATGTACAGTATCCAAGACATTTGAGAGGACTGTAAAATCATGGCGTGCAGCTGCTTTCACCTGTTTTCAGAGGCAGCTATAATTATTTGCTTTCTTACTTCGGATACGAGAAGATTGGTACCACTCTTATATCTGTACAGTAAATATGAAGCTTAGTACAGCTTAGCTTAGCACAAAGTCACAAAGAAGAGGAGGAAATGGCTGAGTTAGCCCAGTACAAAGACAATTAAACCTTCAAGTTGGGTGATTGTATTGCTAAAAGTACTAGCGTAACTACGTTCATCAACAGAATGGTGGCGGCTACTCTGTTTTCAGCATCAAGTAGTTTGTCAGTAGCTAATTTATTGCTCAAGTAGAGCGTTAGCATCCACACAAGCTAAAGTTTTGAAGAATTTCTGAGGCAAAAAGCACAAAATAAATAAAACTAAGAATCAGTTTTCGATGCTAATACCGTATACAAATATAACGTGCCTTCAAATGGGGTTGTGTTCACGTGAAGAATCCACATGAACGCCCCAATTCCAGTTCATGAGTTATGACATGTTAGCGGACATTTTCAGTTGTATATAGTTTTTCTTTGGAGTTTTAGAATGTCTGAGGTAAATATTGATTCCTACAAGCCTTATCTTTTATATTATGAGTTGCATTCACTACAGTCCATTACCAGCTTGTTAGCTCGCTAAATGGTTAGCCTCAGTGGTTTCTAAACGGCGACTGTTACGTCCTCGTGGCCTTTCAGCTGCGTTTTAATGATATATTTCAAATGTTAGCACTTGAACACCATGTAATTAGTGTACACAAATTCCCATGTAGTAGTGACAAGCTTACAACTTCCATTTGACGGCAATAAAAGCGTTGCCCAGCGCTGTTTGGTGCTATTCAACAGCTTGGGTGTAGCCGACACTAGTGCCCGAGACTTCATAATCCCAAAGCGGTCTGCAAACGGAAGCTAGTAGTTCATCAACAGCTGACCACTAGCTAGCATCACTCTCTGTAGGCAGCAACTGAATGAAATCAAACTTAAAAATCAATAAAGCCATGTTAACGTAGCTTATCTTGCACATTTCTGTAGGGGTAGCTTGCACATCAACCTATATGGAATGTCCATGAATAATAGGGATTGTCTCCTATTAAATTTAATAATCTACTATGGATTCTAAAAAAAAATCTACATCAACATATGTGTGGTAGAAGTTCAGTCAGGCGGCCTCCAGCCATCACTGAATTATGATGCGCTATAACTTCAGCTATTTGCACATTTGTAGGGTCATCGGACTTGGGAAGCGCAAACATAGTAATCTGTGGAATAATCTCCCGATAAAACAGTTTTCATTTAAAGTTTTCCTTCAGATCATACTCACCAAATGCAGCCATCTTGATGCCTGTTAACCAGCCTGTACCTTGTGCAAATGTGTTGTTTTGACCAAGTTGAACATCTGTTTTGTTGATTTCTTTAAAAGTAAAGTATGTTTATCCGCATTGTTTTAGGTTCCACAGAAGTTCCTGTTGATTTTATGGATTTTTCCATTGAGTGATACGAGGATACAGGCATCTGAAGGTGTTTACATGTATGTCGCTGAATTGTGTAGTAAAGCTTCATTTTTCTTTTTTCTAGTTAAGTGTAGCTGCTAACTGAGCTCTTTACTTTTTCCAAGGTGCTTGCCCAACGCTGCAAAGTTGGCAACCCAATACCAAAAAAACACAAAACACAACAACAAACTGTTGCATGTTGTGTTGTTTTGCCAAGATATAAACCTGCACATCATTTCTAGAACAAAAAAACAAGACAGAACATGATAATTAGTGGGTTTAGTGATGCTGGTAGGTGCATTTTGATACCCTAGGTGCATGCACTCTGCTAAATAAGCCAGCTGCTGGTGGTAGCTTCATTTTTATTTAGCAGATGTGAGGGTAGTATTGATCTTCTCACCAAGCTATCAGCAGAAATCAAGCGCGATTTATTTGCCAAAATGTCACACTTTTCCTTGAAAGACCTACAGTAAGCTTATAAATTGCGTTAGGAAAAAGCCGGAGGTAAAGAGAGACGCTGTTAGTTAATAACTCCTGCCGCTCATGAATTTTTAGTTAGGTGTTCATGCTGCTCTGTGCATCTGTTTCCATTTAGAGACCTACAGAGAGATTAAATGAGTGTGGAAATGTAATGGATCTCATATGTATGGAGGGGCCCATTTACATCCTGTAATTGTGTTGTGTTTATTCAAACCACGACATAAAGCACGGGTCCTGGAACTGGGAAGACACATAAATACAGTATTTACAGTGCGTGAGGCACAGAGGCAGTGCATTCTTCTGAAGGGCCTGCAAACATTAGAATACATCAGCCTCTGAAGTGCACATAGCAGAGTCAAACTGAGGCAAAAAACAAAAACATCAACAGAGATGCGCACTGTGTGAATGCACCGAGGCAGGCTTTTGCACAAAGAGATAGCCCACGCCGTCTGACTGCAGGGTCATCAATAGATTCCTGCAGCATCAATCTTTGTTGTTTAAACAGATGGCAGCGGCACCAAAGAGCTTGAGCTGTGCCTGATTGAATGCTTGATAGGAAAGCCCAGAGGAGCCCGTGTCAGAGGCCACAGGGGCCAGTAGATTCTAAGCACATTAACATTCCTGAATAAATAACCCCAGGGAATGTTATTGTGGAGACGTTAAACAGGATTTTCCTCCCAGAGCTCAGGAGAAAGGCCAGGCATCACTCCGGCATCTCTGTTGCCCCAAGTTAGGAAGGAGCTGAAGCTGATCCAGCGCCAAAAAGAAGAGATTTTTAAAGCCGTTACATCCGATCCCTCCTCAGACGGTGTTTAAGTCTCTCAAACGTGATGCAAGTTGCAACACGGGAGAGAATTCTGCTTATTTTGGCAGCATATCAATTGTGGCTTGTTTTTCTATTTGATATTGTGTCTCTGTACATAACACATCATCTGCATCACTTCAGCAGCAGTGGGGGAAAAAAGCTGCATTTTACATCCTCTTTATACATATTCATGTGAGCGGCAGCAGTGTCTGTGAATCTTCGTTAAATCTGCTGTTTTGACTCCACGGCGGGTTTCAGATGTCTTTCCACACCACATATGTTGTTAATATTGTGCTTTCAGAAGTATGTAAAGGTGAAGCGATTCTGTTGAACATTTCCCACTGTTTTCTCAGTATTACATTTAAAATGAATTTAAACTTCCTGTTTTTGACGTGGTTTCATGTTTACGTTGGCACCGTGGCTCCACATGGAAAAGAATTCCCAGATGAATTGAAAAATGCGCTATGAGACATTCAGAAGATGGATGGAAGGAAGCAGGATGCAGGAAGCTCAGTGACCGACTACAAATCAGCCTAAACAGAGTTGCGGCAGTAATGAGGAGCTGCAGCACCGTCCTCCTACAACGACTCCACGGACATCGCATATTCCAGCTGCGGAAAACAGACGTGCAAGTGTTTTGGGCTTATCAGTGGAAATCAGAGTTTCTGTGACAGTGTGAAGGACGCTGCAGGACATCTACCTGTATGGATGACGTCCAAGAAGTCACTGCATGTATTTAGCACAAAACTGCACTGATCAAACTTAATTACATGAAATGAAACCTGATGAATATTTGGAGCACAGTCTCTGGTCAGACCAAGATAAATGTGTTTGGCTTAGGCAGGATCCAGACTGTTTAGCATGAATGTGACCAGGACAATCAGCACGGCCGTGGGAGTGCAACAATGTGAGGCTGCATGAGTGCAAAAGGGGAGACGACATGAATGCCTGTGGATGAACCAAAAATACTGGCTGACACGATGACTCCCAGTCTGCAGAAACTTGGCAGAAGAGGAATATTCCAGCAAGATAACAATCCAGAGCACGCTGCCAAAACCGGTTTTTAAGGATGTAAAAATGTGAAAACTATGAACTGGACAAGTATGTTGCCTCACTCGAGTCCAACAGAAGACCTTTTGGGTGTTTTGAAGAGAAATATCGTATTTCAGCCCCTCCAACGATGAGCAGCTGAATAAATAGTCTCTGAAGGATGGCAGCACATATGTCCAGAAATTTAGTATCCTTCCTGCTGACGATTGAATCTGCCATCAAAAATAAAGGTGGACATAGCTAGCATTGGAAAAACAAAAGACTTTTGAATGCCAGTAGTGAAAGCGCTACTGACATCTGAGTTCCTACTGTGGGGATGTATTTTTAATATAGATATATAAATCTAGGAGCTGTAAGGTGGCTCAGTGGTTAGCTTTGTTGCCAAACGTGCTTCCAATGGGACTCTGTTGAAATTTTCTAGGGGGCGCTATGGAGCCATTTTGAAATTGAACATACCCAATTCCTTTAAAGCATCAAATTTATCGCAAACTTTGGTGAGTTTTCGAGCATGTTTAGGCCCAAAAATGCTTTTGTTTTCGGCGAAAAATAAAGTATGATGGGGCTGCAAGGTGGCTCGGTGGTTAGGACCGTCACCTCGCAGCAAGAAGGTCGCCGGTTCGTGTCCCGGTGAGGACACCCGGGATCTTTCTGTGTGGAGTCTCCATGTTCTCCCCGTGCAGCGTGGGTTCTCTCCCACAATCCAAAAACATGCTGAGGTTAATTAGTGATTCTAAATTGTCCGTAGG